>NC_142586.1:112709924-113009924 GCF_965207765.1 Zootoca vivipara
GTCAAAAGGCCTGTGTGGGGGTAGGTGGTCGGACTCCGCTTCGCTGAAGACCTCCTGCAGGTCCCAGTACGGCTTGGGTATCGCCTCACCCCCTTTGACGTGCATGGTGGCCACCGTGGCTATCGGAGGCCCCTCCCCTGGTTGGTGCTGCATGCAATGCTCCAGACAAAAGTCCGACCCAAACGTGATGCATCTCTGGTGCCAACTTATGGAGGGGTCGTGGCGCGCCAGCCAGCTCATGCCCAAGACGATGGGGGGGTCTGAGATGGTCGTGACGTTGAAAGCCAGTGTCTCTGAGTGCCTTCCCACTGTCATCCTCATGGGGGGGGTTTGATGAGTGATGGCCCCTCCCAGCAGCTCTCGGCCGTCAATGGTTGCCACGTGCAGAGGAAAATCCAGCTGCAGAAGCTGGATCTGGTGCGCTTCTGCAAAGTCCCTCGAGAAGAAGTTGGCTGAGGCACCACTGTCAATTAAGGCAAGGACCGTCAATGGATAGCCATTTGGGAGCGTTAGCGTGACTTCTAGAACCACTCCTGCTCTGGGAGGGGTGGGCTGGCTCTGCTCCTCTCTGTGCGGGTGGGTGGGCTGGGGCTGTTCTCTGCTGACTGTGCCTGGCTGCCGCCCCTTGTCTCCTGCAGCCAGGCTTTCCCGTTTCCCTGCTGTGGTGCTGCGTCAGTGGGGGAAGGCACCACCGTTCCCGCCTTTCCTTGCCACTCCCTGCGATGTGGGCAGTCTCTGACGAGATGCTGGGGGGAGTTGCAGAGAAAGCAGTTCCCTCCCCTTCCCTCCTTGCGTCTTGGCGCCGCTGGGGTTTGAAAAGCCCCCGCGCGCGCGCTATCAATCTGCATGGGTTCCTGGTCCTGGCTGGCTCCAGGCGTGGCTTGGAAGGGCTGTTGGGGGAGTGGCTTCTCCTGCGACCGTGGGAACCAAGCCCGCTTTGCGCGCGTTGCTTGCTTGTCGTTCCACCGGGATTCCTGTCTCACCCCCACCGCCAGAGCCGCTTTGCTCAGCTGATCCATACTACTGGGCTTTGGACCTCTCGAGAGCTCATCCTTCACCTCCTCACTCAAACCCAAGTAGAACGCTGCTTGCATTGGAGCTGATTCCAGTTCCCACCCCAGTCTGTGCACCAGCATGGTGAATTTCGCCCAATATGCGCGGACTGTCATATTTCCTTGGCGCAAATTATGCAGTTCCTCCTTAGTCTGGTCCATATGACTATCTGACGAATACATCGTTTTCAAACCTTCTAGAAAGAGTTTGACATTTTTCATGCAAGGATTCTTTGTTGCGATTAACGGTCTTAGCCACTCCCTGGCTGCCCCGGTCAGGTGCTCCACAATAAACGCTACCCTGTGCTCATCGTCAGGGAAGTCATCATGGTGCAGCTCAAGAGCATACACAATCTCAGTCTCAAAGCCATGATATTCCCTCGGGTCTCCATTGAACTTGCTTACTAGGGTCCCGGCTCTCCTTCCTGGCAGCACTTGGACTGGGGGTGCCCCTCCCGCCTTGTTTTTCTCTGCATCCAGTTTGTTTTGGAGGTCTACTGCCACCGCCCTTAATTGCTGCTCTCTTTCCTGGAGCGCTCTCACCTGTTCCGCAAGTTGTACCCGGTCGTCCTGGAGTTTCTTGGTTTCTTCTTTAGCTGCCCTTAATTCCCCCTGCGCCTCCAACGTCAGCTGCTGCAGGTCCTGTTGGGCTTTCTCCGCGATCTGCCGCCATTTCTCCGCCTCTGATGCACTCATCCCGGCAACTCCAAAGTAGCCCCAAAAAAAGATTCGGAGGTTGCTGTCACAGTGGCCGGATCAGGCTACTTCAGAGTAACGACGCTACGCAGCTCTGCATTTTATTCTTTTATTGGTGCTGCGTATTTACAGTGAGGAATTCATTGCTATTTACACAGAGTGATGTTGTCAGTCGCTTTCAGAACCTCCGAATGACTTTTGGCGCGTCTTTCCCCAACACAAAAGCTTTGGAAGCCCCATCCTCTTTCCCCTCCTCTTCCTGCGTAATTCTGGAGTTGGGGGGATGGGTCTCCCCTCCTTCTTGGCCCCTTCCTGTTCCACCTGGGACCCTGGCTCCGCTACCTTGCCTGAGCCTCGGACCCGACTTCCTGCTTCCCCGCTGGAATCGGAGCTTCCTCTGCTTTCCCCTGTGCTCGGGGCTGGGCTTGAACTCAGGAGGGGAGGGACTTCGCGATATCCCCTGTCCCTCACACCTTCCCTTCATTCCCAACTCTTCTTTTTCGGACCGACGGAGCCTTTTGCTCCGTCGCGTCCATGATGGTACTGGTTGATATTCTCATACCAGGGCTATAAATTGGGGCCTTAGCATTCAATACACCATCTTATGCATCATATTTTTCACACATTGCAAAAAGCAGGGATACACAAGCAAATGAGTTATAAGATTAGCAGAGACCCCTCCTCGATTGGGGAACCAGTCAATCAATCCAGACATATCCATACGTTCCAGGTTTCAACCCGCATATGGGACTATCTGCTCTGGAGACCACTGATCTTTTCCCCACTGCTGAGCGCTTTCTCCTGCAACTGCCGCTACGTCAGCTGATCTTATGGGTGAGGTCTGAGCCTTCCCCCAAGGATGGTGGTGGCATCGGGCGTTGGGCAAGCAGGCCACAAGGCCGGCACGCTGCCGGGCTGCTACCCGCCCATGGTGGTGGTGGTGGCATTGGGCATCTGGTTACTCTCAGATTGCCCTCTATATGGGGTGCCCCCTCCATATGTTCCAAATACTGGGTATGGTCTCATTCTATGGCTCCAGCACAGCGCATTCACAGGCTCCAAAGTACAGACTGTGCAGTTGGTTTGGCTAGCTGAATAAGCCACCATTTCTGCCATTTATAGCCACTTATTATAGGCTCTAGAAACCACTATAGAAATTGCTTTCATCCAAGGTGTAGCTGCAATTTATAGCCAGTGGGAGCATTATGGTCAGAATCAATCCAGGTGTGATTTAACCACGGGGCAGATCTTTCATCAATGCGTTCTCCTTACAACATAAGCAACTGGGAGGATCCCTTCCTCACACATTTCTGGCAGAAGACAAGGCATTACAATATCGGTGGAGAGGTTGCGCTTGAGAGCTGCTGCTTTCTTATGGCCGTCATAGAGGCTGAAGGCGGTGTCCCGGTTGGTTGTGGTCCAGGAAGCCCGCAAGTCCACCAGGTGCAGCTGGTGCATGTTGAAGACGTCGTCCCCGTCACGAAGAGGCAGCTCCTCCTTCTGGATGTTGCGACAGCAGCGGCAAAAAAGGCTGCTTTGTCAAGCCAGAAGAAGTGTCCAGACTGTGGTCCCTTGGAGGGACTAATCAGCTGGTGTGCCCAGACTGTGGCTTCATTCTGACTGATGGGCTTTTCACAACTGGATGTTGGCAGTCTCTCAGCAATCTCTCGGGACTGATGTCAGCAGGGCAGTCGTCTGCTGGTCGCAGGCCAGGTTCCGCTATCCTCTGATGGTCATCGGGTCATCGTCTGGTCCGATTGCAGTGGCACTGGAATGATGGGCTTCTGGAAGTGGTGAGCTGGTACTGGGACAGCTGCTAGTCCGATTGCCGTGGCACTGGAATGATGGGCCTCTGGAAATGGGACAGCTTCTAGCTGACTGCTGGGGGGGGGGAGGAAACCTGAAAAGGTGTGCAGGAGGGAGGCATGGACCTGAGGAACTGGAACAGCTGAACTGGAACTGGCTGAGGACTCTCAGAGGAGGCGCAGCTGAACTGGAACTGGAGGCTTCTGGGGTGGGCCCCCGGAGTGGAACTCTTAGATGCGACCTCTGCACTGCCTTCCATCTGGTCAGCAATCGGGGTCTGGACTCCTGTTGGAATAGGCAGCCAGACAACAACATACACACACACACACACAATCTTGCAAAAGATAGATATAGGAAAACAGCAGAAAAGCTGCCCTTTGGGGGGCTTGATTATTGTCCTTGTATCATGTTTCTAGACCCAGATAACTCAATTAAATCAAAGTCCAATTCAATCAGATGTCCAAAATCCAAATGGGCCACAAAAATGTAATAATCCCAGCACTTGGTCTGAATCTTCAATAACTTGGGCACATCTTGGGTGCATACCAGATATTGCTTCAGTCCATTATTCCCTTCATATGGATTAATAACAAATGAACAATAATGCATAAACTAACAATACAACTCTAGATTGGTAATATAAATTTCACTCCCCTTTTACAAACTCTGATCTCACCTTTCTAACCCATGAGCCTAAATCCTTGTGGGGCTTGCAATTTTATAAATACCAGGGCAATGGTGGTGATGGTGCAGGGAATGGATGGGGGCAAGATGACATGTTAAAATTAATTACTAAGGCTAATATCAATGCCTTTGCTGAGGAAAGTCACTCATGTCTACAACTCAATCTTTAATTTACAAAAGGAGAAATAATCCCGTTCCAATGGGGGGAGGGAATGCAATGAAACAACTTCTTCCCTTTCAAATAAACGCATGTCCACGTGGGTACTGACTCTCTCCTTTCCTTTTCTTTCTCAGGCAGGAGGAAATATAATAAACAATTTACAACAATGCTACTGAAGAAAGGGGAAAAATGTCTCCGTTTTAAAACACACAAGGCTTGACTCTCTCTCTCCCCCGCGCTCCCCCTCCTTTCCCCCCTCCTTCTCTGCTCCCCCTCCTTTATTGGCTTCCGCTTCCAAAGTCCATCCCTTCGCGAACTGCACTTTAACTCTCCAACAATATTCAAGAGAAATACTCTTTCTCATTTTCCTTCTTTTCACTCTTTTTAGGAGGGTTAACACTGTCCTCCTCTCTCTCTCTCTCTTTTTTATAATAATTTTTATTAATTTTTAGTATAAACAAAGACAAAAGACACACATATAAAACAAACAAATAATTTTTTCAAATCTTATTTCTTAACATTGTATTTGTGACTTCCTCAAATCTCTTCTTCCTGGTATTCTTAATATCTTAATCTAAATTATGGCGGATTTCCTAATCTTAACTTAAAATCTTTTCCTTAAAATATCACTTTATCCTCCTCCTTCTTCTTGCCCCATCACCACGGGTCCCCTCCTGCCACGAGAGGAGCCCGTGAGATGCGGCCTTCCAAAGGAGATCCATTTTTGTGTCTGGGTTTCCCTCCCCCCTCCTCCCCCCTCAGAGCACCCCCTGCCACCAGGTGCTTCCGAGTAAAGAGAGGAAGAGAGGTAGCTCTCTGCCCAGACACCTATCTAAACATAAAAATAATTATTACAAATCTAAATTTTCCTTCCCCAACCATTCTTCTTTCTCCCTCCAGAAAATTCAATAATTATATACAATCATTTCTCTATTCAGAATCTTAACATTTGCTTTTAAACACTCTCCTTCCCCTCCCCCAATGTCATTCCCCCAATTGAACCAACATTTCCTTTAACATGCCAAAATTTCAGAGACCGTTATTCGGCCAACCTAAGTACCTTTTAACTAAATTTTTTATCCCACCCCCCGTCTTTCCCATTTCCCCTTCCAGGCCTCTGTCCCCCCCTCCTTCTGCATTTCCCACTCCTCCATCTTCCAACTCCAAATTTCAGTCCCTCCAGGGTTTCTCTTTTCTTGCTTCTTCATTTCATTTTGTTGTTCGTTGACCTCATCTTCTTTCTTTTCAAATCCTTGTTGTGCCTCATCCAGCTCCTGTTTTTTATAATCCAACTCAGTTTCGTCATTGTCCTCTGTTTCTGACTCTTTAATCTTGATCTCACATTCAGAATTGTCCTTTGAGTCCTGCTCTTGTACCATAATTTCTGTACATGATGGACTGGAATATTGCAATGTCTTCTGGATGTCTTTCAGTATTTGCAGATAGTCTAACACCGCCTCCTGGAAGGCCAGGGCATAAGTTGTTTTCATTCTTGCTCTTGACCGCAAGCAGGCAGGAGATTAGGATACAAAAGGCACTGGAAATTTCCTTCCTACTACACGATCGCCTCCATCTTGGCTGTCCTTTCCCATTGTCTTTAACTTGTCCATATATCAAATCCTAATTCAGGTTAACTTAACTTTAAATTCTTCTTGTAGCAAATTGTAGCGTTAAACAGCAGTTCAATATAATTGTCTGGTCTTTTGACAGCTTTGACAGCTTTTGACAGCTGTCAAAGCGCTTTTCCCCCCCAGCAATCTTGCTGGTCCTCAAGGGGTGCCGACTCCGGGAGACTGAGAAGGGCTGCCAAAATCTTCCTTTCTCTCGGGTTTCCCAATCACTCAGATTCCCTTTCGGCTTAGGGATAATTGCTGTGCCTCTTAATTGGCCATTAGGAAGAGATCGACTTCCGGTTTTTAAATCTCCTCCTTTCCCACCCACCCCAAATTACGCCAAATTTATCTCAAAGTCTAATTGAAGATTCCCCTTACTTTTTTCCTTTAATTTTCTTTGGAAGAATCCACAGGTAACAGGCAGAAGACTCAAGGCTTCGCTTCTCGGAGGTAAGCTGATGTCCAAAATGGCTCCCGCGACTCTCCACTCCGCTGGCTCGCAGGGGCTCTATTGATTCCCTGGGCAGCGGAGGAATCGCGGTCCAGAGCTCTGCTGGACCTGCGCCCCCGGGACGCTCTTCCCGGGGTTCTTTTGGGGAATCCGCTCGCCCTGCGGATTTCGCCCCCCTCCGCGATGCCAGGGACCTCGGAGCTCGAGGTCCTTGCGTCCTCTCGCCGGCGCTGCAGACCGGAAGCCCTCCTCTCTCTCTCTATCCCCCCCCTTTTTCCCTGGGCTGAAGTCTTCTCCTCCTCCCTGCTCGAGCTTCCTGCTTCCCTGCTTCTGGCAAGGCGAAAGGGCTCTTGGATTTTACCAGAGCCCCGGCATCTCCTTCCCCATTCTCTCTCTCAACTTTCAATGTCCTTTTGCAGACCGCAAAACTCTCCAAACTACCTACTGCAGAAGGGAAACTTCTGAGGCTCTTTAGTCTCAGGCTTAAGGGGGGGGGGGACAACTCTCTATCTCCTTTGCCAACATGGCTTTTTACCTCCTGGGATGTAAAATCACTGAAGGCTGTTTTGGGACAACCATCAGGGGGAGCAGCCAAATTAGTTACTGCAGAAGGAAAAAAAAGCTCTTTAAATCTCAGGCTGACATATTGAACTGTTAATTCACATGCCATGCTGACACATTGAACTCTTTAGCAAACTCCAATACAAACTCCAATACAACTTCAATACAATTTCAATACAAATTATAAATGCATAGGCAATCTTAATAGACACAGAACACAGAAATACTCCTGCAACAATTCCTAATAACAATTTCACCTTAAAACACATTTTCTACACAATGGACAATACACAAATCAATACACATTGTACAACACATTTTCAAACCTCTGGATCCAATTTCACACCTTGGTCATTGCATACCATACAAATGATCATAAATCACACCCATCAATTTCACATCTCTTTTGGACATACCAAACTCTCATTCCCACCCCTGGATCACACGAACCCACTCCACATTCATAGAATCATAGAATCATAGAATCATAGAGTTGGAAGAGACCACAAGGGCCATCCAGTCCAACCCCCTGCCAAGCAGGAAACACCATCAAAGCATTCCTGACAGATGGCTGTCAAGCCTCTGCTTAAAGACCTCCAAAGAAGGAGACTCCACCACACTCCTTGGCAGCAAATTCCACTGCCGAACAGCTCTTACTGTCAGGAAGTTCTTCCTAATGTTTAGGTGGAATTTTCTTTCTTGTAGTTTGAATCCATTGCTCCGTGTCCGCTTCTCTGGAGCAGCAGAAAACAACCTTTCTCCCTCCTTTATATGACATCCTTTTATATATTTGAACATGGTTATCATATCACCCCTTAACCTTCTCTTCTCCAGGCTAAACATACCCAGCTCCCTAAGCCGTTCCTCCCTAAGCCGTTCATACACTCTCATTCCACCAGTCATTAAATTCACAACCCTTTTAAACATTGCCACACCCTTTTACATAGGTACCTCAGAAACACCTTTTAACACCCCTTTAAAAGCACTGTTCACCTTTTGCCATATCAAAAGAGATCCCAACTCTTGTTTTTACCCAAGCACACACACAGGAATATCTCAATACACATACCGGTACATCCATTCAATTGCCTAATTACTGCCACCTTTTCCCCAAGATATGCCACACAGCCGAGTTAGCGCACCATTGCCTAACCCGGTGGGCTCCTTATGCCACACAGCTGGGTTACCCAGTGGGCTCCTTATGCCACACAGCTGGGTTAACCCAGTGGGCTCCTTTATGTCACACAGCTGAGTTAACCCATTGGGCTCCCTGGGGAGTGATCAAGTCCCCCACATGCCCCCCTCTGGAGCTACTTACCTATTGGTGCACTATAGCCTTCTTCCCCCCTTTGCGGCTGCTGTCTTTCTCTCATCGCCATGGGGCATTCTGCTCATGGTCAGGATGGCCTCGGCCCCTCCCACAACAAACAGGCAGGATGCGTGCTGGGGCCAATGACACCCCAGCCGGCAGCAAAACTGCTGTGCGACGCCCGGATCTCTGTCCCTTGCCTGGGGAACGCTGGAAGATCTCCCCCTCCCTCCAAAAAAGAGGAATGGGGGCTCTAAACATTCCCGGCCAATGCACCAAAAATGCAGCCTTATTTGCTGATAAGGGTCCTTAAGTTGCGCCAGGCAAGGACAAAGATAGTCAAAACAACACCGGGGCTGTTTTGACTATCCTTGGGAAAGACCTTGATGTTGGGAAAGATGGAGGGCACTAGGAGAAGGGGACGACAGAGGACGAGATGGTTGGACAGTGTTCTCGAAGCTACGAACATGAGTTTGACCAAACTGCGGGAGGCAGTGGAAGACAGGAGTGCCTGGCGTGCTATGGTCCATGGGGTCATGAAGAGTCGGACACGACTAAACGACTAAACAACATTCTGATTGCACATTCTATAGTTGTTGTATTTCAGTAAATATCATCTGCTACCCATCTATCTTGTCTCAAGTCTTCTTCGGTGTGTTGGCAATGAACTTTCTGGAGTCTCATGAATCTCAAGCATCAACTGCAGGAATGTATTTTAGGACACCCATGGCCCTTTGTGTCAAGAAAACAAGGTGTACCAAACACAAATACTGTAAATCCATTAATCCAAAAATAGATTAATGGATAGGGAAATGTACTTTGCATTTCTGCATTCAAGTTTTCTGTTGCAGCATAGAGGTCCACAGAGGCTTCATATTAGCCACCAACTCTCAGTCAAATGAGGATGGGAGAGAACCCTGTCTGAAACCCCAGACAGCTTCTGCTGTTGGTGTAAATGTAAAGGGAAAGGGACCCCTGACTATTAGGTCCAGTCGTGACCGACTCTGGGATTGCGGTGATCATCTCGCTCTATTGGCCGAGGGAGCCGGTGTACAGCTTCCAGGTCATGTGGCCAGCATGACTAAGCTACTTCTGGCGAAACAGAGCAGCACACGGAAACGCTGTTTACCTTCCTGCTGTAGTGGTACCTATTTATCTACTTGCACTTTGATGTGCTTTCAAACTGCTAGGTTGGAAGGAGCTGGGACTGAGCCACGGAAGCTCATCCCATCACGGGGATTTGAACCGCGGCTGCCGACCTTCTGATCGGCAAGCTCTAGGCTCTGTGGTTTAACCCACAGCGCCACCCGCTGTTGGTGTAGGTGATGCCATATCAAGCGGGTCAATTGCATGACCTAATGCAAGGCAGTTTCCCATCCCAGGCTCCAGCCGCTGAGAAACAATGGAGTGTTTTAGACTCTGTTGCTATTTCAATTTCTTAGATGTCTTCAGTTAAAAATTCTAGAGCTGGCTATTTTTAATTCTTGTGCATCTCTTCTATGGTTTCTACATTAAACTGCCAGACATAAAAGAATTTAAAATGAAGGCATGCACCAATTAATCTCAGACCAATAGCACTTGCCCCAATATAAAATGTCTATCATTTTATATTGTTTAGGGAAGCTTTTAATGTTTAATAAATTATTGTTTTTTAATATTTCTGTTGGAAACCGCCCAGAGTGGCTGGGGAAACCCAGCCAGATGGGCAGGGTATGAATAAATTATTATTATTATTATTATTATTATTATTATTATTATTATTATTAGCAAACTATTTAAATGCCCAGAAGAAAATGCCCGGGAGAAGTTGGTGCAAGGTATGGTTCATTGCAGGAAGCATTCCACAAATTGGAGAGGGGGGCCACAACTGAAAAGGTTTCTGTCTTGTAAACACCCTTCAATCTTCTCTGGTCTTGAATTAAAATTCATTAATTTGGATCCAGTTTGAATTGGTTTATTTTAAGCTCTTGCATCCCTACCCTAATCCCCAAATTCTTATATAAACCAGTTCTAGGTAAGCAGCTAACATTTAGTGAATGGGACAGTTGTGTTGGGACATGAGGTGACAAGAAATATTCTTCGTTTATGAAGTAAAAACAACATATTCTTCTTCTTTTCTTTCAGCAAATATATACACCTAGAAAATGTCTACTTGGAAGAAGCCACTCAATGCTGCAACAATAAACATTTTCTCCCCAAAAAAATCAGAAGGTCTCACTGATTAGCTTCCAAAGTATCTTGTCACAACAGAAGAGAGTCTCCGGAGCATGAATTTAATATGTGTTTTCCATTTGGGGGGACAGGACTAGATGTTCTATGAGATCCCTTCCAACTCTTTGATTCTATGCCTAGTTCTTAATAAACACATTATGGGATTCTGTAAACTGTAGTGTGCATGTATTAGGGCTGCGATTGGGCCCTTTCCCCGAGATCTCATCTGTGGCCCCAATCTGTAAATCTAGATCTAATTGGGATTTTACAGATCTCTAAAAATCCCATCAAGTTGCATTGTGGAATGAAAATGGCTGTAACATCCTTGTTTTTTGAACTGGGACATGGCATTTTGGGACATGGTAGGCCCAGTGGATGGTATTAACTCAGACAAATTTTAGGTGGGTACTCTCAGGGACCCAGGTGGTGTTGTGGGTTAAACCACAGAGTCTAGGGCTTGCTGATCAGAAGGTTGGTGGTTCAAATCCCTGCAATGGGGTGAGCTCCCGTTGCTCGGTCCCAGCTCCTGCCCACCTAGCAGTTCGAAAGCACATCAAAGTGCAAGTAGATAAATAGGGACCACTCCGGCGGGAAGGTAAACGGTGTTTCCGTGCGCTGCTCTGGTTCGCCAGAAGCAGCTTTGTCATGCTGGCCACATGACCTGGAAGCTGTCTGTAGACAAACGCTGGCTCCCTCGGCCTATAGAGCGAGATGAGCACTGCAACCCCAGAGTCGGACACGACTGGACCTGATGGTCAGGGGCCCCTTTACCTTTACCTTTACTCTCAGGGTTGTCCACACTGGACACCTTAGAAGTTTAAAATGTATTGAAATTAAAATGGATAAAACATTTTTTTTTTTTGCATATATGGAGCCCAAATGTGCCAATATGGTAGCTCCCTACAGTGGGTAGATCAAAGGGTTTGCATCCTTGCCAGCTTTTAAGTTTCTTCTTCCATAGAAATTCCTTCCTTCCTTCCTTCCTTCTTTTCTTTTCTTTTCTTTTAAAAGATTTTGAATCCTCACTCACGCCAGTTTTCATGCTCCTTTATATACCCAGCGTCCATTTTTGTGTGGTGGTCTTGGCTTGTTGTTTTCTTAATCAGGTCTGAGATACTACGTAGCATCATAGAACCATCTCATAGAGATAATATACCCATAGGGACATTAAATTTGGTGCCAGAAAAGTTGGCTTTGCTGGACCGGTTTCTTTTATTCTTTCTTTTCCTGCCAGTAAATGGTTAATGAACAACAACCTCTGATTGGCCGTGGTTCCAGGAGGGAGAGTTTAAAAGGAGAGGATTTGAGAAACAGAGAGGCTGGTTTGAGAGGGTTGGTTAAAGTGGGTTGGAGTAGAGGTTGGAGAGGTCGGGAGATAGTTGGGAGACAGGTTGAGGTAGAAAGAGTGAATGAGAGAAAGAGTTGGTTCTGGGGGGGAAACAACTTCCACTCTGAGTGTATTGTGAAGGACAGAGTGTGGTGTCCTGTAGGAGGAATAGACCGGAATTTTACTGAGAGGGAGGCAGAGGTTGAGCCAGGACAAGTAGGAGCTGGAAAGGAAGGGAGGGGGTGTGGAGAGCCCTTTGGTCTATTGCTTAAGGTTCCTCAGGAGCAGGATTGTTAGAGGGGGTGGCTAACTGAAAGAAAGTATCACCGTATAGTCCGGTTTCCGCCTGCAGGAATGGCTGACCTGTTTTCCATCCCTCCGACCTTCATAAGGAATTTGGCGGTTGCTAGGGGAGTAAATGGCAACCCCCTCACCTCTCCGGGGGTTACGGAGAGGGGCCGCTGGCCCGCAATGCCCCCTAACCCACTCCGACTGTTAAAGGAGGGGGGGCTTGGGCTGAAGCACTTATGAGGAATGTCGGAACTCCCAGATGCCAACTTGCATGGCGGGGATTTCCATGATTAAAGAAGATAATTAGGCTTAAATCCATGGACATACTTCCGAAGGAGGGGCAGAAGCTCTGTTTACTGCCGAGGAATTTACGCTGCTGAGGGTGAGGAGTTAAAGGCTGTATGTTATCTGGAAGGAGGATTGATGGGGACGGAACACAAGGGAAGTGAGTCTTCTTTTTATTTTTTGCATATGAGTTACTTCGTACCTTCCCAGACGTGATGTCCTGGCTTGTTTGGAATGAAAGAGAAATAAAAGATATCTGTGTGAGTTGAACTTTATAAACTGTTGATACTGAGTATATTTTTTGAAGATGTGGAGTTGCTGACGAGAGAAGCCCCCCTCTAGCTGGATGGGAGGAGTGCCTTGAAAGCGTTCGGAGGATTTATGAGATGTGACGCACTTTGAATTTGAAAACCATATTTCCAGCCCACTGTCTTCAGCTTAATGTACTTTAAAATGTGTTTGGAAAGGATTATGTACTTATTGGTTTTTGACCATTATTCTGAAACAGTTTCAAGAGAAGGATGAAACCAATAGTAGGATAGGAGAGCTGGGGGTGGGGAATCACACCTGGCAACCAATGCACCCCTTTGGTTTCAGATAGTACATGGCTAGACCAGTCCAAAAAGCTTAGGAGACATACTTTAATAACCCTCTAGTGACTATGGTGGCTCATTTACCAGAAGTACAGTGGTACCTTTAGTTACGAACTTAATTCGTTCTGGAGGTCCGTTCTTAACCTGAAACTGTTCTTAGCTAGAGGCGTGCTTTTGCTAATGGGGCCTCTTGCTGCCACTGTGCTGCTGGCACACGATTTCTGTTCTCATCCTGGGGCAAAGTTCTCAATTCGAGGTAACTCTTCCAGGTTAGTGGAGTTTGTAAACTGAGGCGTGTGTAACTCGAGGTACCACTGTAATGTATTTAGTGTTAACTCGATTCTGACCAAATTAAGCCTTCTAGAGCACAATATGCACAAGGAGGTTCTAAACTTGCCTTCTTCACAAGTTCCAGCCTGTCAACAGCCTGTCCTTAAATTTTGTTGCCCAGAATTGGACACAGTAGTCCAGGTGTGGTCTGCCCAAGGCAGAATAGTTTAGTACTATTACTTCCCTTGATCTGGGCAAACCTGCAAAAGAGGTGACCTCCTGTAAGGTCAATTTGACATCAGGAAAATGCATTTTAATATCAGCACAAATTTTGGTCTACATGTTGTAAATAAACATGGGATGCCTGATGGTTTCCATAACTTCAGAAATGGAAAGATTTTTCTAACTTCACAAATTCTCCACAGCAGGGGATCCACATCTCACAAACACACATGCTCACATCCCTTTTCCAGCAACATATCACATATTTATTTGAAACATTATTCTTTCCTTTCCTTTAAGATATCCATCTCATGCAGGTATTTCATGTCGGCCAAATAACAGCAGATTAATATCATTGTTTGGGAAATATTAGATGCTGCAATAACCAGGCATTTCTCATTTGTTTTTAATAAGCATTCTGGAGAAAGAAAAGATATTTTTTTGTGAGTCTTTTGTTTGTCTACAGAGACACGACACATAATATTATTTGAGATAGACTCCCAAAGTAACAAACATTTGCTTCACAAACATTCCACTGACCTGGAATGTATTAATTTTAATCGTTCAATACAGCAGTATTCCATCATTCATATGAAAATTATAAATGAGTAAACCTGACTGGACATCCAACTAATACTTAGCATCAAGCTTGAACTTTAAAACACATGTAACAAATTGAAGAACAAAACAGCAAACTGTAGAACCATGAAGCAGCAGGAGACTTTTTCAGGTTGTTCACAGTTTAGTGGAACCACCTTCTCCATCGGGGCCCAGTACGGGCCGCATGATCTCCACCGTGGGAGCAGGGCCGGGGCGGGGGAGTGCTAGAGTCCTGTCTAGTCAAGTTGTGTGGGATCAATTTCAATCTGTTACCTCCGAGGATGTGGACAGGCTGCTTCGACGAGTGAAACCAACCACCTGTCTCCTTGATCCTTGCCCATCCTGGCTTATAAAAGCTAGCCAGGAAGGGCTGGGCGATGGGCTTCGCAGGTTGGTAAATGCTTCTCTCCATGAAGGAGCCTTCCCAGACCCGCTGAAAGAGGCGGTTATTAAACCGCTTCTTAAAAAACCATCTTTAGATGCGGCCAATATGGCCAACTATCGCCCAGTCTCAAATCTTCCATTCTTGGGCAAGATGATTGAGCGAGTGGTTGCTGAACAACTCCAGACATGCCTGGAAGAAGTGGACCATTTGGATCCGTTCCAGTTGGGATTCAGGCCTTATCATGGGACGGAAACTGCCTTGGTCGCACTGGTTGATGATCTTCAGCGGGCTAGGGACAAAGGTGAGAGTTGTTTCCTGGTTCTGCTGGATCTCTCAGCGGCTTTTGACACCATCGACCATAACATCCTTCTGGACCGTCTAGAGGGCTTGGGAGCTGGGGGCACTGTCATACAGTGGTTCCGCTCCTTCCTCCTGGGCCGCGTTCAGAAAGTGGTGGTGGGGGATGAGTGTTCAGATCCCTGGGCTCTCACTTGTGGGGTGCCTAAGGGCTCTGTCCTCTCCCCCATGCTTTTTAACATCTACATGCAGCTGCTGGGAGAGATCATCAGGGGGTTTGGGCTGGGTGTTCAGCAGTAGGCGGGTGATACCCAGCTCTACCTCTCTTTCAAATCAGAACCAGTGAAGGCAGTGAAGGTCTTGTGTGAGTGCCTGGAGGCGGTTGGAGGATGGATGGCGGCTAACAGATTGAGGTTGAATCCTGACAAGACAGAAGTACTGTTTGTGGGGGACAGGAGGCGGGCAGGTGTGGAGGACTCCCTGGTCCTGAATGGGGTAACTGTGCCCCTGAAGGACCAGGTGCACAGCCTGGGAGTCATTCTGGACTCACAGCTGTCCATGGAGGCGCAGGTCAATTCTGTGTCCAAGGCAGCTGTCTATCAGCTCCATCTGGTACGCAGGCTGAGACTCTACCTGCCTGCAGACTGTCTTGCCAGAGTGGTGCATGCTCTGGTTATCTCCCGCCTGGACTACTGCAATGAGCTCTACGTGGGGCTGCCTTTGAAGGTGACCCGGAAGCTACAACTAATCCAGAATGCGGCAGCTAGACTGGTGACTGGGAGCGGCCGCCGAGACCACATAACCCCGGTCTTGAAAGATCTACATTGGCTCCCAGTACGTGGACGAAGTATAAATAAATTATTATTATTATTATTAGTAGTAGTAGTAGTAGTAGTAAACTATATGAACCACCCCAGACCCTGGGATTATCATCTGAGGCCCTTCTTCATCTGCCTCCTCCATGAGAGGTCCTGAAGGTGAGATCATAAGAATGGGCCTTGTCAACAGTTGCTCCCCGTTTGTGAAATGCTCTCCCTAGAGAAACTCTCCTGGAGTCTTCATTAAATATACTTAGGGGCTAGGCAAATAATATTTCTCTATAGCCAGGCCTTTGGCTGATTAACATTCTACGACAGTTCAAATGTGCTTGTGGAAGCACTGGTGGAGGAATGGGGGCAGGGGGAGCACACCACCCCCGGCACCATCGGGGAGGGGGTACCATTGCGGCTGCCACCAGACATGCGCTGTGCACACACCCCACCCCACTGGGAGCCACGCCCCTCAGGAAGCATGCCACACCCCCAGGACACATGCCACACCCCTGCGGTTGACATGGTATGCCCCCAGAACATGTGCCACACCTCTGTGGGTGACGTGCCATGGCCCGGGAAGTGCTCCATGCCCTGTGGGGCAGTGTGCCACACCACCGGGGTGTGCGCAATGCCTCCCAGGACACACACCAGCCACGCCCCTGCCTAGTCACCGCCCCTTGTGCTGGAGCATGCAGCTTCGCCACTCTGTGGAAGAGGGGGTTATTGCTTTGTTTTTGCTTCATCATGCATTTTGTGTTCCCATTTTGTACCGTATTTGTATGTTGTGAACCACCCTGTGATCTTCGGATGGAAGGCGGTATACAAATTTAAAAAATAAATGAAATAGATAAAAGTAAACCGCTTAGAGGCTATGAATGGATAAGCCCTATGTGAAACCTGCTAAGTAAATCTATTAAATTTATCCATTGATTAAATGTTATGTGGTTGTTTGGGTTCTGTATTTCCCACTATTATTATTATTATTATTATTATTATTATTATTATTATTATTATTATATATAATAGAATTGCGGGAAACCTATGTATGCTGCTTTGACCGATGTGGGTAAAACGTGTTATATGAGCACAAATGAATAAATAAAAATGTCACCATGCATGTTTGAATGACAGGACCATGCATGTTTTGAATGAATGGAAGAGTGGCTTGTAAGAGCATTTCTTCAAATTTTAGCATGGGGAAAAGAGATATGAAAATGGAGGGACATGTTTGAGCTCCTGGATTAGAAAAAGAAAAAGGAAAAATCTTACGGTAAACAGCATAAGGTGCCTGGACCACATTTTCCCATGTCTGAGATGTGAGGATCGCCTGGCTTAAGGGCACAATTTGGTGCAGAATGGCACACACCCCCATACTTCTTGCAGATCTCAGGACTGTCTATAATCTCATTGTTCTCTGTAAGTATTGACGTGGCATATCCTAGAGAAAGAGAAGATGGTTTGGTTAAGGTTGTTGGGCAATACACACCAACTGAGTAGCAACAGCGGCAGGGTCGACGAAATAACAAAGTCGTCTTCAGTATCTTTGCTTGCTTTTATTTACATTTATATACAACACACTCCTCTACTCCATTCCCCTATTTCTCACACTACATCATCACCACACCCATGAACCATTTGGGTAGCTTAAATACAGAATTCAAAATAGTCAA
This sequence comes from Zootoca vivipara, assembly GCF_965207765.1. Classification (NCBI taxonomy): domain Eukaryota; kingdom Metazoa; phylum Chordata; class Lepidosauria; order Squamata; family Lacertidae; genus Zootoca; species Zootoca vivipara. The sequence goes on from NC_142586.1 coordinate 112,727,220, forward strand.
TTACCCAATCACATTACAGTAAGCAAACTCTACCTTCAATTATTCAAATAAGCAAAAGCTCACAGGTGAGTGAATATTTAGATCAAGGTTACAAACACACATCTCTGTGTAGCACCATTGACCACATCAGTCTTAAAGGAAAAACCTAACAACGGTACTCCTCCATTCTGCCCCAAAGATCATGGCTCAATTGTTTCCACTTGTTTGGAATGGCAGGGAATACCCTTTGCCCTGACAGGTGCATTCTGGGACCCATGTGAGCAGTGACATCACAGTAGCGGGGGCATCAGGTATTCAGTGAAGTTGCATGGCAATAGGCCAAGTATCAGTTCTTCATCCCATTCGGCCTTTGCTGGTGCGGTGGGATCTATTGGCATGTTGTGCGGACGCCTGATGATTGTCTTCCAAAGCAATTACTCTATTCCGAACTTAAAAATGGAAAGCGTAATGCTGGTGGTCAACAAAAGAGGTTTAAAGACTGTCTCAAGGCAAATCTAAAAATAATGTAGTATAAACACTGACAACTGGGAAACACTGGTTGTGAGTACTCCAGTTGGAGAACAGCCTTTACCAAAGGTGTCATGGGCTTTGAAGTCACTCAAACTCATAACGCAAGGGAGAAACATGATAAGAAGAAGTCACGCTTGGCAAATCCACACCATGATCAACTCCCTCCTGGAAACCAATGTCCCCACTGTGGAAGGACGTGTGGATCCAGAATTGGCCTCCACAGTCACTTATGGACTCATTGTTAAAACTGTGTTTATGGAAGACAATCTTACTCAGCTACGAGTGGAGGAAGAAGAAGAAGAAGAAGAAGAAGAAGAAGAAGAAGAAGAAGAAGAAGAAGAAGAAGAAGAAGAAGAAGAAGAAGAAGAAGAAGAAGAAGAAGAAGAAGAAGATTGGGGTTGGTAAATGCCAAGCCTCTTCCATGGGAGTCACCCAGAGTTGAACCCTGGTGTGGTGCAAGCCAAGCCACGCCTCCTGAGTTCAACTGGATGACCAGGGTGAGGATTCTAAGCAGGCAGAGACCTTAGTGCTTCCAATGACTAATCCTCCCCTCAGAACTCTTATGTTCTTGATTCCCATTTTCAGCATCATTCTGTATTTCTTTATGCCTGAACATTTCTAATTTTGAAGAATGCCTTACCTGGGGAAGCTAACAGCATCCATGAAAGGACAACAATGTTAAGGATGTCCAGTTGCATTGCTGAAGCTTGACCAGGAATCTCAAGTCAAGAGGCCAGAAGGGAGACTAAGAGTGCTCTCGATTCGCCTTGTCCTCCCAAAAGCTGTGTGCTCGCATATTTATAGGTCTCCAGGTGACACTTACACATCAGCCGCATGACATATTAATCCTAAAAGAATAGTTATGATAGCAGGAAGTGTACCAAAAAGAAGTAAAGTACATTAAGCTGAAGACTTCTTCAGGGCCCAGTGGGCTGGAAATATGGTTTTAGTTTGCTCTGCATTTAGCTCCCTGTCTCCAACTGTTATACTCCATTGGTAAACTAATGACCTAGCAGTACATGCTAATTGGAAAATAAGCATTTTAGATCATTTTCCTCTTGAAGAGTGCTCTGTCTTTTTAAAGAATAAGGCCACATTTAATAAAAAAAATGCACCATGGTTGGAATTCTTTAAAAAAGTCTCCACCCGGGCAAAATTGGCAGATTAAGTTGGTATTCTAATAGGTTTAGCTGGTTTCCTGGCAATCCCAAGGTTTCTGGCAGCAGTGCTGTCAGACGTGGTAAGAAAAGAAGAACATGAAGAGATTCCCGCTACATCAGACCAAAGGGTCATCTCACCCAGATTCCTGTTCTGATGGTGGGCAGCCCAATGCCTATGGAAAGTCCACTAGAAGGACAGAGCACAACCATATGTTTCCCAAAGATGTAATATTCAGGAGCTCTAATTATCCTTTCCCAATGCACACCAAAGAATAGTCGAAACATTAACTTTGGAAATAATAATAATAATAATAATAATAATAATAATAATAGGAAATTATTATTATTATTGATTAAATATAGCCGATTAGAGGTTCTGCAAGACACCAACTCCACCGTGGTCCAACCGTCCAGCGTTCATTCTGATGGATCTGCCAGAGGCATTGTGAGAATTCCAGCTGTGCAGCATTTTGCTAAATGTTATCATATTCCTTAGAAAAGAAAGAAAGAAATCTCTTCAAGAGAAAACGATCTAAAGTGCTCATTGTCCTAATTTGCATGCACTGCTCAGTCCTTTGTTTTGGCAATGGACTATAGCAGTTGGAGACATGGAACAAAATGCAGACAATATGAGGGGGGAAAGCTTTGAAAACAATAAAAAACATGCTTCCAGCCCACTGGACCCTGAATATGTCCTGACCTTAATGCAGGGATTCAAACTGCTGACCTTCCGACTGGGAAGCCCTAGGCTCAGTGGTTTAGATCACAGCGCCACCCACGTCCCATATGATATGATAGCCACCTTGAAATATCCAAAGAGCTGTCACATGGAAGATGGAGCAAGCTTGTTTTCTCCTGCTCTGGAGAATAGGACCCATGTCAATGGGATTCAATTTACAAGAAAGGATATTCTGACTAAACATCACAGAGCAGTTTGACCCTGAGTCAAATAAAGGTGTCCAGATACCCTTTGGTGAGGAGGGATCTCCACAGGAGCTTCTAAGTTGAAAGAGGACCCCACCCCACAGCTGAGATCTTTGAAAGCTCCCTGGCACACATCTAAACTGCAGCAGAACTTATCTTTAAGGAAAGCCAAACCAAGGTTACTGGAGATACCCTGGATCAAGTGGAAGCCACTGGGAAAAGGGGACATTTTGGTCTGTAGTAATTTAGTGGTCCAGCAGCAAGAGAGGTCAGGGGTTCCACCTTGACCTCAGGATTATGGCTGCCCGTAGCTGCACTGAGGATGTGTGGGGTCACATGCCTGCACTACGTGTGCATGTGACATCATACACACAACGTGCAGGCGTGTGCATGTGACATTGCAGGTCTGTGTTGTAGTGAGCCGCGACAGCGGCCCGTCTTCTTCCTCCTCTCTGCAGCCAACAAGGCACCCTTTTCTGTGGGGAGGGCACTCTGCATCTGAGCCCCTGCTGCAAAGGGTGCCTCACTCAATGGCTTCAGAGGGTGGAGCTGAACTGCTTCTATCTCGGAGGCAGTGCAGCTGCCACTTGACGGCTTTTGTCATTGACTTTGTGCATGCTCATGCACCCATTACCCCCCTGAGTTGGCTCCTATGAAAGAGAGAGTGCTCCTCCTTCTGGATGTTGCGACAGCAGCGGCAAAAAAGGCTGCTTTGTCAAGCCAGAAGAAGTGTCCAGACTGTGGTCCCTTGGAGGGACTAATCAGCTGGTGTGCGCAGACTGTGGCTTCATTCTGACTGATGGGCTTTTCACAACTGGATGTTGGCAGTCTCTCGGCAATCTCTCGGGACTGATGTCAGCAGGGCAGTCGTCTGCTGGTCGCAGGCCAGGTTCCGCTATCCTCTGATGGTCATCGGGTCATCGTCTGGTCCGATTGCAGTGGCACTGGAATGATGGGCTTCTGGAAGTGGTGAGCTGGTACTGGGACAGCTGCTAGTCCGATTGCCGTGGCACTGGAATGATGGGCCTCTGGAAATGGGACAGCTTCTAGCTGACTGCTGGGGGGGGGAGGAAACCTGAAAAGGTGTGCAGGAGGGAGGCATGGACCTGAGGAACTGGAACAGCTGAACTGGAACTGGCTGAGGACTCTCAGAGGAGGCGCAGCTGAACTGGAACTGGAGGCTTCTGGGGTGGGCCCCCGGAGTGGAACTCTTAGATGCGACCTCTGCACTGCCTTCCATCTGGTCAGCAATCGGGGTCTGGACTCCTGTTGGAATAGGCAGCCAGACAACAACATACACACACACACACACACACACACAATCTTGCAAAAGATAGATATAGGAAAACAGCAGAAAAGCTGCCCTTTGGGGGGCTTGATTATTGTCCTTGTATCATGTTTCTAGACCCAGATAACTCAATTAAATCAAAGTCCAATTCAATCAGATGTCCAAAATCCAAATGGGCCACAAAAATGTAATAATCCCAGCACTTGGTCTGAATCTTCAATAACTTGGGCACATCTTGGGTGCATACCAGATATTGCTTCAGTCCATTATTCCCTTCATATGGATTAATAACAAATGAACAATAATGCATAAACTAACAATACAACTCTAGATTGGTAATATAAATTTCACTCCCCTTTTACAAACTCTGATCTCACCTTTCTAACCCATGAGCCTAAATCCTTGTGGGGCTTGCAATTTTATAAATACCAGGGCAATGGTGGTGATGGTGCAGGGAATGGATGGGGGCAAGATGACATGTTAAAATTAATTACTAAGGCTAATATCAATGCCTTTGCTGAGGAAAGTCACTCATGTCTACAACTCAATCTTTAATTTACAAAAGGAGAAATAATCCCGTTCCAATGGGGGGAGGGAATGCAATGAAACAACTTCTTCCCTTTCAAATAAACGCATGTCCACGTGGGTACTGACTCTCTCCTTTCCTTTTCTTTCTCAGGCAGGAGGAAATATAATAAACAATTTACAACAATGCTACTGAAGAAAGGGGAAAAATGTCTCCGTTTTAAAACACACAAGGCTTGACTCTCTCTCTCCCCCGCGCTCCCCCTCCTTTCCCCCCTCCTTCTCTGCTCCCCCTCCTTTATTGGCTTCCGCTTCCAAAGTCCATCCCTTCGCGAACTGCACTTTAACTCTCCAACAATATTCAAGAGAAATACTCTTTCTCATTTTCCTTCTTTTCACTCTTTTTAGGAGGGTTAACACTGTCCTCCTCTCTCTCTCTCTCTTTTTTATAATAATTTTTATTAATTTTTAGTATAAACAAAGACAAAAGACACACATATAAAACAAACAAATAATTTTTTCAAATCTTATTTCTTAACATTGTATTTGTGACTTCCTCAAATCTCTTCTTCCTGGTATTCTTAATATCTTAATCTAAATTATGGCGGATTTCCTAATCTTAACTTAAAATCTTTTCCTTAAAATATCACTTTATCCTCCTCCTTCTTCTTGCCCCATCACCACGGGTCCCCTCCTGCCACGAGAGGAGCCCGTGAGATGCGGCCTTCCAAAGGAGATCCATTTTTGTGTCTGGGTTTCCCTCCCCCCCTCCTCCCCCCTCAGAGCACCCCCTGCCACCAGGTGCTTCCGAGTAAAGAGAGGAAGAGAGGTAGCTCTCTGCCCAGACACCTATCTAAACATAAAAATAATTATTACAAATCTAAATTTTCCTTCCCCAACCATTCTTCTTTCTCCCTCCAGAAAATTCAATAATTATATACAATCATTTCTCTATTCAGAATCTTAACATTTGCTTTTAAACACTCTCCTTCCCCTCCCCCAATGTCATTCCCCCAATTGAACCAACATTTCCTTTAACATGCCAAAATTTCAGAGACCGTTATTCGGCCAACCTAAGTACCTTTTAACTAAATTTTTTATCCCACCCCCCGTCTTTCCCATTTCCCCTTCCAGGCCTCTGTCCCCCCCTCCTTCTGCATTTCCCACTCCTCCATCTTCCAACTCCAAATTTCAGTCCCTCCAGGGTTTCTCTTTTCTTGCTTCTTCATTTCATTTTGTTGTTCGTTGACCTCATCTTCTTTCTTTTCAAATCCTTGTTGTGCCTCATCCAGCTCCTGTTTTTTATAATCCAACTCAGTTTCGTCATTGTCCTCTGTTTCTGACTCTTTAATCTTGATCTCACATTCAGAATTGTCCTTTGAGTCCTGCTCTTGTACCATAATTTCTGTACATGATGGACTGGAATATTGCAATGTCTTCTGGATGTCTTTCAGTATTTGCAGATAGTCTAACACCGCCTCCTGGAAGGCCAGGGCATAAGTTGTTTTCATTCTTGCTCTTGACCGCAAGCAGGCAGGAGATTAGGATACAAAAGGCACTGGAAATTTCCTTCCTACTACACGATCGCCTCCATCTTGGCTGTCCTTTCCCATTGTCTTTAACTTGTCCATATATCAAATCCTAATTCAGGTTAACTTAACTTTAAATTCTTCTTGTAGCAAATTGTAGCGTTAAACAGCAGTTCAATATAATTGTCTGGTCTTTTGACAGCTTTGACAGCTTTTGACAGCTGTCAAAGCGCTTTCCCCCCCCCCCCACCAATCTTGCTGGTCCTCAAGGGGTGCCGACTCCGGGAGACTGAGAAGGGCTGCCAAAATCTTCCTTTCTCTCGGGTTTCCCAATCACTCAGATTCCCTTTCGGCTTAGGGATAATTGCTGTGCCTCTTAATTGGCCATTAGGAAGAGATCGACTTCCGGTTTTTAAATCTCCTCCTCCCCCCCCCCCAAATTACGCCAAATTTATCTCAAAGTCTAATTGAAGATTCCCCTTACTTTTTTCCTTTAATTTTCTTTGGAAGAATCCACAGGTAACAGGCAGAAGACTCAAGGCTTCGCTTCTCGGAGGTAAGCTGATGTCCAAAATGGCTCCCGCGACTCTCCACTCCGCTGGCTCGCAGGGGCTCTAATGATTCCCTGGGCAGCGGAGGAATCGCGGTCCAGAGCTCTGCTGGACCTGCGCCCCCGGGACGCTCTTCCCGGGGTTCTTTTGGGGAATCCGCTCGCCCTGCGGATTTCGCCCCCCCTCCGTGATGCCAGGGACCTCGGAGCTCGAGGTCCTTGCGTCCTCTCGCCGGCGCTGCAGACCGGAAGCCCTCCTCTCTCTCTCTATCCCCCCCTTTTTTCCTGGGCTGAAGTCTTCTCCTCCTCCCTGCTTGAGCTTCCTGCTTCCCTGCTTCTGGCAAGGCGAAAGGGCTCTTGGATTTTACCAGAGCCCCGGCATCTCCTTCCCCATTCTCTCTCTCAACTTTCAATGTCCTTTTGCAGACCGCAAAACTCTCCAAACTACCTACTGCAGAAGGGGAAACTTCTGAGGCTCTTTAGTCTCAGGCTTAAGGGGGGGGGGGGAACAACTCTCTATCTCCTTTGCCAACATGGCTTTTTACACTCCTGGGATGTAAAATCACTGAAGGCTGTTTTGGGACAACCATCAGGGGGAGCAGCCAAATTAGTTACTGCAGAAGGAAAAAAAAGCTCTTTAAATCTCAGGCTGACATATTGAACTGTTAATTCACATGCCATGCTGACACATTGAACTCTTTAGCAAACTCCAATACAAACTCCAATACAACTTCAATACAATTTCAATACAAATTATAAATGCATAGGCAATCTTAATAGACACAGAACACAGAAATACTCCTGCAACAATTCCTAATAACAATTTCACCTTAAAACACATTTTCTACACAATGGACAATACACAAATCAATACACATTGTACAACACATTTTCAAACCTCTGGATCCAATTTCACACCTTGGTCATTGCATACCATACAAATGATCATAAATCACACCCATCAATTTCACATCTCTTTTGGACATACCAAACTCTCATTCCCACCCCTGGATCACACGAACCCACTCCACATTCATACACTCTCATTCCACCAGTCATTAAATTCACAACCCTTTTAAACATTGCCACACCCTTTTACATAGGTACCTCAGAAACACCTTTTAACACCCCTTTAAAAGCACTGTTCACCTTTTGCCATATCAAAAGAGATCCCAACTCTTGTTTTTACCCAAGCACACACACAGGAATATCTCAATACACATACCGGTACATCCATTCAATTGCCTAATTACTGCCACCTTTTCCCCAAGATATGCCACACAGCCGAGTTAGCGCACCATTGCCTAACCCGGTGGGCTCCTTATGCCACACAGCTGGGTTACCCAGTGGGCTCCTTATGCCACACAGCTGGGTTAACCCAGTGGGCTCCTTTATGTCACACAGCTGAGTTAACCCATTGGGCTCCCTGGGGAGTGATCAAGTCCCCCACATGCCCCCCTCTGGAGCTACTTACCTATTGGTGCACTATAGCCTTCTTCCCCCCTTTGCAGCTGCTGTCTTTCTCTCGTCACCATGGGGCATTCTGCTCATGGTCAGGATGGCCTCGGCCCCTCCCACAACAAACAGGCAGGATGCGTGCTGGGGCCAATGACACCCCAGCCGGCAGCAAAACTGCTGTGCGACGCCCGGATCTCTGTCCCTTGCCTGGGGAACGCTGGAAGATCTCCCCCTCCCTCCAAAAAAGAGGAATGGGGGCTCTAAACATTCCCGGCCAATGCACCAAAAATGCAGCCTTATTTGCTGATAAGGGTCCTTAAGTTGCGCCAGGCAAGGACAAAGATAGTCAAAACAACACCGGGGCTGTTTTGACTATCCTTGGGAAAGACCTTGATGTTGGGAAAGATGGAGGGCACTAGGAGAAGGGGACGACAGAGGACGAGATGGTTGGACAGTGTTCTCGAAGCTACGAACATGAGTTTGACCAAACTGCGGGAGGCAGTGGAAGACAGGAGTGCCTGGCGTGCTATGGTCCATGGGCTCACGAAGAGTCGGACACGACTAAACGACTAAACAACATTCTGATTGCACATTCTATAGTTGTTGTATTTCAGTAAATATCATCTGCTACCCATCTATCTTGTCTCAAGTCTTCTTCGGTGTGTTGGCAATGAACTTTCTGGAGTCTCATGAATCTCAAGCATCAACTGCAGGAATGTATTTTAGGACACCCATGGCCCTTTGTGTCAAGAAAACAAGGTGTACCAAACACAAATACTGTAAATCCATTAATCCAAAAATAGATTAATGGATAGGGAAATGTACTTTGCATTTCTGCATTCAAGTTTTCTGTTGCAGCATAGAGGTCCACAGAGGCTTCATATTAGCCACCAACTCTCAGTCAAATGAGGATGGGAGAGAACCCTGTCTGAAACCCCAGACAGCTTCTGCTGTTGGTGTAAATGTAAAGGGAAAGGGACCCCTGACTATTAGGTCCAGTCGTGACCGACTCTGGGATTGCGGTGATCATCTCGCTCTATTGGCCGAGGGAGCCGGTGTACAGCTTCCAGGTCATGTGGCCAGCATGACTAAGCTACTTCTGGCGAAACAGAGCAGCACACGGAAACGCTGTTTACCTTCCTGCTGGAGTGGTACCTATTTATCTACTTGCACTTTGATGTGCTTTCAAACTGCTAGGTTGGAAGGAGCTGGGACTGAGCCACGGAAGCTCATCCCATCACGGGGATTTGAACCGCGGCTGCCGACCTTCTGATCGGCAAGCTCTAGGCTCTGTGGTTTAACCCACAGCGCCACCCGCTGTTGGTGTAGGTGATGCCATATCAAGCGGGTCAATTGCATGACCTAATGCAAGGCAGTTTCCCATCCCAGGCTCCAGCCGCTGAGAAACAATGGAGTGTTTTAGACTCTGTTGCTATTTCAATTTCTTAGATGTCTTCAGTTAAAAATTCTAGAGCTGGCTATTTTTAATTCTTGTGCATCTCTTCTATGGTTTCTACATTAAACTGCCAGACATAAAAGAATTTAAAATGAAGGCATGCACCAATTAATCTCAGACCAATAGCACTTGCCCCAATATAAAATGTCTATCATTTTATATTGTTTAGGGAAGCTTTTAATGTTTAATAAATTATTGTTTTTTAATATTTCTGTTGGAAACCGCCCAGAGTGGCTGGGGAAACCCAGCCAGATGGGCAGGGTATGAATAAATTATTATTATTATTATTATTATTATTATTATTATTATTAGCAAACTATTTAAATGCCCAGAAGAAAATGCCCGGGAGAAGTTGGTGCAAGGTATGGTTCATTGCAGGAAGCATTCCACAAATTGGAGAGGGGGGCCACAACTGAAAAGGTTTCTGTCTTGTAAACACCCTTCAATCTTCTCTGGTCTTGAATTAAAATTCATTAATTTGGATCCAGTTTGAATTGGTTTATTTTAAGCTCTTGCATCCCTACCCTAATCCCCAAATTCTTATATAAACCAGTTCTAGGTAAGCAGCTAACATTTAGTGAATGGGACAGTTGTGTTGGGACATGAGGTGACAAGAAATATTCTTCGTTTATGAAGTAAAAACAACATATTCTTCTTCTTTTCTTTCAGCAAATATATACACCTAGAAAATGTCTACTTGGAAGAAGCCACTCAATGCTGCAACAATAAACATTTTCTCCCAAAAAATCAGAAAGTCTCACTGATTAGCTCCCAAAGTATCTTGTCACAACAGAAGAGAGTCTCCGGAGCATGAATTTAATATGTGTTTTCCATTTGGGGGGACAGGACTAGATGTTCTATGAGATCCCTTCCAACTCTTTGATTCTATGCCTAGTTCTTAATAAACACATTATGGGATTCTGTAAACTGTAGTGTGCATGCATTAGGGCTGCGATTGGGCCCTTTCCCCGAGATCTCATCTGTGGCCCCAATCTGTAAATCTAGATCTAATTGGGATTTTACAGATCTCTAAAAATCCCATCAAGTTGCATTGTGGAATGAAAATGGCTGTAACATCCTTGTTTTTTGAACTGGGACATGGCATTTTGGGACATGGTAGGCCCAGTGGATGGTATTAACTCAGACAAATTTTAGGTGGGTACTCTCAGGGACCCAGGTGGTGTTGTGGGTTAAACCACAGAGTCTAGGGCTTGCTGATCAGAAGGTTGGTGGTTCAAATCCCTGCAATGGGGTGAGCTCCCGTTGCTCGGTCACAGCTCCTGCCCACCTAGCAGTTCGAAAGCACATCAAAGTGCAAGCAGATAAATAAGGACTCCGCTGGCGGGAAGGTAAACGGCGTTTCCATGCGCTGCTCTGGTTTGCCAGAAGCAGCTTTGTCATGCTGGCCACATGACCCGGAAGCTGTCTGCGGACAAACGCTGGCTCCCTCGGCCTATAGAGCGAGATGAGCACTGCAACCCCAGAGTCGGACACGACTGGACCTGATGGTCAGGGGCCCCTTTACCTTTACTCTCAGGGTTTTCCACACTGGACACCTTAGAAGTTTAAAATGTATTGAAATTAAAATGGATAAAACATTTTTGTTTTTTGTTTCCATATAGGGAGCCCAAATGTGCCAATATGGTAGCTCCCTACAGTGGGTAGATCAAAGGGTTTGCATCCTTGCCAGCTTTAAAGTTTTCTTTTTCCATAGAAATTCCTTCCTTCCTTCCTTCTTTTCTTTTCTTTTAAGAGATTATGAATCCTCACTCACGCCAGTTTTCATGCTCCTTTATATACCCAGCGTCCATTTTTTTGTGGTGGTCTTGGCTTGCTGTTTTCTTAATCAGGTCTGAGATACTACGTAGCATCATAGAACCATCTCATAGAGATAATATACCCATAGGGACATTAAATTTGGTGCCAGAAAAGTTGGCTTTGCTGGACCGGTTTCTTTTATTCTTTCTTTTCCTGCCAGTAAATGGTTAATGAACAACAACCTCTGATTGGTCGTGGTTCCAGGAGGGAGAGTTTAAAAGGAGAGGATTTGAGAAACAGAGAGGCTGGTTTGAGAGGGTTGGTTAAAGTGGGTTGGAGCAGAGGTTGGAGAGGTCGGGAGATAGTTGGGAGACAGGTTGAGGTAGAAAGAGTGAATGAGAGAAAGAGTTGGTTCTGGGGGGGGGGGGAACAACTTCCACTCTGAGTGTATTGTGAAGGACAGAGTGTGGTGTCCTGTAGGAGGAATAGACCGGAATTTTACTGGGAGGCAGAGGTCGAGCCAGGACAAGTAGGAGCTGGAAAGGAAGGGAGGGGGTGTAGAGAGCCGTTTGGTCTATTGCTTAAGGTTCCTCAGGAGCAGGATTGTTAGAGGGGGTGGATGACTGAAAGAAAGTATCACCGTATAAAGGAACCAAACCTATAGCGCATAAACAACTAAGGACGAATTAAAGTGTAATCGTACTGAATGCCTGAAGTAACCTAAGTTTAATCCATTTGTGTTATGTACTATCTTGCCTTAAATTAATCTTTATCGTTTATTTAAAGAAAATCTGTAAGAGACTCCAACTTGCTAAATATCCCCTCACAAAGGTCCCCCTCAGGATACTCTGTGCTAGAATTTTAAGAGGAAAGGAAAAGAAACCTTCAGGTAAGGGGTTGTTCAGTGAGGTGGAGGTAATTTATTTAAGTGAGAGCAGGCCCAACGGCGTGAGAGGAAAAAACGGCATGAGAGGAAAAAGTGCCGCCGTGCCCATCTCACATGGTAGCCCCTATAGAAGAGATTAAATCTGCCAAATATCAAATAGGCAAATTCAGATGTTTTCATCCTAGCCACTTTAAAATGTGTTTAGAAAGGATTATGTGCTTTTTTGTTTTTGACCATTATTCTGAAACAGTTTCAAGAGAAGGACGAAACCAATAGTAGGGTAGGAGAGCTTGGGGTGGGGGTGGGGAATCACACCTGGCAACCAATGCACCCCTTTGGTTTCAGATAGTACATGGCTAGACCAGTCCAAAAAGCTTAGGACACATACTTTAATAACCCTCTAGTGACTATGGTGGCTCATTTACCAGAAGTACAGTGGTACCTTTAGTTACGAACTTAATTCGTTCTGGAGGTCCGTTCTTAACCTGAAACTGTTCTTAACTAGAGGCGTGCCTTTGCTAATGGGGCCTCTTGCTGCTGCTGCGCTGCTGGCACACGATTTCTGTTCTCATCCTGGGGCAAAGTTCTCAATTCGAGGTAACTCTTCCAGGTTGGTGGAGTTTGTAACCTGAGGCATGTCTTAACTCGATTCTGACCAAAGTAAGCCTTCTAGAGCACAATATGCACAAGGAGGTTCTAAACTTGCCTTCTTCACAAGTTCCAGCCTGTCAACAGCCTGTCCTTAAATTGTGTTGCCCAGAATTGGACACAGTATTCCAGGTGTGGTCTGCCGAAGGCAGAATAGATTGGTACTATTACTTCCCTTTATCTGGGCAAACCTGCAAAAGAGGTGAACTCCTGAAAGGTCAATTTGACATAAGGAAAATGCATTTTAATATCAGCACAAATTTCGGTATACATGTTGTAAATAAACATGGGATGCCTGATGGTTTCCATAACTTCAGAAATGGAAAGATTTTTCTAACTTCACAAATTCAAGGGACTTCACAAAATCAAGGGAAGTAATAGTACCACTGTATTCTGCTCTGGTCAGACCTCACCTGGAGTACTGTGTCCAGTTCTGGGCACCACAGTTCAAGAAGGATACTGACAAGCTGGAACGTGTCCAGAAGAGGGCAACCAAAATGGTCAAAGGCCTGGAAACTATGCCTTATGAGGAACGGCTTGGGGAGCTGGGTATGTTTAGCCTGGAGAAGAGAAGGTTAAGGGGTGATATGATAGCCATGTTCAAATATATGAAAGGATGTCATATGGAGGAGGGAGAAAGGTTTTTTTCTGCTGCTCCCGAGAAGCGGACATGGAGCAATGGATTCAAACTTCAGGAAAGAAGATTCCACCTAAACATTAGGAAGAACTTCCTGACAGTAAGAGCTGTTCAGCAGTGGAATTTGCTACCAAGGAGTGTGGTGGAGTCTCCTTCTTTGGAGGTCTTTAAGCAGAGGCTTGACAGGCATATGTCAAGAATGCTTTGATGGTGTTTCCTGCTTGGCAGGGGGTTGGACTCTTCCAACACTATGATTCTATGATTCTATTCTATGATTCTCACACAAAGACACATGCCCACATCCATTTTCCAGCAACATATCACATATTTATTTGAAACATTTTTCTTTCCTTTCCTTCAAGATATCCATCTCATGCAGGTATTTCATGGCGGCCAAATAACAGCAGATTAATATCATTGTTTGGGAAATATTAGATGCTGCAATAACCAGGCATTTCTCCTTTGTTTTAAGTAAGCATTCTGAAGAAAGAAAAGAGATTTATTTTGTGAGTCTTTTGTTTGTCGACAGAGACAAGACACATAATATTACTTGAGATAGACACTTGCTCGCGCACCCAGGACACTCTCATGCGCATGGCAACTCGATCTCGCTGAGGCTCCCCAGATGGGTCCCACCGTGCCAAGCCTCACACGGCCGCCGCCCTCCTTCCCCGCCCACCCGCGTTAGCAGCCGCTGTGGTGGGAAGAGTTTGCCGCTCTTTCCCCCACACCTCCGCCTCTCTTTCCTCAGCCGTTCTAGATCTGCTGAGCCAACGCAACAGGTAGTTTTCCCAGAGGAGCCACCGTTGCGAAAAGCAGCAGAAGCGCCACCACCACCACCACACGGAGCCAGACAGGATTAGGGGATCCTGTGGGATCATGTGAGTCAATCCTGTGGGATCATGTGGGGCTGCCCACTAAGGAACTTGCCTCAGTCCGGACCCTGCTGCCCACCCGCTCGCCTCTCTTGCCCCTGCAGGACTACGTCTCCCAGCATGCACCGCGAGCTCCTCCTCCCTCCCTCCCTCCCCCACGAGCCCCTCGAGAGGCGGGCGGAGCAGCGTGCAGGTGGAGGGCGGCTGCCAGGACTTCTTGGCGAGACTTCAGCGGGATGGGCAGCGCCGCGCCTCTGCCGCCGGGTGGGTGCAAACTGACCGGGGAAAGCCAGGTATGTCCGGAGAGGGGGGAATGAAGAGGAATCAGCTGCCGGGGCCACCCGAGTCCGCCTTCTGATGACCCTTAGAAACGCGTCCGCCTGGAGTTTGCATGCAGACCCCGGGAGGAAAAAGCAGGGAAAGGTTTCCGTGGTGCCAGCCTGGGCTGTGACATGGCTTTTGGGGGGCATCCCTCAACCCAATCTGTTGTCACAAGCGCTCAGAAGGCAGCAGCTCTCCGGGGATGAGGGAGACATATCCCCGAGGTTGCTAGAGCAACAGGTCTGTTCTAGCACCCGTTAATTTAACGGGCTACATGATACTAGTTCCTCTATAAGTAACAACAAACTCAGAGGGTAATGTTTGAGAGGTGAGACCCCACCACTCAGAAAGTCTTCTCTCTGGTTACTGTGTGCCATACGGGGCATTTTGCAAAGACATTCAGAAAAGAACATCTAAAAATGACTCTGCTTTTTGGCCAGGCTGATATGGATGCAGGCGACTCTTAAGGTAGCAGGGTCCCAAGCCATGAAGGGCTTTCAAGATCATAGTGACTACTTTGGAATGTGCCTAGAAATGGAGCGAAAGCAAGTGGAGCCTTTTAAAGATGGCTGAGGTCATCTCCTGATATTCAGACTTAAGGCTTGCTTGTCCCTTGCTCATTTGCATTCACCTCCACTCCCGCCAACTGAGCCTTTAAAGCAGGCATCCCCAAACTGCGGCCCTCCAGATGTTTTGGCCTACAACTCCCATGATCCCTAGCTAACAGGACCAGTGGTCGGGGAAGATGGGAATTGTAGTCCAAAACATATGGAGGGCCGAAGTTTGGGGATGCCTGCTTTAAAGCCTTTCAAGTAGTGCTGGAACATAACCACCAGCTTCAATTGATGCGGACAGGGATGAAGGATTGCTTTCGTTTCTATTTCTATTTTGTGCTTTTATATTGTGATGTTATCTTGTGAACCTCCCTGAGGACTGAAGGTATAGGGAAGTGTGGAAAGAAAGAAAGAAAGAAAGAAAGAAAGAAAGAAAGAAAGAATTATGGGACATGCAGTTGAAAATATCTGGAAGGCACCAGGATGGAGACAGGTAAACCATAGCTTGCCTTTCTATGCAATTTGTAAGTGAAGCAAGAAATTATGAAAATGGCCTAAAAACTGTCAGTTCTCTCAACTTCCCAGGGCAGTGGCTGGCTTTTGACAACAACTGGTCATTTGAAAATCTGAATTTTCCTTGTTTTTCATGTGTTATCAATATTTTAATGAACATTATATATCCTATCTAAACTATGTAAACTATATGAACCACCCCAGACCCTGGGATTATCATCTGAGGCCCTTCTTCATCTGCCTCCTCCATGAGAGGTCCAGAAGGTTAGATCATAAGAATGGGCCTTGTCAACAGTTGCTCCCCGTTTGTGAAATGCTCTCCCTAGAGAAACTCTCATGGCTTCTTCATTAAATATCCTTAGGAGCCAGGCAAATAATATTTCTCTATAGCCAGGCCTTTGGCTGATTAACATTCTACGACAGTTCAAATGTGCTTGTGGAAGCACTGGTGGAGGAATGGGGGCAGGGGGAGCACACATATAATATTAATTGCGGGAAACCTATGTTTGACCGATGTGGGCAAAATGTGTTATATGAGCACAAATGAATAAATGAATGTTTGAATGACAGGACAGCAAAATCCTCCCCTCTGCAAATGGAAGAGTGGCTTGTAAGAGCATTTCTTCAAATTTTAGCATGAGGAAAAGAGATATGAAAATGGAGGGACATGTTTGAGCTCCTGGATTAGAAAAAGGAAAAGGAAAAATCTTACGGTTAACAACATAAGGTGCCTGGACCACAATTTCCCAGTTCTGGGATGGAAGGCTCGCCTGGGTTATGGGCACAATTTGGTTCTGAAGTGCACCAACCCCCATACTTCTTGCAGATCTCAGGACTGTCTATCTTCTCATCGTTCTCTGTAATTATTGACCTGGCATATCCTAGAGAAAGAGAAGATGGTTTGGTTAAGGTTGTTGGGCAATACACACCAACTGAGTGGCAACAGCGGCAGGGTTGACGAAATAACAAAGTCGTCTTCAGTATCTTTGCTTGCTTTTATTTACATTTATATACAACACACTCCTCTACTCCATTCCCCTATTTCTCACACTACATCATCACCACACCCATGAACCATTTGGGTAGCTTAAATACAGAATTCAAAATAGTCAATTACCCAATCACATTACAGTAAGCAAACTCTACCTTCAATTATTCAAATAAGCAAAAGCTCATAGGTGTGTGAATATTTAGATCAAGGTTACAAACACACATCTCTGTGTAGCACCATTGACCACATCAGTCTTAAAGGAAAAACCTAACAACGGTACCCCTCCATTCTGCCCCAAAGATCATGGCTCACTTGTTTCCACTTGTTTGGAATGGCAGGGAATATCCTTTGCCCTGAGAGATGCATTCTGGGACTTCCGGGTTGGTCGCGGCTGAGCTTAGACGTGAATCGGGTCGGTGGAGTTTTAAACCACCAGCTTGGTTCTTTATAGAGGAGGTAACGGGCTTTTTCGAGGGCAACGAAGGGCCTGGCACCACGAAGGAAAAGTTCGGGTGTTTTTGGGAGCAAAGCGGCGCGAAAAGAGGCCAAAAAACAAAGGAGATTGACCGAGGGAAACGGAGCTTGGGGAGCCTCGCGCTTTTGAATTACCCACCCCTCTATAAACGGCCCCGGTTGAAGCTCAACCTGGCGGCGGCTACAACAATAATAACTAGATACAAAGAGCAAGGCTAGGACAGTAAAAAACTCAAAGAAACTTACCGTAGCCTTTGCTTTACCGGAGAGTTCGTTTTAGAAGAAGAAGAAGAAGAACAAAGAAAGGGGCTTGTCTGTAATCTCGGAGTTCACCACACTGCGACGAGCGGAGTGCGGGTGTGTGCCAAAGAAGACTTGGAGGATACAAAGTAACCCAAAAGACCGGTGGAAAGAAGAGACAACTCCCCCCCCCCCCGCGCCTGGTCTGGAGGTACTCACGAACTGTACTGGGGAAAGGACGAGGCGGTGAGCTTGAAATATCCAGCGGAGAGTGGAGCGGTGTGATACGACAAGTAGGTGAAGGAAGGGAGGAGTGGGGGTGTCTCTGAACCCGATTAGAGGCATTTTAAAGCAGCGGAGAATACAGGAGAATACAGGATAAATAAACGGGAGAGAGGAAGATCCCCCCAAAATTTTTTTTAAAAAAAGAGACGGGAGACAGTCAGAAGTGAGGGAAAATAAGTCGGAGCGGCGGGAAACAACAAGGGAAGGGAGGAAAAAGACGCGGATGGAAAAGAAAGCTGCTGGGGAAGACGTGGTTCGGGATTAGCGGAGTGGAGGGCTTGAAAATATAAATACACAACACAAGGAGATAACTAGAAAATGGCGGAGAAGGTGCTGAATCATTGTTAGAGAACGGAAGTCACTCAGCACAAGAAGCCGGAAGAAGGGGAGGGACCTAGAAAGTAAGAGAGAACAGGAGAGTGAAGATAGATGATCAGAGCGACACACAGTGGTCTGACATAGGAATCGGGAAATAAAAGGAATAAAAGGAAAAACTAAAGAACAAACAGAGAATAAAGAATAGTCAATTTACCTCTCCTCATTCTATGAAAACCTCCCAAGAAAGTAACTCCCCTCCCCACGCTAAGCTTCTGAATATCATGCAGGATTAAGCGACAAATGCCCTCCCCCCCCAACAGGAATAACAAAAAAGACTAAACCACCTGAAAGCAATATATTAAATTGAAAACAGCATTCCCAAAAAGGACAAAAATTGAGTGCAGATGAGCCCAGAGAGAGAGAAAGAGAGGAAAGTAAAGGAAACCATGGAGAAAAGACTTAAAAACCAACCATCCACCACCACAATAAACACGCAAAGACGACAATCAGGCATAGAGGCAGAATCAATGGATATAAGAGAATTAATTTTGGGGATGAAGACGGAGATTAATGAGAAAATGGACTCAATGAATGAAAAATTGGATAATATGGGAAATAAAATTGAACAAAATTTAAAGAGGATTGAAGAAAATTCTAAAGCAATAATTGATTTGAATAAACAATATGAAGAGTTACAAGGGAAAAATAAAGAGATGGAAGAAATTACCCAGAATATATCATCTAAGATGAATAAACAAGAAGAAGTGATAAAGAGACATACAGAGGAACATAGAGAATTTAAAAGAGCCCAAGAAAAAATGAGAGAAGAAATGCAAAAATTAAAGGACATGCAAGAAACTTTATGGGACACGATTGCGATGCATGAACTCAAACAAAACGATCTGACGTTGAGGTTTAGGGGCTTAAAGGAAAACCCAGATGAGAATGTGGAAAACATCATTATCAAGGAAGTGGCGACTTGGATGGACTTACAAGAAGAGGATGTATCCATCTGCGTAGATAGAGCATTCAGATTGAAATCGAAGCAAGCGAAAGCAGGCAATTGGCCTAATGACTGTTTGGTCTTTCTAAATTCTAGAATATTAAGAGACAAAATAATGCAACAAAAAAAGGTACAAAAACTAAAGATTGAGGATAGGGAGATTATCATCATGAGGGAGATTCCACCAAGGTTGTTGAGAAAAAGATCGAAATATAAATTGCTTGCGGACGCTCTTCACAGAAATAACATTTACTATAAATGGGAGTTTCCTGAAGGGATAACCTTCACTTATAAACAGGTTAGAAGGAAATACACAACAGTATCTCAGGTGGAAAAATTCTGGAGAAAATATGCTGGTGAGCTGGGGGGGGGGGGAGGTGGTAGAGAAAAAGAAAAAGAAAGATAAGCCAGAAAGCGAAGAGGAAGAAGATTAGAGTTGGTGAACGCACCAAAAATAAGAGAGAGAGAAGGGAAATAGGAGGAAGAACGACTATCCCGTCTCTGGTCAATAAAAATTGACAAAAGTGATTTTAGAAAATGAGTGAATAAGAAATAGTTGGTATTTGTTATTCTTTTTTTTTTCTTTTCTTTTCTTTTAGTTGGTTGTTGTCTATATATATGAGTATTGGAGGATCTAACCCTATTATTGATTTTGTTGTATTAAAGGAAATAATAAAGGTAAATTTTGATAACCCATACGTGGTGTAAGGGGGGGAAAAAGGAAAGAAGAAAGAAAGAAGGAAAGCAATGGATTTAAGGATTACCACTTGGAATATAAATGGACTGAATAATAAAACAAAAAGGAATAGACTGGAACGCTTGTTGGTTAAGAAAAAATTAGATATAATCTGCTTACAAGAGACACATATAGCAAGAAAACATCGTAGATTATTGGTGAACAAAAAATTAGGAGATGAATTTATATCCTCAGATACGAGTAAAAAAAGAGGAGTGGTATTCTATGTTAATCCAAAATTAAACCCGAAGCAAATTTATAAAGATAGTGAGGGGAGAGTTCTAATTTTAAAAATCAAAATGAAATTAGAGGAAATAATTATAGCAGGGATTTATGCGCCAAATGAGAATAAATTTGAATTTTTTAAGAAGCTAGAAAATGTATTATTAGAATATAGCGATCAGGAAATAATATTAATGGGAGATCTAAATGGGGTAATATCAACAGAACTTGATAAAACTAATAGACAAAGGGGGAAAAAGAATGAAGGGCGCCTTCCAAAATCGTTTTTTCAATTAATAGATAATTTGGACCTCCAAGATGTATGGAGACGTAGATACCCCACCCAAAAACAATATACATTTTATTCATTTCCAAATGATACAGAAAGTAGAATAGACATGGTATGGGCAACTAAAGATTTGACACTACGATGTAAAAAAATAGAAATCGCGCCGAAAACTATTTCTGATCATAACCCTATCTGGATGGAGTTAAGAAGTAAGGAAAAAACTATTAAACGATGGAAATTAAACGAAACATTATTGGATGATGAGAAGATAGTTAGAAAAACAGAGGATATAATTAAGGAATTTTTTCAAATAAATTTAAATCAAGAAACCAAGTTAAATACGGTGTGGGACGCCGGAAAAGCAGTGTTCAGAGGGTTTTTTATTAATCAATGTAGTTGGAAAAAGAAGGAAAAAGAAAGGAAATTAGAAAGTCTCTTGAAAGAAATCAGGAAAAATGAAATAGAGTTAGATAAAGTGAGAAGTCAGGATAAAGAAGATTTAAAGAGAAATATTAGAATATTACAGAACCAAGTCTCCACGATCCTGGATGAAGAAATAGAAAACAAATTAAGATATTTGAAACAGAGGAATTTTGAACATTCGAACAAAGCAGGGAAGTACCTAGCCTGGCAGCTAAAAAAACAACAAAAGGAAAGGACTATAGACAAATTGGTGGAAGGTGAGAGAATAATAACAGATCCCAAAGAAATTTCAAAACATTTTGGACAATACTATTCTAAATTATATAAAGAAGAAAAATTAGATAAATTAAAGATTGAAGATTATATTAAAAAAACCAACATTCAAAAAGTTGATGATGAAAGCATGAAATTGTTGAATGAACCAATAACTAAGGAAGAAATACAGGAGATAATTAGGAAAATCAAGGTAGGGAAATCCCCAGGAACAGATGGAATTCCGGCGCTATTTTATAAGAAATTTGCCAAAGTACTAATTGAACCTTTACAGAGATTATTGAATGAAATCATGGAAAAAGGAAGAGTCCCCCAAACTTGGGAAGAAGCCTACATCACAGTCATCCCAAAACAAAATTCGGACAAAAATCAAGTAAAAAATTTCCGTCCTATTTCATTATTAAATAATGATTATAAAATCTTCACAGATTTGATAGCAAGTAGAATGAAAAAAGTTTTGAAAAATTTGATTAATTCGGACCAAGCAGGATTTCTCCCAAACAGAGGCATGCACAACAACATTAGGAACATCATAGACATATTAGAATATCTGAGTATAAAAATTAACAAAAAGGCGGCATTTTTAATGCTTGATGCTGAGAAAGCTTTCGATAAAATCTCGTGGGTGTTTATGAAGATGTGTATTCAAAATTTGAATTTTGGGGAGAAGATCATAAGAGGAATAGGAGCAATTTATAACAAGCAAAAGGCAAAAATAATATTGAATAATGAAATAACGGAAGAGATACAAATACAAAGGGGGACGAGACAGGGCTGTCCACTGTCGCCGCTATTATTCATTTTATGTTTGGAATTTCTATTAAAAAACTTAAGGGAAGAGGAAATGGTAAAGGGTATAACAATTGGAAAGGATGTCCATAAAGTAAAAGCGTTCGCGGACGACGTTATAGTTACGGTAGAGGAACCATTGGAAAGCATACCAAAAGTGTTAGAAAAAATTAAAGAATTTGGCGAATTGGCAGGGTTTGATATAAATATGGAAAAAACCAATTTGATAACCAAAAATTTATCAAAGGAAGAAAAGGCACAATTGCAGGAGAAAGTAGGATTGGAAATAGTCAAAAAAACTAGGTATTTGGGGATATGGATTACAAATAATACAAATAATTTGGTAAAAGATAATTATGTTAAAGTTTGGAAGGAGGTAAAACATGATTTGGAGAATTGGAATAGGTTAAATTTAACATTATTAGGCAGGATAGCAATAATAAAAATGAACGTCTTACCGCGAATGCTTTTTCTATTTCAAATGTTACCGATATTAGGCACAGGAAATAATATTTTCAAACAATGGAGAAAGGACCTTACAAAATTTATATGGAACAATAAAACAGCGAGGCTAAAATATAAATTATTATCGGACTCTAAAGAAAGAGGGGGATTGGCCTTACCAAATTTTAATTTATACCACGATGCGGCAGGATTTTTATGGTTAAAAGAGTGGATCACCCTAGAAAACCACAAAATATTAGATCTTGAAGGGTTTGACAATAGATTCACCTGGCATGCCTATTTGGTAGATGACAAAGTCAAAATCCATAAAGGGTTTAACACCCATCTAATCAAAAAATCGTTGCTAAAAATCTGGGCAAGCCATAGACGGTTGTTGGAGCCGAAAACACCAAAGTGGGCATCTCCATTAGAGTTAACTACAATTAAGAATTTAAATACAGGAAAAAAATGGGGGAAATACAATGATTTATTAGAAGAAAAAGAAGGTGAATTAAAGATAAAAAATTATGAAGAGATACGACAACATTTAAAAGGGTGGTTACAATACCATCAAATATGTAGTAGATTTAAAGAAGACCAAAAAAGAAATGGCTTTCTGTCTGAACCCTCTTTGTTGGAAATCAATCTGTTACGGGACGATCGAAAAATTATCTCCAAAATGTACAAGGTGTTATTAGAGTGGGATCTAAAAGACGAACTGGTAAAAGAGAATATGACAAAATGGGCGATAGACTTGGGAAAGCCCATACAAGTGGAGAGCTGGGAAAGGCTATGGAAAATATCGTGGAGGTTCACGGCATCAGAAGGGATCAGGGAGAACATGATTAAGATGTTTTATAGGTGGTACCTTACACCCGTGAGAATACACAAAATGTATAAAAATGGAAATAATCTCTGCTGGAGGTGCAAAAAAGAAGTGGGGACATTGGTACATATATGGTGGCACTGCGAAAAAATTAAAGTTTTTTGGAATGGGATATTAGAAGAATTGAAAAAGATATGTAAATATAATATTAAAAAGAATCCGGAATTCTTTCTACTGGGAATAATGGGGGAGGAGATAAAAAAAGAGGATGAAAAAGTCAGTCTGTATGCGATAGCGGCAGCGAGAATCTTGTTAGCAAAATATTGGAAAAGAGAAGAAATTCCGGATATTAAAGAATGGCAAGAAAAATTATTAAGTTATGTGGAATTAGATAAAATAACAAATGTAATTAGAGGAGGTAACAATAAAAAATTAGTTAAAAATTGGGAAAAATTTGGAGAGTATATCAAAAAGCAGTGCCCCATGATAAAAACTTGGACTTACTTATAACATCTTGCACAGAACAAATTTCTGGTGGGTAGATCAAAGGGTTTGCATCCTTGCCAGCTTTAAAGTTTTCTTTTTCCATAGAAATTCCTTCCTTCCTTCCTTCTTTTCTTTTCTTTTAAGAGATTATGAATCCTCACTCACGCCAGTTTTCATGCTCCTTTATATACCCAGCGTCCATTTTTTTGTGGTGGTCTTGGCTTGCTGTTTTCTTAATCAGGTCTGAGATACTACGTAGTATCATAGAAGCATCTCATAGAGATAATATACCCATAGGGACATTAAATTTGGTGCCAGAAAAGTTGGCTTTGCTGGACCGGTTTCTTTTATTCTTTCTTTTCCTGCCAGTAAATGGTTAATGAACAACAACCTCTGATTGGTCGTGGTTCCAGGAGGGAGAGTTTAAAAGGAGAGGATTTGAGAAACAGAGAGGCTGGTTTGAGAGGGTTGGTTAAAGTGGGTTGGAGCAGAGGTTGGAGAGGTCGGGAGATAGTTGGGAGACAGGTTGAGGTAGAAAGAGTGAATGAGAGAAAGAGTTGGTTCTGGGGGGGGGGGGAAACAACTTCCACTCTGAGTGTATTGTGAAGGACAGAGTGTGGTGTCCTGTAGGAGGAATAGACCGGAATTTTACTGGGAGGCAGAGGTCGAGCCAGGACAAGTAGGAGCTGGAAAGGAAGGGAGGGGGTGTAGAGAGCCGTTTGGTCTATTGCTTAAGGTTCCTCAGGAGCAGGATTGTTAGAGGGGGTGGATGACTGAAAGAAAGTATCACCGTATAAAGGAACCAAACCTATAGCGCATAAACAACTAAGGACGAATTAAAGTGTAATCGTACTGAATGCCTGAAGTAACCTAAGTTTAATCCATTTGTGTTATGTACTATCTTGCCTTAAATTAATCTTTATCGTTTATTTAAAGAAAATCTGTAAGAGACTCCAACTTGCTAAATATCCCCTCACAAAGGTCCCCCTCAGGATACTCTGTGCTAGAATTTTAAGAGGAAAGGAAAAGAAACCTTCAGGTAAGGGGTTGTTCAGTGAGGTGGAGGTAATTTATTTAAGTGAGAGCAGGCCCAACGGCGTGAGAGGAAAAAACGGCATGAGAGGAAAAAGTGCCGCCGTGCCCATCTCACATGGTAGCCCCTATAGAAGAGATTAAATCTGCCAAATATCAAATAGGCAAATTCAGATGTTTTCATCCTAGCCACTTTAAAATGTGTTTAGAAAGGATTATGTGCTTTTTTGTTTTTGACCATTATTCTGAAACAGTTTCAAGAGAAGGACGAAACCAATAGTAGGGTAGGAGAGCTTGGGGTGGGGGTGGGGAATCACACCTGGCAACCAATGCACCCCTTTGGTTTCAGATAGTACATGGCTAGACCAGTCCAAAAAGCTTAGGACACATACTTTAATAACCCTCTAGTGACTATGGTGGCTCATTTACCAGAAGTACAGTGGTACCTTTAGTTACGAACTTAATTCATTCTGGAGGTCCGTTCTTAACCTGAAACTGTTCTTAACTAGAGGCGTGCCTTTGCTAATGGGGCCTCTTGCTGCTGCTGCGCTGCTGGCACACGATTTCTGTTCTCATCCTGGGGCAAAGTTCTCAATTCGAGGT
The DNA here is from genome assembly GCF_965207765.1 of Zootoca vivipara. Classification (NCBI taxonomy): domain Eukaryota; kingdom Metazoa; phylum Chordata; class Lepidosauria; order Squamata; family Lacertidae; genus Zootoca; species Zootoca vivipara. The sequence goes on from NC_142586.1 coordinate 112,752,246, forward strand.
AACTCTTCCAGGTTGGTGGAGTTTGTAACCTGAGGCATGTCTTAACTCGATTCTGACCAAAGTAAGCCTTCTAGAGCACAATATGCACAAGGAGGTTCTAAACTTGCCTTCTTCACAAGTTCCAGCCTGTCAACAGCCTGTCCTTAAATTGTGTTGCCCAGAATTGGACACAGTATTCCAGGTGTGGTCTGCCGAAGGCAGAATAGATTGGTACTATTACTTCCCTTTATCTGGGCAAACCTGCAAAAGAGGTGAACTCCTGAAAGGTCAATTTGACATAAGGAAAATGCATTTTAATATCAGCACAAATTTCGGTATACATGTTGTAAATAAACATGGGATGCCTGATGGTTTCCATAACTTCAGAAATGGAAAGATTTTTCTAACTTCACAAATTCAAGGGACTTCACAAAATCAAGGGAAGTAATAGTACCACTGTATTCTGCTCTGGTCAGACCTCACCTGGAGTACTGTGTCCAGTTCTGGGCACCACAGTTCAAGAAGGATACTGACAAGCTGGAACGTGTCCAGAAGAGGGCAACCAAAATGGTCAAAGGCCTGGAAACTATGCCTTATGAGGAATGGCTTAAGAGCTGGGTATGTTTAGCCTGGAGAAGAGAAGGTTAAGGGGTGATATGATAGCCATGTTCAAATATATGAAAGGATGTCATATGGAGGAGGGAGAAAGGTTTTTTTCTGCTGCTCCCGAGAAGCGGACATGGAGCAATGGATTCAAACTTCAAGAAAGAAGATTCCACCTAAACATTAGGAAGAACTTCCTGACAGTAAGAGCTGTTCAGCAGTGGAATTTGCTACCAAGGAGTGTGGTGGAGTCTCCTTCTTTGGAGGTCTTTAAGCAGAGGCTTGACAGGCATATGTCAAGAATGCTTTGATGGTGTTTCCTGCTTGGCAGGGGGTTGGACTCTTCCAACACTATGATTCTATGATTCTATTCTATGATTCTCACACAAAGACACATGCCCACATCCATTTTCCAGCAACATATCACATATTTATTTGAAACATTTTTCTTTCCTTTCCTTCAAGATATCCATCTCATGCAGGTATTTCATGGCGGCCAAATAACAGCAGATTAATATCATTGTTTGGGAAATATTAGATGCTGCAATAACCAGGCATTTCTCCTTTGTTTTAAGTAAGCATTCTGAAGAAAGAAAAGAGATTTATTTTGTGAGTCTTTTGTTTGTCGACAGAGACAAGACACATAATATTACTTGAGATAGACACTTGCTCGCGCACCCAGGACACTCTCATGCGCATGGCAACTCGATCTCGCTGAGGCTCCCCAGATGGGTCCCACCGTGCCAAGCCTCACACGGCCGCCGCCCTCCTTCCCCGCCCACCCGCATTAGCAGCCGCTGTGGTGGGAAGAGTTTGCCGCTCTTTCCCCCACACCTCCGCCTCTCTTTCCTCAGCCGTTCTAGATCTGCTGAGCCAACGCAACAGGTAGTTTTCCCAGAGGAGCCACCGTTGCGAAAAGCAGCAGAAGCGCCACCACCACCACCACACGGAGCCAGACAGGATTAGGGGATCCTGTGGGATCATGTGAGTCAATCCTGTGGGATCATGTGGGGCTGCCCACTAAGGAACTTGCCTCAGTCCGGACCCTGCTGCCCACCCGCTCGCCTCTCTTGCCCCTGCAGGACTACGTCTCCCAGCATGCACCGCGAGCTCCTCCTCCCTCCCTCCCTCCCCCACGAGCCCCTCGAGAGGCGGGCGGAGCAGCGTGCAGGTGGAGGGCGGCTGCCAGGACTTCTTGGCGAGACTTCAGCGGGATGGGCAGCGCCGCGCCTCTGCCGCCGGGTGGGTGCAAACTGACCGGGGAAAGCCAGGTATGTCCGGAGAGGGGGGAATGAAGAGGAATCAGCTGCCGGGGCCACCCGAGTCCGCCTTCTGATGACCCTTAGAAACGCGTCCGCCTGGAGTTTGCATGCAGACCCCGGGAGGAAAAAGCAGGGAAAGGTTTCCGTGGTGCCAGCCTGGGCTGTGACATGGCTTTTGGGGGGCATCCCTCAACCCAATCTGTTGTCACAAGCGCTCAGAAGGCAGCAGCTCTCCGGGGATGAGGGAGACATATCCCCGAGGTTGCTAGAGCAACAGGTCTGTTCTAGCACCCGTTAATTTAACGGGCTACATGATACTAGTTCCTCTATAAGTAACAACAAACTCAGAGGGTAATGTTTGAGAGGTGAGACCCCACCACTCAGAAAGTCTTCTCTCTGGTTACTGTGTGCCATACGGGGCATTTTGCAAAGACATTCAGAAAAGAACATCTAAAAATGACTCTGCTTTTTGGCCAGGCTGATATGGATGCAGGCGACTCTTAAGGTAGCAGGGTCCCAAGCCATGAAGGGCTTTCAAGATCATAGTGACTACTTTGGAATGTGCCTAGAAATGGAGCGAAAGCAAGTGGAGCCTTTTAAAGATGGCTGAGGTCATCTCCTGATATTCAGACTTAAGGCTTGCTTGTCCCTTGCTCATTTGCATTCACCTCCACTCCCGCCAACTGAGCCTTTAAAGCAGGCATCCCCAAACTGCGGCCCTCCAGATGTTTTGGCCTACAACTCCCATGATCCCTAGCTAACAGGACCAGTGGTCGGGGAAGATGGGAATTGTAGTCCAAAACATATGGAGGGCCGAAGTTTGGGGATGCCTGCTTTAAAGCCTTTCAAGTAGTGCTGGAACATAACCACCAGCTTCAATTGATGCGGACAGGGATGAAGGATTGCTTTCGTTTCTATTTCTATTTTGTGCTTTTATATTGTGATGTTATCTTGTGAACCTCCCTGAGGACTGAAGGTATAGGGAAGTGTGGAAAGAAAGAAAGAAAGAAAGAAAGAAAGAAAGAAAGAAAGAAAGAAAGAAAGAAAGAAAGAAAGAAAGAATTATGGGACATGCAGTTGAAAATATCTGGAAGGCACCAGGATGGAGACAGGTAAACCATAGCTTGCCTTTCTATGCAATTTGTAAGTGAAGCAAGAAATTATGAAAATGGCCTAAAAACTGTCAGTTCTCTCAACTTCCCAGGGCAGTGGCTGGCTTTTGACAACAACTGGTCATTTGAAAATCTGAATTTTCCTTGTTTTTCATGTGTTATCAATATTTTAATGAACATTATATATCCTATCTAAACTATGAAAACTATATGAACCACCCCAGACCCTGGGATTATCATCTGAGGCCCTTCTTCATCTGCCTCCTCCATGAGAGGTCCAGAAGGTTAGATCATAAGAATGGGCCTTGTCAACAGTTGCTCCCCGTTTGTGAAATGCTCTCCCTAGAGAAACTCTCCTGGCTTCTTCATTAAATATCCTTAGGAGCCAGGCAAATAATATTTCTCTATAGCCAGGCCTTTGGCTGATTAACATTCTACGACAGTTCAAATGTGCTTGTGGAAGCACTGGTGGAGGAATGGGGGCAGGGGGAGCACACATATAATATTAATTGCGGGAAACCTATGTTTGACCGATGTGGGCAAAATGTGTTATATGAGCACAAATGAATAAATGAAAATGTCACCATGCATGTTTGAATGACAGGACAGCAAAATCCTCCCCTCTGCAAATGGAAGAGTGGCTTGTAAGAGCATTTCTTCAAATTTTAGCATGAGGAAAAGAGATATGAAAATGGAGGGACATGTTTGAGCTCCTGGATTAGAAAAAGGAAAAGGAAAAATCTTACGGTTAACAACATAAGGTGCCTGGACCACAATTTCCCAGTTCTGGGATGGAAGGCTCGCCTGGGTTATGGGCACAATTTGGTTCTGAAGTGCACCAACCCCCATACTTCTTGCAGATCTCAGGACTGTCTATCTTCTCATCGTTCTCTGTAATTATTAACCTGGCATATCCTAGAGAAAGAGAAGATGGTTTGGTTAAGGTTGTTGGGCAATACACACCAACTGAGTGGCAACAGCGGCAGGGTTGACGAAATAACAAAGTCGTCTTCAGTATCTTTGCTTGCTTTTATTTACATTTATATACAACACACTCCTCTACTCCATTCCCCTATTTCTCACACTACATCATCACCACACCCATGAACCATTTGGGTAGCTTAAATACAGAATTCAAAATAGTCAATTACCCAATCACATTACAGTAAGCAAACTCTACCTTCAATTATTCAAATAAGCAAAAGCTCACAGGTGTGTGAATATTTAGATCAAGGTTACAAACACACATCTCTGTGTAGCACCATTGACCACATCAGTCTTAAAGGAAAAACCTAACAACGGTACCCCTCCATTCTGCCCAAAAGATCATGGCTCACTTGTTTCCACTTGTTTGGAATGGCAGGGAATATCCTTTGCCCTGACAGGTGCATTCTGGGACCCATGTGAGCAGTGACATCACAGTAGCGGGGGCATCAGGTATTCAGTGAAGTTGCATGGCAATAGGCCAAGTATCAGTTCTTCATCCCATTCGGCCTTTGCTGGTGCGGTGGGATCTATTGGCATGTTGTGCGGACGCCTGATGATTGTCTTCCAAAGCAATTACTCTATTCCGAACTTAAAAATGGAAAGCGTAATGCTGGTGGTCAACAAAAGAGGTTTAAAGACTGTCTCAAGGCAAATCTAAAAATAATGTAGTATAAACACTGACAACTGGGAAACACTGGTTGTGAGTACTCCAGTTGGAGAACAGCCTTTACCAAAGGTGTCATGGGCTTTGAAGTCACTCAAACTCATAACGCAAGGGAGAAACATGATAAGAAGAAGTCACGCTTGGCAAATCCACACATTGATCAACTCCCTCCTGGAAACCAATGTCCCCACTGTGGAAGGACGTGTGGATCCAGAATTGGCCTCCACAGTCACTTATGGACTCATTGTTAAAACTGTGTTTATGGAAGACAATCTTACTCAGCTACGAGTGGAGGAAGAAGAAGAAGAAGAAGAAGAAGAAGAAGAAGAAGAAGAAGAAGAAGAAGAAGAAGAAGAAGAAGAAGAAGAAGATTGGGGTTGGTAAATGCCAAGCCTCTTCCATGGGAGTCACCCAGAGTTGAACCCTGGTGTGGTGCAAGCCAAGCCACGCCTCCTGAGTTCAACTGGATGACCAGGGTGAGGATTCTAAGCAGGCAGAGACCTTAGTGCTTCCAATGACTAATCCTCCCATCAGAACTCTTATGTTCTTGATTCCCATTTTCAGCATCATTCTGTATTTCTTTATGCCTGAACATTTCTAATTTTGAAGAATGCCTTACCTGGGGAAGCTAACAGCATCCATGAAAGGACAACAATGTTAAGGATGTCCAGTTGCATTGCTGAAGCTTGACCAGGAATCTCAAGTCAAGAGGCCAGAGAGGGAGACTAAGAGTGCTCTCGATTCGCCTTGTCCTCCCAAAAGCTGTGTGCTCACATATTTATAGGTCTCCAGGAGACACTTACACATCAGCCGCATGACATAATAATCCTAAAAAAATAGTTATGATAACAGGAAGTGTACCAAAAAGAAGTAAAGTACATTAAGCTGAAGACTTCTTCAGGGCCCAGTGGGCCGGAAATATGGTTTTAGTTTGGTCTGCATTTAGTTCCCTGTCTCCAACTGTTATACTCCATTGGTAAACTAATGACCTAGCAGTACATGCTAATTGGAAAATAAGCATTTTAGATCATTTTCCTCTTGAAGAGTGTCCTGTCTTTTTTAAAGAATAAGGCCACATTTAATAAAAAATGCACCATGGTTGGAATTCTTAAAAAAAGTCTCCACCCGGGCAAAATTGGCAGATTAAGTTGTTATTCTAATAGGTTTAGCTGGTTTCCTGGCAATCCCAAGGTTTCTGGCAGCAGTGCTGTCAGACGTGGTAAGAAAAGAAGAACATGAAGAGATTCTCGCTACATCAGACCAAAGGGTCAACCATATTCCTATTCTGATGCTTGGCAGCCCAATGCCTATGGAATGTCCACTAGCAGGACAGAGCACAACCATGTGTTTCCCAAAGATGTAATATTCAGGAGCTCTAATTATCCTTTCCCAATGCACACCAAAGAATAGTCGAAACATTAACTTTGGAAATAATAATAATAATAATAATAATAATAATAATAATAATAAGTATTATTATTATTGTTGGAAATTATTATTATTATTGATTAAATATAGCCAATTAGAGGTTCTGCAAGACACCAACTCAACCGTGGTCCAACTGTCCAGCGTTCATCCTGGTGGATCTGCCAGAGGCATTGTGAGAATTCCAGCTGTGCAGCATTTTGCTAAATGTTATCATATTCCTTAGAAAAGAAAGAAATCTCTTCAAGAGAAAACGATCTAAAGTGCTCACTGTCCTAATTTCCATGCACTGCTCAGTCCTTTGTTTTGGCAATGGACTATAGCAGTTGGAGACATGGAACAAAATGCAGACAATATGAGGGGGGAAAGCTTTGAAAACAATAAAAACCATGTTTCCAGCCCACTTGACCCTGAATATGTGGTGACCTTAATGCAGGGATTCAAACTGCTGACCTTCCGATGGGAAGCCCTAGGCTCAGTGGTTTAGATCACAGCGCCACCCACGTCCCATATGATATGATAGCCACCTTGAAATATCCAAAGGGCTGTCACATGGAAGATGGAGCAAGCTTGTTTTCTCCTGCTCTGGAGAATAGGACCCATGTCAATGGGATTCAATTTACAAGAAAGGATATTCTGACTAAACATCACAGAGCAGTTTGACCCTGAGTCAAATAAAGGTGCCCAGATACCCTTTGGTGAGGAGGGATCTCCACAGGAGCTTCTAACTTGAAACAGGACCCCACCCCACAGCTGAGATCTTTGAAAGCTCCCTGGCACACATCTAAACTGCAGCAGAACTTATCTTTAAGGAAAGCCAAACCAAGGTTACTGGAGATACCCTGGATCAAGTGGAAGCCACTGGGAAAAGGGGACATTTTAGTCTGTAGTAAATTAGTGGTCCAGCAGCAAGAGAGGGCAGGGGTCCACCTTGACCTCAGGATTATGGGTGCCCATAGCTGCACAGAGGATGTGTGGGGTCACACGCCTGCACTACGTGTGCATGTGACATTGCAGGTCTGTGTTGTAGTGAGCCGCGACAGCGGCCCGTCTTCTTCCTCCTCTCTGCAGCCAACAAGGCACCCTTTTCTATTTTAACAAGTTATAGGTAGGTAGCCGTGTTGGTCTGACGTAGTCAAAAAAAAATCCTTCCAGTAGCACCTTAGAGACCAACTAAGTTTGTCATATGTATGAGCTTTCGTGTGCATGCATGATATCTGAAGAAGTGTGCATGCACACGAAAGCTCATACCTATGACAAACTTAGTTGGTCTCTAAGGTGCTACTGGAAGGATTTATTTATTTTTATTTTTGACTATTTCAACAACACAGCACACCATCTAGCATTATGTCCTGTTATTCAGTTTGAAGTTGGCAAAAAATATAAAAAATAAATCAATAATTTGTGCTCTAAAATGTGGATTGGGAAAAAACAACTGCATGCGACCCTAACACTGGGAGACAGGGAGGGAGCACGGGTGCTGCTGCAAATGGAGAGGCTGGAGGGAAGGCAAATAGCCCCGTAAATAAGGATTAAGCCTTGCTCCCACCTTAACAATGCATCTGTTGGTACTAAGGATTTCCCCACTCTGCCTCTCTTGCTCCAACAGCCCACAAAGAACATATGGCCAAATGTTCTTCAGGGTTCAGTAGAAACTTCAACTGCAATAGCCCATTGCCCAAACTAATTACTGAGCAGCACATGGAAATTAGTACAGAGAACCCTTTAGACCTGGTTGTCTTGAAGGGAGTTCTTTCTTCTTATTTATTTTTTAAAGGAATGTGCACTGTTGGAATCCTAACATAGCCTCCACCTGGGCAAGATTTCTCGATTAAGTTGGTAGTCTAATGAATATGGGTGTCAAACAGCAACCCAAGTGGCTCAGTGAAGGCTTCGGGCCAAGGGTGAGTGGGTGAGTGGGAGACTCGTGGGGCAAATTGGCCCCCAAATCTCCAAGGTCCTGTGACCACTCTCCCTCTCATGAGATCTCATGGGATAATTCCTTTCCATATGATCTCATGAGATCCTGGGCAGTCCTTATCATTCTCTGTGCCCCACATAACCAAGGAAATCAACTCATGCCCCAAATGGATCTCTTGAATATTGCAATGCCCGTCCATGTTCTTGATTTGTTCAATAATTTTTCACTAAGTGCAGATGGTAATAATCAAATAAACATCAAACATTAAACACTTCCCTAAACAGGGCTCCTCTCAGATGTCTTCTAAAAGTCAGATAGTTGTTGTTTATTTCCTTAACATCTATGTATGTGTTGCGCTTTCCAGTTCGGAAATGACACAGGAATGTAATGGAGTTCATGTTTCCCAACAGTGAACAGGGCCAACCTGTTCCAACCTGTTTCAACAGAAGTGGAGGAGAAGGCCATGCTGGTTAATGAGCCCCAATTTTCCCATTATGTCTGAACATGCTGATTTTGATGTATACCTTAACTGGAGAAGCTGAGAGCATCCCTGAAAGGGCAATGATGTAAAAGATGCCCATCTGCATTGCTGACGTTTGACTGGGAATTTCAAGTCAGAAACCAAGGAAGGGAGACCAAGAGTGCTCTTGGTTTGCTGCATGCTTAGTACACGTCAGCCCGAGGATTTAATACTCCTAAACTAATGGATGTGGTAGCAGGAAGTCTTGATCCAGTGCTCCTCGTGAAGTTTTGGAACACCAAAAAGAATTCAGAGTCCAGCCAGCTGGAAACATCATTTTTATTGTTTTTGATTTTTAAAATTAAATTACCCGTATTTTATTTTCTGTTTCCGGCTGCTATCATTCATGGCTAAAATCAATGAACTGAACTGAACAGTGCATACAAATCAGTACAGTGGACAATTTGTCTTTAAGGTGTTTGGCCCTGTCAGGTGCTTAGGGGTGAACACTGGCCAACAGGGCCACAGTGCTCCTGTCAGGTTCATGTACCCAAGGAGCATGCAAGGAGGGAGGAGTTGCCTCAGACCTTGCTGTGTGATCATAGTGTGCAGCTCACAGCTGGCTCAGGAGTTGGGAGGGTTGGAATGCTCCCATCAATGCACCTCACTACCCGAATCTCATTTGTTTAGGTTAATTTCATTGAATTATTCTGATTGCACATTCTATAGTTGTTGTATTTCAGTAAATATCATCTGCTACCCATCTATCTTGTCTCAAGTTTCCTTCTGGAGTCTCATGAAGCTCAAGCATCAACTGCAGGACTGTATTTTAGGACACCCATGGCCCTTTGTGTCAAGAAAACAAGGTGTACCAAACACAAATACTGTAAATCCATTAATCCAAAAATAGATTAATGGATAGGGAAATGTACTTTGCATTTCTGCATTTAAGTTTTCTGTTGCAGCATAGAGGTCCACAGAGGCTTCACATTATCCACCAACTCTCAGTCAAATCATGATGCCCAGATACCCTTATTGAGTTGGGATCTCTCTCTACAGGTTATCATGAATTTTTCACTCACAAAAGAATGTGAAATAGGTGGCCTCCTGTAAGGTGAGTTCTACAACTCAATTCAAGCAATTCCAATGCATCTGGGAGTTGTGCATTGCATTTTTAGTAGGATAAAATAATTGCAAGGAACCTGAAAGATTACGTAGACCAGCCGCCGGCCAAGATAGGAAATCTACTAATATAGCATGTGTGATAGGAATCCTTCAGCTGCTGCCCCACTAATGAACGGCAATTTAACACCTTCGGTAACAGTCTGTTGCTTTGTAAACTAGGTCATCATCAGAAGGTTCTTCCTAATATCTTGGTGAAATATTTTAATATTGAATGAAAGGATTCCTGTGATCTGATAGCCAAATGACATTAAAATCAGATTGGCAGCATCTGCAAGGCTTGGCAGAAAAGTGTGATTTAATTTGAGCACATTTTTTGGTATATGTGTAAAAAACAATCATATGTGGTATACTTGATGGTTTCCTTAACTTTACAAGTAAAAAGATTTCTGCAGCTTTACAAGTTGTCCACCGTCCTGTTAGAAGGTGAGTAATGGAAGAAAACCATGGTACATTATTCTTAAACAGTTTTGCTCCGTATTTGGTGAGCCACGTCTCACAAGGACACAAGACCCCACACATTTCCCAGCAACATGCCATATATTTATTATTATTATATTATTATATTACAGTTCCCCACCCAAAAATAAATCCATTCCATTGAAGTATTTTCTGGAGGCCGATAACAGATCTATCCAGTTGCTTGGGTTTTGTCAGTTGCTGAAAGAAGCAGATGTTTCTCTCCAGTTAACTAACCCTGAAGAAAGAAAAGAGATTTCTTTCATAATTTCCAGGTTTTTGTTTTCACAAAGACATTACACATAATATTCCGTGGGTGTGGGAATAAGCAAAGCAGCTATATTCCAGCATTCAAGTGAAAATTTACAAAGGAATGAATTTGACTGAACATCCAATGAATATTGTACATGAAATGTGAGTTTCAAAACATGAAATAAAATTAAAAACGATACAGCCCAAAACCATCTGAGATCTGAGCTTAAAAAATGAAACAGGAAAATAGAAGAAAGTCCTCCTATTGTTGATAAGATAGGGATGTGTAGCCAGTGGAATGGTGGCGGTGGGGTTACAGGGGCAGTTGCTCTAGGCGCAAAAATTGTTAAGCACAAAGAATTTCAACATCCAGTGCTGCTTCAGTTACAGCTGCGGACTTGCACCACTAGGTTCTGCTGAAAACAACTTCTCCATGTGAACCAGGAAGCGATTTTTCCAGACAATGGAATGGCTCTTCTTTTCTTATCTCCATGAATGCGATTTCCTGGGTGATACAGATGCTGTACTCCATCCATTTCCCACCCTCCCTCACCCTCCGTATGCCCCCTGGGCACTGGCAATCCACACTACACCACTGTGTGAAGTCACCCTAGGCAAGAGAAGAAAAAGAAGAAGAAGAAGAAGAAGAAGAAGAAGAAGAAGAAGAAGAAGAAGAAGAAGAAGAAGAAGAAGAGGAAGAGTTTGGCTTTGATATCCCGCTTTATCACTACCAGAGGGAGTCTCAAAGTGGCTAACATTCCCCCTTTCCCTTCCTCCCCCACAACAAACACTCTGTGAGGTGAGTGGGCCTGTGAGACTTCAAAGAAGTGTGACTAGCCGAAGGTCTCCCAGCAGCTGCATGTGGAAGAGTGGAGATGGGAACCCGGTTCCTCAGATTACGGGTCTACTGCTCTTAACCACTGCACCACACTGGCTCTCAAAGGACCCATGCTTAAATATTATGAAAGATTAAGCAGTATAAAAATCCTGTTAAATCAATCAAATGAATCCATTGATGGAAAATTATGCAGTTGATTTGATTTTGTATTTCCCACTGCTTTTTTTAAATTATAATAAATAAATAAATAAATAAATAAATAAATAAATGTGAGGGAGAACTATGCACACCCTCCTGAGCTGTGTGGAAGAAACATGGGATATAAGGTATTAGGAGAGCCAGTGTGGTGTATTGGTTAAGAGTGGTAGACTTGTAATCTGGGGAACTGGGATCGCTTCCACGCTCCTCCACATGCAGCTGCTGGGTGACCTTGGGCTAGTCACACTTCTCTGAAGTCTCTCAGCCCCACCCACCTCACAGGGTGCCTGTTGTGGGGGAGGAAGGGAAAGGAGATTGTTAGCCGCTTTGAGATTCCTTCGGGTAGTGATAAAGCGGGATATCAAATCCAAACTCTTCTTCTCTTCTTCTTCTTCAAACAAATGAACAAAAAAAAATTCACCAAATATATTGGAAGGAAGGAACAGTAAACTCCTTCCCACTTCATGTTCAAGAGTGGACTGGGAGCACTTTAGATAATCACATTCCGAATAGGGATATAAAAATCTGAGTGCATGAGTTGAGTTTCATGAATTTGAAAAAAAAGGGGGGGGGAGAACTTACATTGCACAGCAAAATCTGGCCACTTCACATTTTATGTCCAGACGGCGGGCGACAGGGCATTTTTCCTTGGCAGTGCAGACCCCACCCTTGTCTTTGCAAGATTTTTCATTCTTCGGTGGATCTTTTCCATAAGTATATCCTAGAGAGAGAAGTTTTTATAGTGAAGGCATTCCTATATTCTGACATATCTGGCCCCATCATCATTAGTCATTGGCTACCAATTCTTTGAAACACAATGGAATACCCTTTAACCGTATAGTGTTAGGAGTTTGAGGGAGGAGGGAGTAGGCTGCATGCAAGATATTTCCACCCCCTAAATCCAGCGATAAAATCCAGTGATAAAATTTAAAACAGGCTTCTCTCTCTCTCTCTCTCTCGGGAAAAAATTATCCTTTATTTTGACATCTGCCTCTCACATTCAAAGGCCCCTTTAAACAAAAGGAAGACAGCATAGCAAAGACATGGTGTGTACAGGTTACAGCAGATAGGAGACTCCAAGAAGGACAGCAGTATTATGAACTCATCAAGTGAAAGAAGAATGAAAGACATGTGGGAGGAAAGAAAGAGAGATCTAGAAAAGTAGAGTGAGGGAGAACAAGGTAAAGTCTTCAGCAGAATTTTTTGAGAAGGCCACTTTCCATCTTTTTGTGCCCCCCCCATAAGTCTATATTTCTTTAGGACTTGATATTTCTGATTTTGATGTATGCCTTACCTGGAAAAGCTAAGAGCATCCATGAAACAGCAATGATGTAAACAATGCCAAACTGCATTGTTGAAGATTTGAATCTCAAGTCAGATACCAAGAGAGGGAAACCAAGAGTGAGACCAAGATTTCCTGTGCTATCCAAAAAAATGCTTGCTCAGATCTTTATAGGCTTATATGTCAATGTGACCCCTTCATGGATCAATGCCTTGTCGTGGCGAAGGGGCTTGAATAACTCAGAGAAGCTATGAGCTATGCCATGCAGGGCCACCCAAGATGGACAGGTCATAGTGGAGAGTTTTGACTAAACGTGATCCACCTGGAGAAGGAACTGGCAAGCCACTCCAGTATCCCTGCCAAGAAAACTCCATGGACAAAGAAAACAGGCATATAAAAGTTACGACGCTGGAAGATGAGCCAATCAGGTCGGAAGGCGTCCAACATGCTACTGAGGAAGAGCGGAGGACAAGTACAAGTAGATTCAGAGCTGATGAAGCGGCAGGGCCAAAGCCGAAAGGACGCTCAGTTGCGGATATGCCTGGAAGCGAAAGGAAAGTCCGATGCTGTAAAGAAAAATATTGCATAGGAACTGGAATGTAAGAACCATGAATGGAGGTAAGCTGGATGTGGTCAAAAATGAGATGACAAGAATAAATATCGACATCCTGGGCATCAGTGAACTAAAATGGAAGGGAATGGGCGAATTCAGTTCGGGTGACTATCATATCTACTACTGTGGGCAAGAATCCTGTAGAAGAAATGGAGTGGCCCTCATAGTCAACAAAAGAGTGGCAAAAGCTGTAATGGGATGCAATCTCAAAAATGACAGAATGATCTTGATACGAATCCAAGGCAGACCTTTTAACATCACAGTAATCCAAGTAATCCAAGGGCAGTGCCAAAGAATGCTCCAACTACCGCACAATTGCGCTCATTTCACACGCTAGCAAGGTTATGCTTAAAATTCTACAAGGCAGGCTTAGGCAGTATGTGGACCGAGAACTCCCAGAAGTGCAAGCTGGATTTCGAAGGGGCAGAGGAACCAGAGACCAAATAGCAAACATGTGCTGGATTATGGAGAAAGCTAGAGAGTTCCAGAAAAACGTCTACTTCTGCTTCATTGACTATGCAAAAGCCTTTGCCTGTGTCGACCACAGCAAACTATGGCAAGTTCTTAAAGAAATGGGAGTGCCTGATCACCTCATCTGTCTCCTGAGAAATCTCTATGTGGGACAAGAAGCTACAGCTAGAACTGGATATGGAACAACTGATTGGTTCAAAATTGGGAAAGGAGTACGACAAGGTTGTATATTGTCTTCCTGCTTATTTAACTTATATGCAGAATTCATCATGCGAAAGGCTGGACTAGATGAATCCCAAGCCAGAATTAAGATTGCCGGAAGAAATATCAACAACCTCAGATATGCAGATGACACAACCTTGATGGCAGAAAGCGAGGAGGAATTAAAGAACCTTTTAATGAGAGTGAAAGAGGAGAGCGCAAAATATGGTCTGAAGCTCAACATCAAAAAAACCAAGATCATGGCCACTGGTCCCATCACCTCCTGGCAAATAGAAGGGGAAGAAATGGAGGCAGTGAGAGATTTTACTTTCTTGGGCTCCTTGATCACTGCAGATGGTGACAGCAGTCACGAAATTAAAAGACGCCTGCTTCTTGGGAGAAAAGCAATGACAAACCTAGACAGCATCTTAAAAAGCAGAGACATCACCTAGCCGACAAAGGTCCGTATAGTTAAAGCTATGGTTTTCCCAGTAGTGATGTATGGAAGTGAGAGCTGGACCATAAAGAAGGCTGATCGCCGAAGAATTGATGCTTTTGAATTATGGTGCTGGAGGAGACTCTTGAGAGTCCCATGGACTGCAAGAAGATCAAACCTATCAATTCTTATGGAAATCAGCCCTGAGTGCTCACTGGAAGGACAGATTGTGAAGCTGAGGCTCCAATACTTTGGCCACCTCATGAGAAGAGAAGACTCCCTGGAAAAGACTCTGATGTTGGGAAAGATTGAGGGCACAAGGAGAAGGGGACGACAGAGGACAAGATGGTTGGACAGTGTTCTCGAAGCTACGAACATGAGTTTGACCAAACTGCGGGAGGCAGTGCAAGACAGGAGTGCCTGGCGTGCTATGGTCCATGGGGTCACGAAGAGTCGGACACGACTAAACGACTAAACAACAACAACAACATGTCAATGTGATGACATAATATTCCTGTAGTAATGGATGTGATAACAATAAGTCATGGTCCTCTGCTCCTCATAAAATCATGGGGTACCCAAAAGGAGTAAAGTAGGTTAACTTGAACGTTCTGGTTTTCAGGATCCAGCGGACTGAAAACTTTTTTCCGCCATAGTTTTTATTGTCTGTATTTTCTTTCCTGTTTCTGGCTGCTAGCATACATTACTATTGAAATGAAATGAGCAGTACATTGAAATTAGTACAGTGAACACTTTGGACTTTTTTTTGTCCTGAAAAGGGTTTTTCTTTTTTTAAAGAAACATGGTAACATTTAGTAAATGTAGAACTGTTGGAACTGTTCTGGCTTAAGTTCATATGGACTTTGGGTTAATGGGTCTTGATGGTTTCCTGGCAGTCCTCATGTTTTCTGGCAGCACTGGTGACATGAGTGGTAACAACAGAAGGAGATTCTTCTAGATCAGACCAGAAGCTCATCTCATCCAGAAGCTTTTTCTGATGGTGGCCAGACAGATGCATAGCCAGTGTGGTGTGGTGGTTAAGAGCGGTGGATTTATAATCTGGTGAATCGGGTTCACGCACGTCCCCGCTCCTCCACATGCAGCTGCTGGGTGACCTTGGGCTAGTAACAATTCTCTGAAGTCTCTCAGCCTCACTCACCTCACAGAGTGTTTGTAGTGGGAGAGGAAGGGAAAGGAGATTTGTTAGCTGCTTTGAAACTCCTTTGGGTAGTGATAAAGCGGGATATCAAATCCAAACTCCTCTTCTTCTTCTTCTTCTTCTTCTTCTTCTTCTTCTTCTTCTTCTTCTTCTTCTTCTTCTTCTTCTTCTTCTTCTTCTTTATGGGAGTCCACCAACAGGGCATGAGCAGAACAGTGTGTTTCCCAAAGAAGTGTTAGCTTCTATTGTGTGTTCAGGAGTGTACCAAATATGGGTTGGGCTAAACCAAAGGACCACATATGTCCATGTACCGTCTTGTGGTGGATTTTTCTTTGCTTCACCTTCATGTCAGGGAGGTCATGAGGATCCAGAAAGTCCATTGGTTGACTCAGCAAGAAGCTAGGTTGTAATAATGGTAATAAAGTAAAGCAATTGGTAAACAAATGATCACCAGCTTCACACTTAAGCCTGAAAAGAATATAGTGAAGGCAGATTCTTCAAAACACAGGGAATTCTGAAGTGTGGGTGCTGCCAAAGTAAACCAAACTGAGTCTTCTTCCTGGAGAGTGACAAAACTATCCCCCTCTTGAGAGTGGGAGCAAAACTGTTTCAGAATAATGCACTATGGTTTCCTTCCGTCATTCATCTTCTAACAGGAACTTTAATCTAAAGAGTTTATGTTGCAGTATATGTCAGAGCAGAATACATTGGTAGACACTAAGTCTTTGATGGAATCTAACACTTTGGACAGTGTTCTCGAAGCTACCAACATGAGTCTGACCAAACTGTGGGAGGCAGTAGAAGACAGGAGTGCCTGGAGTGCTCTGGTCCATGGGGTCACGAAGAGTCAGATACGACTGAAGAAGAAGAAGAAGAAGAAGAAGAAGAAGAAGAAGAAGAAGAAGAAGAAGAAGAAGAAGAAGTCTTTGAAATGATAGAACTTTAGAGCATTCTATTGTGGTCTTCCTTACTTGAGAACTCCATCAGGTTTCAGCAATTCAAACGGACATCTTTAGCATGGCTCATTCATAAACATACGTAGTCTGTTTTACTATGGAAATTGTTCTGCAAGTAAGCCTTTAAAGGTGTGCCTACCCATCTGAAATCTGGCACGGTTAATTTCACCAATGTTAATGAATGGGCTGTCTGAATATTTGGATTTCTGAATATTACTTGTATTGGGGGTTTGAGGTGAGGTGGGGACCCTCTGTGGTGAGTTCAGGGGTGGCCCAACACAAAACTATGCCTTTGGGCATAGAATCATAGAATCATAGAATCATAGAGTTGGAAGAGACCACAAGGGCCATCCAGTCCAACCCCCTGCCAAGCAGGAAACACCATCAAAGCATTCTTGACATCTGGCTGTCAAGCCTCTGCTTAAAGACCTCCAAAGAAGGAGACTCCACCACACTCCTTGGCAGCAAGTTCCACTGTCGAACAGCTCTTACTGTCAGGAAGTTCTTCCTAATGTTTAGGTGGAATCTTCTTTCTTGAAGTTTGAATCCATTGCACCGTGTTCGCTTCTCTGGAGCAGCAGAAAACAATCTTTCTCCCTCCTCCATATGACATCCTTTCATATATTTGAACATGGCTATCATATCACCCCTTAACCTTCTCTTCTCCAGGCTAAACATACCCAGCTCCCTAAGCCGTTCCTCATAAGGCATCGTTTCCAGGCCTTTGACCATTTTGGTTGCCCTCTTCTGGACACGTTCCAGCTTGTCAGTATCCTTCTTGAACTGTGGTGCCCAGAACTGGACACAGTACTCCAGGTGAGGTCTGACCAGAGCAGAATAGAGTGGTACTATTACTTCCCTTGATCTAGATGCTATACTCCTATTGATGCAGCCCAGAATTGCATTGGCTTTTTTAGCTGCTGCATCACACTGCTGACTCATGTCAAGTTTGTGGTCTACCAAGACTCCTAGATCCTTTTCACATGTACTGCTCTCAAGCCAGGTGTCACCCATCCTGTATTTGTGCCTTTCATATTCCCCCCCCCCAAGTGTAGTACTTTACATTTCTCCTTGTTAAAATTCATCTTGTTTGCTTTGGCCCAGTTGTCTAATCTGTTAAGGTCATTTTGAAGTGTGATCCTGTCCTCTGGGGTATTAGCCACCCCTCCCAATTTGTTGTCATCTGCAAACTTGCTCAGGATGCCCTCAAGCCCATCATCCAAGTCATTGATAAAGATGTTGAATAAGACTGGGCCCAAGACAGAACCCTGTGGCACCCCACTAGTCACTACTCTCCAGGATGAAGAGGAGCCATTGATAAGCACCCTTTGGGTTCGGTCAGTAAGCCAGTTACAAATCCACTGAATGGTAGCATTGTCTAGCCCACATTTGATATTGTTGCAGGCCAAATGACATTAAAACCAAACTGGCAGTAATGGTGAGTCTTGGCAGAAAAGTGTTATTTAACCTGAGCATAATTTGCGGTATACATGTAGAGAAGAACAAGCATGGACCACCTGAACTTTAGAAATAAAAAGATTTTGGTAGCTTTGCAAATTGTCCACAAGGGGGATCCACGTCTCAGGAGGGCATAAACAAACACACATTTTCCAGCAACATATCAAATATTTATTCAAAATAGTACACAGATTTTCTCAAAATTCCCACATCATGGAAGTATTTCCGCAGGTCAAATTAGCAGCACGTGCATCTCGTTGCTTGGGTTATAGCCATTGCTGAAAGAAGCAGATGTTTCTTTCCATTTTAATCTTAATTTCTGAATAAAGGAAAGAGATTTCTGTAGTGATTCACAGGTTTACGTGTTAACAGGGAGAGTACACAGACACGCGAACACAAACATTTTTGTAGGCTGAATCGGGGTGGGGGGAGAAACTCGAAGCCAGGGTCTGAATGTGGCCTTCCAGGCATCTCCCTCTGACCCTCAGGAGCCTCAGGAGTCTATTTCAAAGTCACACAGAATACTGGCTCTACTTTGCCTGCCAAGAATGTGTCCTTGAACTAATCCCTTTCTCTTGCTTGGAAGGAAAATAGGGAGATGTATGCATGCAGGGCAGTCTCGAGCAGGTCGCGCACCCTGGCGCTGATTGCTCCGGCGCCCCCGCCCTCACAGATCGCAGCATGGTTTCCGCGCCACCGGGGTCTACCTAGAGCCGGTTTAGGATGGCTGCACTTCATTAATTGTAAATAAAGCAAATGCTTTAAAAATGGCCCAAATCATCAGTGATTCTCACTGCTTGGGGAAATGGGAAATATGTGGTGGTATTTTAAGTTTTGTCGCAACCATATTAGAAAAATCTTAGTGGACATCAAGTTGAAGAGAAATGTATATTAATGAAAGTGGGTGTAAAAATAACAAAACACATGCATTGTTCTAACCATTACAAATTTCTGTATTAATAATAATGCAATTGAAAAAGGAAATGATATAAATGTTGCCCTCTAACCAGGAGAAGATAATTCATCAATGGGCATCAATTTAAATGTGTGTGAGTGTGTGTGTGTGTGTGTGTGTGTGTGTGTTTGAGAGAGAGAGAGAGAGAGAGAGAGAGAGAGAGAGAGAGAGAATGAGAAATAGCTGGTTTTAAATTTCGAGAGACTAATTTGCTGTAAGCATTTTATTTTATCAATACTTGATAAGCATGTTCCATTTGAGTTCCATGGAAGAACTAGGAAAAGAACTTACGGTGCACAGCATGGCACGCCTGTAAGACAAGTTGCATCACTCACAACGTTTTCACATTTAGACTTGCATTTCCCACCAACCTCAAAGCATGTACGAGTATCCCCTGCATGGACGAATCCTATATAGAGAGATTATATTTTATTTTATGAAGGCATTCCACATTCTGACATTCCTGACCCCATTGCCACCAGCCATTGCAACTGCCAAACCTCTGGAGAGGCAGCTGCCACAAGTGGCACTCTGAAAGGGGTAGCCAATTTGCTTCTGGGTGCTGCCCTCACCTTCCTGAGTCCTTGGCCACAGGAGTGACACCTCCTCATCCCTGGGACAGTTTCTTCAGGAATGCAAGAAAGCTTTCCTTCTCCCACTCTTCCCATTCCTTTTCCTGTTCCTCCTTTATCCAATCTGACTCTCCTGATTTTATGGTCTTGGATGTTTGGCTTGCAGTATTCGAGGTTTCAATGCTGGGTGACTTCCAGGGAAGGGGTTGAGTACTTCCCAACAGCTTGTACCCCATCACTAAGTGCTGAGTGGAATGAAGAACTGAACCTTGCCCTACTGCCATGTCAACCCTGCCTTGCCTACTGCAGTCAGTAAGATTTGGCCTGATTTTAAACCAACGTCTGGTGTCTTGTCTCTGTTATTTCAGGGCTCTCACAGGTCACAGAATCACGTTCCAGGGCAAACATTTTTCCTGATTCCCCTTGCTTGTTCCTCAACATTTTCTGCCAATGAACTTTATTTGGACACATCAGACACTGCACTTCAAATGGCAGGAAAAGGCAAATATTTATCAATGTCAGACAATCCTTTATATTAGAAATCCTTATCTCATGTTCAAAACACATTTACATACATCCTTATAAATCCAGAAAATGCAGCATAGCAAAGAGATGGCGTGAACAGGATTGGATGATGGGGCAGAGTCTGAGAAGGGAGACAGCATAATCAATAGATCAAGGGAAACAAGAATGAAGGAGGGAAGTGTTGAGAGTAGGTGCAGGAGGAGGGAAAGAGACAGGTCTAGAAAAGAGAGAGGAGAGAGAGCAACATAGATCAAGGCATATGGCTTTCATATTAGCCTTGAAGGGAAAGCAGAAGTGGAGTAGAAAGCCATGCTGGTTAATGTATCCCAATTTCCACATTATGTCTGAACATTCTGATTTTGATCTATGTCTTACCTGGAGAAGCTAAGAGCATCGCTGAAAGAGCAATGATGTAAAAGATGCTGATCTGCATTGCTGAAGTTTGACTAGGGATGCCAATTTGGAAACCAAAGAAGGGAGACCAAGAGTGCTCTCGGATTCCTGTGTCATCCAAAAGATTGCATGCTCACGTATTTATAGGTCTGCAAACAGCATTTACACGTCCGCCCTAGGATTTGACATCCTAAAAGTACTGGATGTATTAGCAGGAAGTCCAGTACTCCCCATTAATTCCCGGTGCACCAAAAAGAAGTAACATAAACTAACTTGTACGTTCATAGTCCAGTCAGTTCAAGACAGTAATTTTATTGTTTTCTGTGTTTTTATTAAATTGCCTGTATTTCTCTTCCTGTATCCTGCTGCTATTTTGTTTAGTCATTGAACTGAACACTATGTACAAATTATTATGGTGAGCACTTTGAGGCTCTTTGTCTTAAAACAAAGTTCCCTTGTTGTTTTTAAAGAATAAGGCCACATTTAGTAAAATGCAGCACTGTTAGAATCCAGAAAGAACCTTCATCTGGGCAAAATATCTGGATTAGTTTGGTGTGCACTTTCAGTTCATGAGGCAGGCCTCAGGTTTTCTGGCACCACTGCTCCCCTGACTAGCAAGAAGATGTGACCAAAAGGAGACCCTTGTTGGATGAGACCAAAGATTTATCCATGATCCTGTTCTGACAGTGGCCTGCCAGATGTCCCTGGTAAGCCCACCAACAAAACATAACCACAGCAGTGTGCCTCATCAACAAGTGGTATTCAGAGGCTCTCATTATCCTCTCTGGGTGTTGGACCCAGAAAGTGACTGGTTGCATAGGGGCTGGTCATGTTGTGTGGATGCCTGATTATCATCTTCTGAAGCAACTACTCTATTCCAAACTTAAAAATGGAAAGTGTAATGCTGGTGGTCAACAGAAGAGGCTTAAAGACTGTCTCAAGGCAAATCTAAAAAAAAGGAGTATAAGCACTGACAACTGGGAAACACTGGCCTGTGAGTGCTCCAGTTGGAGAACAGCCTTTACCAAAGGTGTCATGGGCTTTGAAGAAACTCAATCTCAGAACGCAAGGGAGAAACGTGCTAAGAGGAAGGCACGCTTGGCAAATTTACACCGTGATCAACTCTCGCCTGGAAACCACTGTGGAAGGACGTGTGGATCCAGAATTGGCCTCCACAGTAACTTACAGATCCATTGTTCAAATCGTGTTTATGGAAGACAATCTTACTCGGCTACAAGTGATTGCCAAAGAAGAAGAAGCATAACTACTGGAGTTGGAACTAAAATGCTGTGCAGGTTTAACACAGATAGGGCACCTTTCCATCGCAACTTTCCATAACAACAGGTACCAGTCAAAGCTTGTAACCTGATTCAGCTAATTTCAGACCAATTAGTCTTTTCAATGTGATCTGTAAACTATATACAAAACATCTGTGTCTAAAACTGTGTGAATGGTTGGACCATAATGATTTACTAGAAATTGAACAAGCAGGTTTTACATTTGGACGCTCCAACATTGATCACTGCTTAGTGTTAGATTATTTCATCTATAAATATGTGAAACATTGGAAAAAGTCATTGTATGTGGCCTAAAGGCAGCATTTGATTATGTGTCTAGGGATAGGCTCTGGGCTAAACTGTCCAGCATGGTTACTGACAGAAGGCTATTACTTCTGATGATTAAGCTTCTTGAAAAGAATACCCTTCAGATAAGATTTGCACAGGATGCCAGACTTTCTAGAGGAATCACAGTCCAAAGAGGGGTTAGACAAGGATGTTTATTAGCTCCTTTTTTGTTCAATATCTATGTTAATTCTTTGATCACATGCTGTCATGAAATCGATACTCAACCCCCCCCCCCGTGTTTTCCAGTGGAAGAAAAGTGCCAATTCTAATGTATGTGGATGACGCTGATCTTCTTTCTCAAACGAAAGTTGGTTTGAAACGAGCCTTAGGGAAGTTTAGCGACCAATGAAGCACTGTATTGCTAACACTTAAGTTTGCCAAAACTAACATTGTTCATTTCGACCACTCCTACAAGAAAGACAATTGGAGGAGTATGAAGGGGAACGCAATAGAACAAACTAAGATCTTCCAATACTTAGGCATAACCTTCTCTTATAATGCCAAATTTTCAACACACCTGACCGCATCAGCTACTTCAGCAGGAAGAAGAGCAAATGCCATCCTTAGATTATTCAGAAGGAAAGGCTCCGTCTTTCTTCCAAGGGCCCTAAAAGTTTTTCAGGCAAAATCTTTAGCCCAACTCTTGTATGGCTCTCAAATCGGACTTTCTGCCAATCTTATGACCCTTGAAACAGCACAATCAAAATTTTTAAGATCACTATTTGGTACCCCAAAGTGTACACCTAATGTAGTATTAAGGCAAGAGGCAGGACTTCCCAGAGTGGAATTAAAAGTCTGGGAGCAAGCAATATCCCTCTGGTTGAAAATTCATTACAATCCAAAGGGAATGTTACTTCACTTCCTGGCCGCAGTTCCCGATCCACCCTGGCTTACGCAAATAACTAATAAGATCAAACAAATTGGCCTAAATCCTGAAGATCTTTTTAACGGAACTTTGAACGATGCAAAAACAATCATTACTCAGAGACTTCATGATGTTGAATTACAACAAGATGCCTTACTCCCGGAGAATTATAGATGTCTAAAATTGTGGCATAATTTTGCAGCTGCCCCTTACTTATCTAACATCACTAACGAAGCCTATATATGGGCCTTTTCCAGAGCCCGTTTTGAGCCCTCAGCTGTGCTGTACGGCAAATTTATGCAGGTACCAATTCATGAGTGCCTTTGCCCCTGCATGTCTAACAAGGAGGAATCTGTCACTCATATTCTTTTATTATCCGAATTTTATAGTGAAGAATGAGCTCGACTTATTTTACCCCTTTTATCAAAATTTACACCCTTACAATATTATTTGGAATTCTCCTCCGAAACCTTACGAAAATTCCTTCTGGAAGATTCCTCAAGTCCAGTTTCACATGATGTGGCCTATTTTTGCACTTTAGTTATTAAGAAACGTAAATCTCTTTTATTGAATAACACATTGCAAATTCCCTTTGCGTAATTGTTTTATTTCTGGTGATGTTATTGCTGATTTTCTTTTGTTTGGAATTATGGTATTCTGTATTGCTGGCTTCTGCTGTAATAAAACTAAACTGAAACTGAACTGTAACCTGTACATAGCCCTCCTTCCTCTCAAGGGTGCAGGGGTGAGTCATGCAAAACCCAATTTCACATTAAAGGGAAAGGCTGGGTGATGAACCACAGTTACAACCTGAAAGTAGGGACTGTATCTAAAATGTCACTGAGGCTCCTAGCCATCGGGATTATGTTACAGGAAGTAAGTGAGCTAGCAGTTATAAGCCTGCTAAATAGAGGGCCTCTTCTAAGGGGAATTCAGGCAGTTCCCAGCCATCTGGGTAGTATCTACAGCAGAATAAGAGAATATAAGGAACCACGAAGGCCCAAAGGCAGGAAATCTGCTCATATACCATCCATAACAGGTATCCATTCAGCCTCTTCTCCAAACCCACTAATCAAGGATTGCCTATCATCAACAGTGGCAGTCTCTTGCCCTGTCAACCAAGGCATCCCATTGAGAAGTTTTTTTTATATAATACCTCAGTGAAATGTGTTAATATTGATGAAGTGGTGGCTTTTGGTCATCTGAAACTGCAGATTGTCCACAACAGTCTATTCACATCTCACAAGAACATAAATCCACACACATTTCCCAGCAACATATTACATTTTATTCAAAATAGTACACAGGGTTTTTGTTATTGTTGTTGTTTCAAAAAAATATCAATTCCACTCAAGTATTTTCTGGAAGCCAAACAACAGCAGATCAATCTATTAATCTGGGTAATATCAGTTGCTGAAATAAGCAAATGTTTCTCTCCACCTTACCTTGAACCAAATCTGCAGAAAGAAAAAATACATATGCTGTGATTACCAGGTTTATGTATTAACACATAAGAGACAGCACACACACACACACACGGGGGGGGGGCACTCCATAAGCAACCATTTTTCATGTCACAAAACCCATTGACCTGTAGTTTATTAATAAGGAAAACTTACAAATGAGCAAATTTGACTGGACATCCAACTAATATGGAGTTTTAAAATGCATTGGAGGGGGAAATGAAAAACAAAACAGCACGTCCACCACTGGATTGGGGCCCACATGCTGAACAATTCCCCCACCCCTGAGCTCAATACAGTGATTAAACAGTACGTGGTTGTTCTGGCTTTTTATTTCCAACTTCGCTAATTTAAAAAATAATGGGGTAAGGGGAGACCCACAAATGCCCTCTTGACCAGTGTGGATGAAAAGTGGTATATAACCACAAATAAATATATAAAAATGTCACCAAACATATTTGAAAGATGGAACAGCCAAATTCTTCTCACTCCAAGTTGAGGAGTGGTTTCTGAGAGCATACCATCAGATCATAACATGAGGAACAAAGAAAAAATGGAAAAAATATAAATCTTATGGTAAACAGCATAATGTGCCTTCTCCACATGTTCCTTGGGATGGGTAAGGTGTGTTGGATTCAGACTCATTAGTGAAAAATCCCTTAATTTTACTGCAATCTTCACTAGATTGTACTCTTTGTGTCCTGACTGCATGTCCTAGAGAAAAAGAACATTGTTTGATTAAGGCATTCCTCCATTCTTACTTGATAACTATAGATCACCACCTGCTGCTGCTGCTGCTTTGGAATGGAACGGAATACCCTTTAACCCTCTCATAGTAATACTGAAGTTCAGCATGCATTTTTCCACTGGTTTGCTTTGTGTACTTTCGGGTTGTAGCCTTATTAGCTCATAGGGGTCCTTAAGTTGCGCCCAGGCAGGGACAGGGACAGTCAATAACGACACCGACAGTTGAATCCAGAGAAAGACGTTAATCTCTAATTAGAGAGACTCTTGGTGATCCATGTTTCACGACAAGAGTAAAGAAACACAAATTTGCAAACATTCTTATACACTTCTTAGGCTCCTTCCCTCCTCCTCTGTAAGTAAGTGCGCACGCAAGGGTTCATAAGTTACAAGTACATATAAGGATATTTCCGTATCCTGTCCTTCTCATAAACACACGCTGACTCAGCAATGCTACCCCGGTGCCAGCCTCAAGCAGCCTTGAGTGTGCCTGATATTTGTGTCATCTCCTGGTGTAGGGTTACATGCAAGGTGCCTTGGAATAATTTCCATTCCAAGGATTGTGATATAAAGGGTTTTTTTTTTACTTATTCTTATTATTTTTTCTTTTTCAGGACATTGAATCATATGTTAGTGGTCTTGGGCTTTAAGACCCATCAACCCCCATCAATGCAGATAGGGATGGTGGAATTTGTAGTCCAAAATGTATGGGGGGCACCAGGTTGGAGACGGGTGCACTTTTGCCCGATTTTGTTCACTGTTTGCAAATAGGCAACACAGTTAATTTTTTGGGTGATAATTCATTAAAAAGCTCCACAATTTCTTTTTTAGATTCCCCCCAACAAAGAAAAGCCTCAACAATTTTTCCCACACACCCCAAAAGCAGCTCAAGAACTCCCCCCAAAAGAAAAACTCAATAGTTCTGTCTGAATTTTCAGATTTTGAAACATTGCAACCCAAGATCATAGCTGCCAAGTTTTCCCTTTTCTCGCGAGGAAGCCTATTCAGCATAAAGGAAAATCCCTTTTAAAAAGGGATAACTTGGCAGCTATGCCCAAGATTAACTTGTGTTTAATGTTTGATTTTATATAGGATGTAAACTTCTTAGAAATTATGAAAGATAAAGCCATATAAGACTCCAAGGCATGACAGATAACAGCAATAATCGGGGGGAAATAGACATAACATTTTACAAGGACAGGAAGAAACACCACAGACCAAATAATTGCCACACATAGGAAGAACAAACATAAGATGGCTAGATTGGCCTCTACTAGAGCCAGGGCCTTTTCAGTACTGGCCCCAACCTGGTGGAACGCTCTTTCCCAGGAGACCAGGGCCCTGCGGGATTTGTCATCTTTCCGCAGTGCCTGCAAGACAGAGCTGTTCCGCCTGGCCTTTGGGTTAGACTCAGCCTGACCCCTGTGTTTTTCTCCCTCATGGCTTGGATTTATGGCCTACTTGAAATGAGGCTGCACTTTAAATTTTAATACTGTATTTTAATTAATTGTTTTTATGTTTTATTGTAATTCTGTTGGTGTCAGCCGCCCTGAGCCCGGTTTTTGACTGGGGAGGGCGGGGTATAAATAAAAATTTATTATTATTATTATTATTTATTATATTGTTTGAGTGCCTTACTTAGAGTTTTGTAAATCATTTAATGTGTCAATACAAATAGAAGTTATTAATATTGCAGTTGTTGTATAAGGGATTGTTAATATGACCAGAATGTAATTTAAATTAATAAGATTTTTGGAATGCAGAGATAAAGAAAACCATCAAACCATCAATTCTAGCATGCGGGGGGCCACCTTATCAAAATTATATAATTCAGTATTTGAACGATTGGTATTAGTAATTGTATTATAAATTGGTATGTTATAATGAGGCTATTATTGGATTGTAATTGAAAACTAATAAAAATATTATCAAGAAAAAGAAAAGAAAATCAATAGCAGTTAAAAATAAAATTCTTAGGCAAATTGAGACCATATGGAATGAACACAAATGACCCCAAAGAACTCATTGTTTATCCCCCTGCAACTGAACACTTTTTGCAAAGTTTAATGACCTGCATCCTGGTTTCTAATTGAGCACAGTGAAGAACAAGGTGCTGGATTTAATTGGTCCCTGTGTTTCCCTTTATCCCACTAGTCCTCTAATTCTTTAGCTCCATAACTTATGTCTAATTGTAATTCCGATGTATGACTTACCTGAAGATACCAGGAGCATCATAGAATCATAGAATCATAGAGTTGGAAGAGACCACAAGGGCCATCCAGTCCAACCCCCTGCCAAGCAGGAAACACCATCAAAGCATTCTTGACATCTGGCTGTCAAGCCTCTGCTTAAAGACCTCCAAAGAAGGAGACTCCACCACACTCCTTGGTAGCAAATTCCACTGCCGAACAGCTCTTACTGTCAGGAAGTTCTTCCTAATGTTTAGGTGGAATCTTCTTTCTTGAAGTTTGAATCCATTGCTCCGTGTCCGCTTCTCTGGAGCAGCAGAAAACAATCCTTCTCCCTCCTCTATATGACATCCTTTTGTATATTTGAACATGGCTATCATATCACCCCTTTAACTAGGGCTAAACATACCCAGCTCCCTAAGCCGTTCCTCATAAGGCATCGTTTCCAGGCCTTTGACCATTTTGGTTGCCCTCTTCTGGACACGTTCCAGCTTTTCAGTATCCTTCTTGAACTGTGGTGCCCAGAACTGGACACAGTACTCCAGGTGAGGTCTGACCAGAGCAGAATACAGTGGTACTATTACTTCCCTCGATCTAGACACTATACTCCTATTGATGCAGCCCAGAATTGCATTGGCTTTTTTAGCTGCTGCATCACACTGCTGACTCATGTCAAGTTTGTGGTCTACCAAGACTCCTAGATCCTTTTCACATGTACTGTTCTCAAGACAGGTGTCACCCATCCTGTATGTGTGCCTTTCATTTTTTTTTGCCCAAGTGTAGTACCTTACATTTCTCCTTGTTAAAATTCATCTTGTTTGCTTTGGCCCAGTTGTCTAATCTGTTAAGGTCATTTTGAAGTGTGATCCTGTCCTCTGGGGTATTAGCCACCCCTCCCAATTTGTTGTCGTCTGCAAACTTGCTCAAGATGCCCTGAAAGGGCAACTATGAAAAGAGAGCAGTTTTGCATGGTCAACATTTCAGGGTACAATCAAGTTCCAGTGCCATCTGAAAAGCTGAAGACTCTTCCATTTATAGGGTTTTCATGCTTAGGTTTCATACATACATATTATATTCATGATGCAACATGCATTTTGGCAGAAATGCTTATTGCATTATTCCTTTAAAATACATGGTTGTGCTCAAAAGAGGAACTACAATACGGCACATTAACATTGTATTGCTCCAAGACTGTACTCAAGGTTCACTGGTTTGGAAATAAGTTTAGAAAGAGTAAATCTCAGAACAGCAATATTTGTTTAAAGATACAATTGTGGACCTGTGTGGTCAGCACATGAAGCTGGTAAGCCAACCTCATAGACAAGTGATCGGCAATCTCTTTTGACCTGCGGGCACATTTGCAAGCTGGACAAAATGTCAAGGGGACACACCACATTGAAAGATGGATCGCAAACTATTCTATTGGCAACAAAAGAATCCTCCTTTTAAGCCTAGTTTCAGTGGAGGGAGGGGAAAATTTGGAGGCCATGGAGGCCTTTATGTACCCCTATTGTAACAGGGGTTACTAGTCTGGACTTTTAAAACAGTGAAGCTGGCATAAGTTTAATATGAAAGGCATCCTTCCTTAAATTTCTATGACCCTGATACATCTCCTATCTCATTTGAGACCTAAAGTAACAGTTCACACCCTAACATAAGAATGTAATAAGAGCTTCCTGGATCAGACCAATGGCCCATCTAGTCCAGCATACTGTTCGGACAGAGGCTGAATGCAGATGCCAGTGCGAAATATGCAAGCAGGATTCAAGCACAGGAGCCCTCTGTTAGGATCGTCCTACTCGCGTGTAGGACCGTGGCAGAGACACACGCCCGACTGGCATGTTCTCTCCCTCCTGGTCGGTCGTTGGGGACCTTCAAAAGTATTCTGAAGCCTGAACATCACAGTGACTGAAGTCAAGAGGCATCAGCACACTTAGGGATCCTGCAGAGTATTTGCAGCTTGAGTAACAGAACTCAGTAGCACAGCATTTTGGCTAATCTACTTTGTTGTTGTTTAGTCATTTAGTTATGTCCGACTCTTCATGACCCCATGGACCAGAGCATGCCAGGCACTCCTGTCTTCCACTGCCTCCCGCAGTTTGGTCATACTCATGTTGGTAGCTTCGAGAACACTGTCCAACCATCTCGTCCTCTGTCGTCCCCTTCTCCTTGTGCCCTCCCTCTTTCCCAACATCAGGGTGTTTTCCAGGGAGTCTTCTCTTCTCATGAGATGGCCAAAGTATTGGAGCCTCAGCTTCAGGATCTGTCCTTCCAGCGAGCACTCAGGGCTGGTTTCCTTCAGAATGGATACTTTATTTACATATAATACACTCGGAGCATTCTGACTTTGCTCCTTCCTCTTTCTCATCAGACAGCAAATAGAAAGAACAAAGGACAATAGTCCTACTTCATGGAACACAGGAATACCAAAACATCCTGTCTCCATCACGTCCCACACTGTGGAATGAAAACATACACTGTCATGTGATAGAGAACAATCCCATAACTGCAAACACGGAGCAAGAATCCTAACACCCTCTCCCTTCCTGCAGTTTCCAGCCATTGGTATTCAGATACATTGTTGCATCCAACTGTTGGAGGCACAGAGTAGCTATCATGGCTTGTAGCCACAGATAGCCCCCTGCTCCATGGTTTCCCCCCCCCCAAACCTCTTTTAAGGCCATTTAAGTTGGTGGCTATCACTCAGTTTGAAGAAGTTGTACTGGAATTATTTGGAATCTCTTTTTGTTTTGGTTTAATGACCGTGAACAATTTAATATCATGAGCAAACTTGGCCATCTTGCAGCTCACTCCGCATTATGTTTACTTCTCTTAATTCAGAGAATGCCTTGTAGAATTTTAAGCATAACCTTGCTAGCGTGTGAAATGAGCGCAATTGTGCGGTAGTTGGAGAATTCTTTGGCACTGCCCTTCTTTGGAATTGGGATGTAGACTGATCTTCTCCAATCCTCTGGCCACTGCTGAGTTTTCCAAACTTGCTGTCATATTGAGTGTAGCACCTTGACAGCATCATCTTTTAAAATTTTATATAGTTCAGCTGGAATATCATCAGTTCCACTGGCCTTGTTATTAGCAGTGCTTTCTAAGGCCCATTTGACTTCACTCTCCAGGATGTCTGGCTCAAGGTCAGCAACCACACTACCTGCGGTGTACGAGACCTCCATATCTTTCTGGTATAATTACTCTGTGTATTCTTGCCACCTCTTCTTGATGTCTTCTGCTTCTGTTAGGTCCTTACCACTTTTGTCCTTTATTATGGTAATCTTTGTATGAAATATTCTTTCCATATCTCCAATTTTCTTGAACAGATCTCTGGTTTTTCCCATTCTGTTGTTTCCCTCTATTTCTTTGCATTGCTGGTTTAAGAAGGCCCTCTTGTCTCTCCTTGCTATTTTTTGGAAATCTGCATTCAATTTCCTGTATCTTTCACTATCTCCCTCGCATTTTGCTTGCCTTGTCTCTCCCACTATTTTTAAGGCCTCATTGGACAGCCACTTTGCTTTCTTGGATTTCCTTTTCATTGGGATGGTTTTCGTTGCTGCCTCCTGTATAATGTTACGAGCCTCCATCCACAGTTCCTCAGGCACTCTGCCCACCAAATCTAAATCCTTATACCTGTTCCTCACTTCCACTGTGTATTCATAACACTGTGGGTTACTGTACTGGAGGTCAATTAGTTTTTTTTTCTGTGTTATATGTAGGTACAAACTATCTATCTGGGATTCATGCATAGAATGTCCAGTAGAATCAGAGACTTGTAAAGAACATGAAAGTTCATGTAGACCAGCCATCTGCCAAGGCAGGAAACCCATTAATATACCATCTGTGATCAGGGGCATAGGAAAGTGGGGGCGGTGGTGGTCCACACCGAGTTCCATCATGGAGGGGGGCGGGTGACAAATTATCAAAGAACAATTACTGCCCTTCTAGGGCGGTTCATAAAAACTTTTTTTTTAAAAAAAAATGCCTGCTCCAAAGGTCTTATCTTGCTACACTAGGGATTGTATAGCTATATATGAAATTTCATGCATATCAGTTAATATCTTGACCCGCCTCCTCGAAAATAGCTGTTTACTTGGCCGTTTTCCTATGTCGTGAAGGCTGAAGTTTTAATTAAGTGGAGAAGGGTCACCATCCCAAAGAGGATAAAATGGGTTGACTTTGGTACTCTTTTGTCATCCCCTGCCCCAATGTCTTTCTAACTGAGCTGGCTCCCTGCCTGTTATGTTACATGCAGGGAAACCCGTGTGGGGTTCCTCTCTGTATAAAGTCTTCAAGCTGTTCCTGGCTGAGGGGAAAAACAGAAGAAGGATGGCCCTCAGTCAGGGATGGTCTAGTTGAGATTCCTGCATTGCCCCAGGGATTTGGCTAGCTGACCCTCAGGAGTCCCTTCCAACTCTACAATTCTCTGGTGCAGGCTCGTGCAGAGTTTTAGGTACAGGTTGGATGCAAGGGGTGCACCGTCGGCTCGGGACAAACTCCCACTGTTCATGATGAGACTAGATTGCTGCTGTGCAGTCCTTTTAAAAAAATAAATGTTTTCCTTTTCAGATAATAGAGAGCATCGTGAAATCACAATAAATAAAACCTCTCCTTCAGTAGTTTCAAGCAGTACTACAGGTTCCACATAATATCTCAGGTACCTCGGGTTACAGACTGTGAGGGACAAGAGATACCGGCAGGTCCCTCCCATTCTGCACACCAGCTCATCGCCCAGCGCCAGTAGCAGCGGGGAAGGGGATAGCTCAAGCGGTGATTCAGGAAGTGGGGTCCGAGGCTCAGGCAAGGTAGTGGAGCCCATGCCCAGCGGGAGACGGGAAGTGGGAGGCAAGGGGGGAAGGCCCATCCCACCTACCCCAGAATTGCGCCGGAAACGGCGGGGGCGGAGATTCAGTATCCAGAGATTATTTTGCTGGAAGAAAACGCGCGAACATCCATTCGGAGGTTCTGACTCCTAACTGACAACATGTACATAGCACTGCTCTGCACTGTAAATATTCAGCACCAATAAAATCATGGAAAGGCAATGAGTGGAAGAGTCGTTACTCTAGAGTAGCCGCTAACGCCCCTGTGACAGCAACCTCCGAATCTTTCTGGCTACTTTGGAGTTGCCGCGATTAGTGAGCAGGAGACGGCACACTGGTGGCAGGAGGTGGAGAAGCTGAAGCAGGAGATGCAGAGCTTGACCGCGCAGGCCCAGCAACAGTTGGCCGTTGCCACGGAGGAATCACGCATAGCGCAGGAGGAGCTACAGAAAGCAGTGGAGCAGGTGAGAGCGAAAGATGAAATGGAAAAGCAGCTGAGGGCCATGGTGGTGGATCTGCAAAACAAACTGGATGCGGAGAAGGCAGCGAGAGGTGGGGGCCCCCCCTGCCACAAGTATTACCAGTGCGGAGGGGGCAAGCCCTAGTAACCAAGTTTAACGGAGACCCCAAGGAGTATCTAGGATTTGAGACTGAGATTAATTATGCGCTGGAACTGCATAACGCGGAGTTTCCGGATGACGCGCACAGAGTCTCTTATATCGTGGAACACTTGACGGGAGGGGCAAGAGAATGGGTCAGGCCGCTCATCGCGTCAAAAAATCCTGAAAGTAATGTATGCAAGCGACAGTGAGATGGAAGCTACGAAGGAGGAGCTTCAAAATTTGACACAGGGCAAAATGACGGTCAGAGAATTCTGGGCGAAGTTTACGATGCTAGTTCACAAACTGGGGTGGGATTTGCACAGTGACCCAGTGCAGTCTGCCTTTTACCTGGGGTTGCATGCGGATGTGAAGGATGAACTTTCGAGGGGGCCAAAGCCACAAAGTATGGATCAATTGAGTAAAGCAGCATTAGCGGTGGGCGTGAGACAATAATCCAAGTGGAACGACAAACAGGGAGCTGTGCAGCAACTCAATGAGGCCACAGAAATTCTGGATTCCAGGTGGGGGGACAGAGGGCTGGAGTATCTCATGGCGTGGGAAGACACCCTGCTGTCACAAAATGAGTGGGTGCCGGCCATGGAGATACAGGAGGAATTCTTAGTGGAAGAGTTCCACGCTCTCTTCCCTCACAGACCCAAGCCCTGGCAAAGGGACAGGGAAGGGGAGGGGGAGGGACCCTCAGGAGGGGAATCCGGGAGCAGATCCCCATGGAGATGGGAAGCTGGTTTTGAAGAACCTGAAGAAGAAGTATGGTTTTACCAGGAGACGGGCACGTCAGAGTCAGTAGAGGACTGGGGACAGATTTTCACTCCCACCAGCTCTGATGCCACGGACTTTTTGGGCTTTCAGTCCTCCCAGGGAGAAGGGGGGAAGTCTCCAGACTGGGGGGAAATTTTCACCCCCTCCAGCTCCGACGCCACGGACTTTCTTGGCTTCCAGTCGTCCTCGGCTCCCTCGGAGCCGTCGGGAAGGGGGGGAGGGGAGCCTGGGGGGGGGATGTGAGGGACAAGAGATACCGGCAGGTCCCTCCCATTCTGCACACCAGCTCATCGCCCAGCGCCAGTAGCAGCGGGGAAGGGGATAGCTCAAGCGGTGATTCAGGAAGTGAGGTCCGAGGCTCAGGCAAGGTAGCGGAGCCCCTGCCCAGCGGGAGACGGGAAGTGGGAGGCAAGGGGGGAAGGCCCATCCCACCTACCCCAGAATTGCACCGGAAACGGCGGGGGCGGAGATTCAGTATCCAGAGATTATTTTGCTGGAAGAAACCGCGTGAACATCCATTCGGAGGTTCTGACTCCTAGCTGACAACATGTACATAGCACTGCTCTGCACTGTAAATACTCAGCACCAATAAAATCATGAAAAGGCAACGAGTGGAAGAGTCGTTACTCTAGAGTAGCCGCTAACGCCCCTGTGACACAGACGCTTCAGGTTACAGAGGCTTCAGGTTACAGACTCCATTAACCGAAAAATAGTACCTCGGGTTAAGAACTTTGCTTCAGGATGAGAACAGAAATTGTGTGGTGGCGGTGCAGCGGCAGCAGGAGGCCCCATTAGCTAAAGTGGTACCTCAGGTTAAGAACAGTTTCAGGTTAAGAATGGACCTCCGGAATGAATTAAGTTCTTAACCCGAGGTACTACTGTACTGCATTGTTTACTGTGAAAGCACCACTTAGGAACTCCCCGCCTATTGCAACAAAGCACATGGCTTTGCTAGACTGTTTTCGAGCACCTGCTAAAAGCATCCTTCTTTAGGCAAGCATACCTAGATGCCTAGGAAGTTGAAGTAATTTTAATCTTAATATTTTAGCTTTTGTATGTTTTAAAGTAGGATTGTTAATTTTTCTTGATTTTACTGCTGTGGTGTTTTTTGTGTTGTTGTCTTTTGGTAAACAAGGTTGCAGGTTTTTAAAAATAAATTTTATTAAATAAACTAGCTGGCCCGGCCACGTGTTGCTGTGGTTCTTTTCTGTGATTCACCCCACTCTGTCTGGACACATGACTTATCCTGCCCCCTCCTCCCCCCACCCCCTGGTTCATCCCTGTGACTGCCCCCACCCTGTTCCGACCCATGAGGTATCGAGCCCCCTTTCCCCCCATCCCCGCAGCACATCCCTGTGACTGGCCCCACCCTGTCCTGACTCATGAGGTATCGAGCCCCCTCCTCCCCCCACCCCCTGTCTGAGTCCTCTGTTGTCTCTGGGAAATGTTGGGATCCTCTGTTGTCTCCCCCCCCCCCGTTTCTCTATACCTTGGCCCCCCACACTTGGAACTGTCAGCTTCTGGGTTCTATTTCCCAGCATGCACTTTTGTCTACGCCCTCTGTTGTCCCCGTGGATTGTTGCTCCCTCCCCCCTGTATTTCCATATTTGGGCATCCACCACTGGAGAAGGAACTGTCAGCTTCTGGGTTCTATTTCCCAGCATGCACTTTTGTCTATGCCCTCTGTTGTCCCCGTGGATTGTTGCTCCCTTCCCCCTGTATTTCCATATTTGGGCACCCACCACTGGAGAAGGAACTGTCAGCTTCTGGGTTCTATTTCCCAGCATGCACTTTTGTCTACGCCCTCTGTTGTCCCTGGGGAGTGTTGGCCCCCTCCCCCCAGTATCTTCCTACATTGCCCCCACCCTTGGAGAAGGAACTGTCAGTTTCTGGGTTCTATTTCCCAGTATTTACTTATGTCTGAGCAATCTGTTGTCCCCGGGGAGTGTTGTCCCCTCCCCCCTGTATCTCCATACATTGGCCCCTGTGCACGCATCATGAACATTTTAATATATTTAGATTTAAAAAATTGAAATAAGAACATGAGAAGCAGAAGTCTTTATTGTTTAATTTTATTTTTGGGGTTGTCATTTTGGTGGATATTGTATGGTTTGGGCATTGTGTGTTTTGTGGTGTGCTTTTTTTGGTTATTTGGATATTCTAATTTTGGAGTAGGTGTTTTGAATGTAGGATGTGTTGTTGTTTTTTATTGTATTGTTTGCGATGTTTTATTTCTCTAGTTGGGGTTGTCATTTATTTTGGTGTGAAGTGTATGATTTTGGTGTGGGTGGTTGTTTTTTGTTTTTTAATTTTTGGTGTAATTTTATAGAATTTAGGATGGGATGTATTTTTTTTAATGTGTTGTTTGTAACTTTTTTATTTTTATGGGTTTTATTGTGGGTATAATTGAGGAGTATTTGGTGTTGAGAAAGGTGGGGAGAGGTCCATGTGGGCAAAGCCCAAAGCCAGGGGGGAGATGTCTGTTTGGGCAAAGAAAAGGGTTGGGGTTGATGATGCACCCCAGGACCCAGAGAACTACTTTAAAAATCCCAATGGGGGGTGTCAAATAGCGAAGCCCCACAGCCCTATAGCAACAGAAGGTGGGTTCCGAAGTGCCCGAACTGCTCGGTTCCATAAAAAACCCATTCTGTTTGTTTTTCCCTGCTTGGCAATGCTGCGGCCTATTGAAAAAGCCGGGCCTTGTTGCTGCAAAAGGACTGTTTTCAGTTGGTTGCTGTGAATTTAGTGATGTCATCTGGCGGCGCAGCTTTGGAGCTGCTGGAGTCTTCAGAGCTTCTGGTGGGCGCCACATTTTTGTGTTTAATCATTATTTTAGGTGTGAAAGGTGTGGTTTTTGGAGAAAGAATTATGCCAGATCCCTCCCTGATGGGCATGGAACGTTGTGGCCAAATTTGTTACATTAAAGTTCAGCAGTTATGGAGAAAGGCTGTGACCTCTGCATGTGCAATGCCTACATTTTTATATATATAGATAGTTTAACAATAAATATAAATAAAATAACAGAAGCCAAAACACAATCCAACCTGTAGATTTAAGTATCTGTCCATAGTCGCCTACTTGTTACCAGAGGCCCAGAATCTACATTCCTTTGAAAGAAAATATGAAATAACATAAAAACCATTTTTGCAGGGAGAGATAAAAACAAACAACAATGTGGGGTGGGGGGTGACAAGAAATTTTCCGCACCGGGTACCCCCTGACCTTCCTACGCCTATGTCTGTGATACGTAGACATTCAGTCTCTTCCTCGAAGCAACTAATCATGGCCAATCTAGCATCTTCAGTGAAAGTCTTTTGCACTGTCAACCAGCTCATCCCATTGGGAGGTTCTTCCTAATGCCTTTGTGAAATGTGTTGATATTGTTGCAGGCCAAATGACATTAAAAGCAAACTGGCAGAAATGGTGAGTCTTGGCAGAAAAGTGTTATTTAACCTGAGCATAATTTGCGGTATACATGTAGAGAAGAACAAGCATGGACCACCTGAACTTTAGAAATAAAAAGATTTTGGTAGCTTTGCAAATTGTCCACAAGGGGGATCCACGTCTCAGGAGGGCATAAACAAACACACATTTCCCAGCAACATATCAAATATTTATTCAAAATAGTACACAGATTTTCTCAAAATTCCCACATCATGGAAGTATTTCCGCAGGCCAAATTAGCAGCACGTCCATCTCGTTGCTTGGGTTATAGCCATTGCTGAAAGAAGCAGATGTTTCTTTCCATTTTAACCTTTAGTAGTGCTGAATAAAGGAAAGAGATTTCTTTAGTGATTCACAGGTTTATGTGTTAACAGGGAGAGTACACAGACACACGAACACAAACATTTCTCTAGGCGGAATCAGGCTGGGGGGAGAAACTCAAAGCCAGGGTCTGAATGTGGCCTTCCAGGCTT
This sequence comes from Zootoca vivipara, assembly GCF_965207765.1. NCBI lineage: Eukaryota > Metazoa > Chordata > Lepidosauria > Squamata > Lacertidae > Zootoca > Zootoca vivipara. The sequence goes on from NC_142586.1 coordinate 112,789,620, forward strand.
CTCCATCTGACCCTCAGCAGCCCGAGCTACACAGTCTATTTCAAAATCACACAGAATACTGGCTCTACTTTGCCTGCCAAGAATGTGTCCTTGAACTAATCCCTTTCTCTTGCTTGGAAGGAAGATAGGGAGATATATGCATGCATACAAAAGTTAGAATTATTCTCATTGCCACACCCACATTTGTCTCTGACTCCATCCACCAATGGGATGGGGCCTTTGGGTGGATGCTCAAAATGAAAAATGGCTCTAGGGTTTGAAAAAACATCTCACCACACATGGCCTCAATGTACTGCAGACCTTCCATGTGTCCCTATTTAACCCTGAGTTTCAGATTTGATCCCGTAATGTCCCACGTTTTCTGAGGATATCCCTATTTTCATTGGAGACATGTTGGAGGGCATGGTTGGATGTCCCTATTTTCATTGGAGGCTATGGGATTATGTGACCCACGAGTCAAGGAGATAAAAGGAGATATAACCTTTAGAAGACGTCTGAAGGCAGCCCGGTATAGAGTAGTTTTAAAATGTTTTATGTTTTATTACATTTTTTCAACTTATTTGCATTCACCCACCAACCCCAAGTTGTCCATGTAATCATAAAAAACCTCATTTTCTTCTTTTTCTTTTTCTAGAAGTGCCTGAACATTGACTCATAGCTAAGTTGTCTTGGACTACAATACCTGTGAGCCCCAATCAATATGAACAGGGCTATGGGAACTTGTAGTCCAAAACATCTAAAGGGCACAAAGTTTTGGATGTTTCGCACTTCATTATTTGTAAATAAAGGAAATGCTTTAAGAATGGCCCAAAACATCAGTGATTCTCACTGCTTGGGGAAGTGGGGAGTATGGGGTGGTATTTTAAGTTTTGTTGCAACCATATTAGAAAAATCTTAATGGAAGTCAAGTTGAAGAGAAATGTGTATTAATGAAAGTGGGTGTAAAAATAATATAAAGCATTCGTTGAGCAGTCCCTTCTAACCTTTACAAAGTTTTGTATTGGGGGGGGGGAGAAGGAATTTAAGAAGGAAATGAAATAAATGCTGCCCTCTAACTGGGAGCAGATAATTAATCAATGTTAAACCCCTACTGGCAAATCAGAAATCTGAAGCCTACTATAAATTTGAAGCCTACTATACTAAATATCTTCTGGACGACAAGTGTAATGATATCACAGTGGCCGTGGCAAAGTTTCTTTCGGTAGTCATAGGTATCAAAAATCATTGTACTTAAGACTAAACAAATATTGTCTCATTCTTCCTCTCCCGGTGGGTTGTCTGTATGAATCTGCATTTTATTCTGAATCTATGTTATGGGTCTTTGGACCACAAGAAAGATTAATAATTATTCAATGGGCATAAATTTAAATATGAGAGGGGGGAGGAGAGAGAGAGAGAGAGAGAGAGAGAGAGAGAGAGAGAGAGAGAGAGAGAGAGAGAGAGAGAGAGAGAGGAGAGAGAGAAAGCTGCTTGTTTTAAATTTCGAGGTTAATTTGCTTTATGTATTTCATTTTATCAATATTTTAAGAAACAAATTCCATTAGAGTTCAATGGATTTGAAAAACTAGGAAGAAAACTTACTCTTCACAGCATTTCTTCCCTCCAGGACAAGTTCCACTCTGCAAGATGATCCCACATCCAGCCCTGCATAACCCACCAATAGCCTCGCAATTATGAGGTTCCCCTGCATGGACGAATCCTAGATAGAGATATTTTATTTAATTTTATGAAGGCATTTCCACATTCTGACATTCCTGACCGCATTATCATGGGCCATTGCAACTGCGTCTTTGAACTGCAGTGGACTACTCTTTAACCGCCTCATAAGAATACCAGAGCTCAAGATGTATAGCCATTTTGAATTTTCAGATGTTTTAAATTCAGCATTCGTAAGGTAGATGTTACTATGCCTGCACTGAGCTTTCCATTTTGGGAATGACACTGGAGTGTAATGGATTATATGTTTCCCCCAGTGAACAGGGCCAAACCTCTGGAGAGGCAGTTGCCAAAAATGGCAATCTGGAAGGGGTAGCAGATTTGCCTCTGGGTGCTGCCCTCAGTTCCTGCCTCCTGCCTCCTTGGCTACAGCAGTGACACATCCTCATCCCTGGGACAGTTTCTTCAGGAATGGAAAAAAGCTTTCCTTCTCCCACTCTTCTCATTGCTTCTCCAGTTCCTCCTCTATCTTTTCTGACTCTCCTGATTTTCTGGTCTGAAATCCTCACTTAGCTTGCATGCTTGGCTTGCAGTATTCGAGGTTTCAATGCTGGGTGACTTCCAGGGAAGGGGTTTAGTCCTTCCCAACAGCTTGTACCCCATCACTAAGTGCTGAGTGGAATGAAGAACTGAACCTTGCCCTACTGCCATGTCAACCCTGCCTTGCCTACTGCAGTCAGTAAGATTTGGCCTGATTTTAAACCAACGTCTGGTGTCTTGTCTCTGTTATTTCAGGGCTCTCACAGGTCACAGAATCACGTTCCAGGGCAAACATTTTTCCTGATTCCCCTTGCTTGTTCCTCAACATTTTCTGCCAATGAACTTTATTAGGACACATCAGACACTGCACTTCATATGGCAGGAAAAGGCAAATATTTATCAATATCAGACAATCCTTTATATTAGAAATCCTTATCTCATGTTCAAAACACATTTACATACATCCTTAAAAATCCGGAAAATGCAGCATAGCAAAGAGATGGTGTGAACAGGATTGGATGATGGGGCAGAGTCTGAGAAGGAAGACAGCATAATCAATAGATCAAGGGAAGCAAGAATGAAGGAGGGAAGTGTTGAGAGTAGGTGCAGGAGGAGGGAAAGAGACAGGTCTAGAAAAGAGAGAGGAGAGAGAGCAACATAGATCAAGGCATATGGCTTTCATATTAGCCTTGAAGGGAAAGCAGAAGTGGAGTAGAAAGCCATGCTGGTTAATGTATCCCAATTTCCACATTATGTCTGAACATTCTGATTTTGATCTATGTCTTACCTGGAGAAGCTAAGAGCATCGCTGAAAGAGCAATGATGTAAAAGATGCTGATCTGCATTGCTGAAGTTTGACTGGAAATGCCAAGTTGGAAACCAAAGAAGGGAGACCAAGAGTGCTCTCGAATTCCTGTGTCATCCAAAAGATTGCATGCTCACGTATTTATAGGTCTGCAAACAGCATTTACACGTCCGCCCTAGGATTTGGCATCCTAAAAGTACTGGATGTGTTAGCAGGAAGTCCAGTACTCCCCATGAATTCCCGGTGTGCCAAAAAGAAGTAAAATAAACTAACTTGTACATTCATAGTCCAGTCAGCTCAAGACAGTAATTTTATTGTTTTCTGTGTTTTTATTATTTATTGTTTTCTGTGTTTTATCTCTTTCTGTATCCTGCTGCTATAGTTCATAGCTAAAACTAATGAACTAAACTGAACTGAACACTATGTACAAATTAGTATGGTGAGCACTTTGAGTCTCTTTGTCTTAAAACAAAGTTCCCTTGTTGTTTTTAAAGAATAAGGCCACATTTAGTAAAATGCAGCACTGTTAGAATCCAGAAAGAACCTTCATCTGGGCAAAATATCTGGATTAGTTTGGTGTGCACTTTCAGTTCATGAGGCAGGCCTCAGGTTTTCTGGCACCACTGCTCCCCTGACTAGCAAGAAGATGTGACCAAAAGGAGACCCTTGTTGGATGAGACCAAAGATTTATCCATGATCCTGTTCTGACAGTGGCCTGCCAGATGTCCCTGGGAAGCCCACCAACAAAACATAACGACAGCAGTGTGCCTCATCAACAAGTGGTATTCAGAGGCTCTCATTATCCTCTCTGGGTGTTGGACCCCTGGTGCTGCTCTAGAAAATGGAGATGGAGCTGATATATTCAATGACAATGTTTATCTCCTTCCTTCCTCATTTGGTTTATTGTTAAAAGCAACAGAAACCCAATTTAGCAATCACAGAAGCAATGATGTAAGCATGTACAAAGTAGTAGAAGACTACAATGCACTACAAATATTACAAGCTAAGTCCACTAAATGAATGCAAGCAGTGGCAACAAGGTAAGCAGCAATGGTGGAGGAAATCACCAAAGTTGCACCTCATTTTGTGCTTCTTCCTACCAATTGAAGAATATGTATGGACCGCAGCCATGGACCCCTTATTGCCTCAGTAATTTTTCCAAGATTTTTCTTCCTGTAAATCATGCTGTGATGCTATTGTGTGCCCCTGGGCACTTTCCTTTTTTTAAAAAAAATAATTTTTAATTGAATTTTCCATTAAACGTTTTACAACAACTTAATGTCTCCAACATTGTATCTTTGTCAATTTCTAACAAATTCAGACTTCCCTCCTCCCTTTGGTAAAAGGTATAGTTCTCTTTAGTTCGTGCATTTTAGAGAGACAAAACACAACCTTAACAACTTAACAGTCTGACCAAAAGAAAGAAAAAATAACTTTAAAAAACATCAGCTTTGTAGGTTCTAACACATACCCGCCAGAGTCTTTAAACTTTTATAATTCTCTTTAACATACTCTCGGAATTTCTTCCATTCTTCGTTGAATTTCGTGTCCTCCTGATCTCGGATTCTGCATGACAGGTTTGCTAGTTCCAAATATTCCAGCATTTTCACTCGCCAATCCTCAATTGTGGGTATTTCAGTCGTCTTCCACCTCTGGGCTAGTAGGACTCTTGCTGCCACTGTGGCGTACATGAACAGTCTTTGGTCTATTTTCCGAATTTCATTTCCCATCAGCCCTAACAGAAAGGCCTCGGGTCTTTTAGGAACGTGTATTTAAATAATTTTTTGAGTTCATTATAAACTTGTTCCCAGAAACTTTTAACTTTGTCGCACGTCCACCACATGTGGCACTTTCCATATGAATTCCCCCCAACAAAGAAAAAACCTCAACAATTTTTTCCACACACCCCAAAAGCAGCTCAAGAACTCCCCCCAAAACAACAACAACTCAACAGTACTATCTAAATTTTCACATTTTGAAACATTGCAACCCAAGATTAACTTGCTTTTAATGTTTGATTTTATATGGGATGTAAACTTCTTAGAAATTATGAACGATAAAGCCATATAAGACTCCTGTTAAATCAAACAAACAAATGAATCCTTTGATTAAACAGTACGTTGTTGTTCTGGCTTTTTATTTCCAACTTTGCTAATTTTAAAAATAATGGGGTAAGGGGAGACCCACAAACGCCCTCTTGACCAATTTGGATGAAAGGTGGTATATAACCACAAATAAATATATAAAAATGTCACGAAACATATTTGAAAGATGGAACAGCCAAATCCTTCTCACTCCAAGTTGACGAGTGACTTCTGAGAGCATACCATCAGACCATAACATGAGGAACAGAGATGTGAAAACTGAAATATATGTTCCATTAGAGTTCATAGATAAAATATAAAGCTTACACTAAACAGCATAATGTGCCTTCTCCACATGTTCCTTGGGATGGGTAAGGTGTGTTGCATTCAGAGTCATTAGTGCAAAATCCCTTAATGTTACTGCAATCTTCACAAGATTGTATTGCTTCTGTCCTGACTGCATGTCCTAGAGAAAAAGAACATTGTTTGATTAAGGGATTCCTCCATTCTTGGAGGGATGTGGGTGGCGCTGTGGGTTAAACCACAGACATTAGGGCTTGCCGATCAGAAGGTCAGCAGTTCGAATCTCTTCAATGGGGTGAGCTCCCATTGCTTAGTCCCAGCTCCTTCCAACCTAACAGTTCGAAAGCACATAAAAGTGCAAGTAGATAAATAGGTACCGCTCCAAGCGGGAAGGTAAATGGCATTTCCGTGTGCTGCTCTGGTTCACCTGAAGCGGCTTTGTCATGCTGGCCACATGACCTGGAAGCTGTACGCCGGCTCCCTTGGCCAATAAAGCGAGATGAGCACCACAACCCCATAGTTGGTCACAACTGTACCTAATGGTCAGGGGGTACCTTTACCTTTAGCTTTACCATTCTTACTTGATAACTATAGATCACTACCTGCTGCTGCTGCTTCGGAATGGAACGGAATACCCTTTAAACCTCTAATACATCTAAAACACATCTACACACACCCTTATATGCTAGGGCAGGCAGCATGGTAAAGAGATGGCTTGAGCAAACAGGATGATGGGCAGGTGGAAAAGTCCAAGGAGGACAGCAGCAATTGCTCAACTGAAACAAGAATGAAGGAGAGGAGTGAGAGGAGAGGTGTGTGAAGAGAGAATGAGAGAGATCTAGAAGAGGAGGAGGAGGAGAAAGCAAGGGAGACAAAGGAATATAGTCTTCATCCTGGCCCCAGAGCCAGGAGAGAAGCAAGACATGGAGGGAACAGGAATGGGAGGAAAAAAGTAATTTCTGGAAGTTCATTTTTTACTTGGTTTATGGTAATTGCACTGCTGGGAATGTGGACATCTGTCACTGTGGTTTGGTTAGAACTTGTTGATTATGAGGAAGTGCTAGGAAAACTTGAGAACTATGATGCTGATGGAGATGGAGATTTTGATGTGGAAGATGCCAAGGCTTTGCTAGGACTTAAAGAAAAATCTGTCCCAGAACAGCAAAAGACAAGAGATGCTGAAGAGGTTATCCAACCTACAGAGGAGCCACATGGGAGAGCAAAACACAGGAGTGCTGAAGGAGAACCAGAAGAGGAAGATGAAATGGACACTGTACTACGTCAAGTTCTTGAATCAGAGTTTGAAAAAAATGAGTGAAGCAGATGAAGAAACAGATTTTCAGGAAGAGAATAGTGAAACACCTGAAGTTCCCACAGAACAGTATGTCTATGATGGAGACCTTGAAGATAAAGTTAATGTTTAATAAATGATTGTATTTTAATATTTCTGCTGGAAGCCACCCAGAGTGGCTGGGGAAACCCAGTCAGATGGGCGGGGTATAAATAATAAATTATTATTATTATTATTTTATTATTATCATTATTATCATTATTATCTTAATCTTGAGGGGAAAGTCTTCAGCAGAATTGGAGGAGAAGGCTATCTTGAAATATATAAAATATAAAATAATAAAACTGTCCAGTAATACCTTAGAGACCAACTAAGTTTGTTCTTGGTATGAGCTTTCGTGTGCATGCACACTTCTTCAGATACACTGAAACAGAAGTCACCAGACCCTTATATATAGTGAGATGGTGGGGAGGGGTATTACTCAGAAGGGTGATGGGAATGGGTGATTGGCTGATAGGTGTGATAAACCTGTGGGTGACTGTTAATGACTGTGATTGGTATTACAGGAAAAAGCAAGGGATGAGATGGCCAAAAATAGCTTTATCATGTATAATGAGATAAGAATCCAATGTCTCTATTCAGACGAAGTCTCTCCATGGTTTTACGTTTGGTAATAAGTTGTAATTCAGCAACTTCTCTTTCCAGTCTATTTCTGAAATTCTTTTGTAATATGACAGCTACCTTTAGATATTGTATGCCACTTGTCTACCTCACCTATCAGCCAATCACCCATTCCCACCACCCTTCTGAGTAATACCCCTCCACACACACACACACACACACATTTCTACTGTGTCAGACCAACACAGCTACCTTCCTGAATCTAAGGCTATCTTGGTTATTGAATCCCAATTTTCACATCATCTCTGAACATTCTGATTTTGATGTATGGCTTACCTGGAGAAGCTAAGAGCATCCCTGAAAGGGCAATGATGTAAAAGATGCTGGCCTGCATTGCTGGGAAGTTTGACTGGGAATTTCAAGTCAGAAACCAAGAAAGGGAGACCAAGAGTATCATCAAAAAGAATGCATGCTCATGTATTTATAGGTCTTCAAATGGCACTTACACGTCAGCCCTAGGATTTAAGATTACCAAAGTAAAGGTTGTGATAGCAGGAAAGTCTTGGTCCAGTGCTCCTCATGAAGTCTTGGAGCATCAAAAAGAAGGAAAATACAGTAGCTTGTACATTCGTAGCCCAGTGAGATCTGAAGAAGTGTGCATGCACACGAAAGCTCATACCAATCACAAACTTAGTTGGTCTCTAAGATGCTACTGGAAGAAGAAAAAACTAAAAAATTTTTATTATTATTTTAATTGCCTGTATTTTCTTTCCACTTTCTGGCTCCTATAGTCCATTGCTAAAACTAATGAACTGAACTGAAGAGTGCAGGCAGATTGGTACAGTGAGCCCTCTGTACTAATTGCAAAACAGGTTGCTATTTGTTGTTTTTGTTATTTTCAAGAACGGGGCCACATTTAGTAACACACAGCACTCCGAAAACCTCCGCCGGGCAAAATCTCTGGCTTAGGTTGGTATGCACTTTGGATTAACGAGCAGGTCGGTTTCCTGGTAGTCCTCAATGTCAGGAGCCCCGGCTGCCGTCTTGATAACACAGCACACAAGTCATAATAAACTTGACAATTTATTGCAATACAAACAATTAGCCTTGGACATCTAACCAAATATCTGTGGTTTACGAATCAGTTGACCCTTCTGAAGAAAGCTTCCTGGTCCGCAACTGGACCTAACGGTCAGGGGTCCCTTTACCCTTTACCTATAAGGAACCTAAAAGGCTATGTAGGCCAGCAGCCTGCCAAGACAGGAAATCTACTAATCAGTTTATTGCACTGCAAACTCAACAAAAAAAAAAAAACCCACACACATTTCCCAGCAACATGTCACATATTTATTATTATATTATTATTATATTACAGTTCCCCACCCAAAATACTTTATTCAATTGAAGTATTTTCTGGAGGCCAATAACAGATTAATCCAGTTGCTTGGGTTTTGTCAGTTGCTAAAAGAAGCATATGTTTCTCTCCACTTTAACGAACCCTAAAAAAAGAAAAGAGATTTATTTCATAATTTCCGGGTTTTTGTTTTCACAGAGACATTACACATAATGTTCTGGGGGTGTGGGAATAAGCAAAGCAGCTACATGCCAGCATTCAAGTGAAAATTTACAAAGGAATGAATTTGACTGAGCATCCAATGAATATTGTACATGAAATGTGAGTTTCAAAACATATGAAATAAAATTAAAAACAATAGAGCACGAAACCACCTGAGATCTGAGCTTAAAAAATGAAACAGGAAAATAGAAGAAAGTCCTCCTAGTGCTGATAAGATAAGAATGTGTAGCTAGCAGCATGGGAGGGTGTTCTCTAGGCGCAAAAAAATTCAACACCCAGTGCTGCTTTAACTTGAGCACAATTTTTTATATATGTCTAAAAAACATGACAATTTCCTTAACTTTACGAATAAAAAGATTTCTGTCGCTTTGGTGATCCATATCTCACAAGGACACAAGTCTGCACATATTTTCCAGCAATATGTTTATTCAAAATAGTACAAATTCTCCCCCTCCCCCTTAAAAAATCTATCCCATAGAAGTATTTTCTGGAGTTGCCAAATAACAGATCAATCTAGTTGCTTGGGTATTATCAGTTGCAGAAATAAGCATATGTTCCTCTCCACTTTACTCAACCCTGAAGAAAGAAAAGGGATTTATTTTATGATTTCCAGGGTTATGTTGTTAATAGAGACATTACACATAATGTTCTAGAGGGTGGAAATAAACCAACAGAGATACAATGCAGCACACAAGAGACAATTTACAAACAAGACAACAGACCAAAGCATCATGAAGACTTCTAAAGGGGTTACTCTCCCTCTGAAGGAGCAGGTACTTAGCTTGGGGGCATTTCTGTATCATTTGTTGTGGCTTGAAGGTCAGGTGGCTTTAGTGGCCCAGAGTGATTTCCATCAGCCTCGGCTGGTGGTCCAGCCGTGCACCTATATGGACAAGGATAGCCTAACTTCTGTTGTCTATGCTACGCTAACCGATTACTCCAATGTACTACATGGGGTTGCCTCTGAAGATGGTTCAGAAACGTCTACTGGTGCAGAATTTAGTAGCCAGGTTGCTCACTGATACAAGGCGGTTTCAGCATGTAACAGCAATCCTGACTGCACTGGCTGCCAATTAGTTTCCAGGGACAATTCAAAGTGCTGTTTTTGTCCTATAAAGCTTTAAACAGCTCAGGACTGTAATACCTCAAGGGTCTCCTCTCCTCAAATGAACCGCCCCAGACCCTGCAACGACCAACTAAGGTCCTTCTTTGTGTGAACAATTAAGTGGCATAAAAAAAGGTAATGGTAAAGGACCCCTGACAGTTAAGTCCAGTCGCGAACGACTCTGGCGTTGCGGTGCTCATCTCGCTTTACTGGCCGAGGGAGCCAGTGTTTGTCTGCAGACAGTTTTTCCCCGGGTCATGAGGCGAGCATGACTAAGCCACTTCTGGTAAAACCAGAGCAGCACATGGAAATGCCATTTATCTTCCCGCCGGAGCGTTATCTAGTTATCTACTTGCATTTGACGTGCTTTTGAACTGCTAGGTTGGCAGGAGATGGGACTGAACAACGGGAGCTCACCCCATCGCGGGGATTCGAACCGCCAACCTTCCGATCGGCAAGCCCAAGAAAAACCCTGCTAAATCAATCAAATTAATCCATTAATGGAATGTTATGTGGTTGCTTTCATTTTGGATTTCCCACTGCTTAAAAAAAAAAAGGAAGGCAAGAGAGACACCCATGAACTCCCTCCAGAGCTGCACGGATGAAGCAATGGATATAAGCACAAACAAACAAGTACTTTTTTAAATGAAACTCACTGGAAAGAAGAGACAGCAAAAACTTTCTCACTCTAAGTTGATGAGTGGACTGGGAGCACTTTAATTATAAGATCGGGAAAAGGGTTATAAGAATCTGAATGTATGTTCCAGTTGAGTTTCATGACTTTAGAAAAAGTATGGGGGGAGTGGAACTTACATTACACAGCAAATTCGGTTTTTATCACATTTTATGTCATAACTCTTGAGGCCCGAGCATTCATTGGTGGTGGTGCAGTCCCCGCCCTTGGCCTCGCAAGCATTTTCATTCTTTGGCTTTTCATTATTTGGTTTAGGTCTTCCATAAGTATATCCTAGAGAGAGAAGTTTGCTGGATGAATGCATTCCTATATTCTGACCTATCTAGTCCCATCATCGTGGCTCATTTGCAATGGTTAGTTGGAAGGATGAAGCCAGAGTTTAGGGTCGAGCTGCAGTGATGTGAACTAGAGGAGAAAGCAGCAAACCATATTTGATTTCTGACATATGTGAAACAATACCCTGTTGGGGTGTTCAGGCTGTGAACCACTCCGTCATAGGCTCAGGTTGTATATATGCGGAAATAAACCGTATATCAGAATATTGTGAACTGCCCTGAGACCTCTGGGTATACAGCGGTATATAAATTCAATAAATGAAATGAAATAAGAACAACATGGTTGTGCCTCATTTTCAGAAGGAAACATGAACCCAGGGTAAGCACTTGTAACCCCTGGAATTTGCACCGCTCAAAGGGGTTTTGTGCAACAATATTAGCAATAAAGCTCAGCATGTTTTGGCTTTTTGAATATTCAAATGCATCAAATGAAGCATTTGTATGGTAGGTGATGGGTATTATCTCAGCATTGTACAGTCATACCTCGGTTTAAGTACACTTCGGTTTGTGTACTTTCAGTTTAAGTACTCCACGGACCCGTCTGGAACGGATTAATCCACTTTCCATTACTTTCAATGGGAAAGTTCGCTTCAGGTTAAGTACGCTTCAGGTTAAGTACAGACTTCCGGAACCAATTGTGTACTTAAACAGAGGTACCACTGTACATTGCACTTCGGGGGTGAAACTGAAAGGTGATGGACTATATGTTTGCCCACACTCAGAGAGCGCCTGGGATGGGGAGAAATTCATTTGGTGCAGAAGTCTAATGTGAACTTTCTTCCTTTGCATTTCCTGAGCCGATGTATGAACAGAAACACAGCCATCCATGTCTTCCTACGTCACAATTTAACCCTAGAACCTCAGGAGCAAATCTAAATCAAGAGGAGGAGTAGAAAACAATGCAGCTATTAGTGGATTTATTTTAGAGAAATATTTGGACAATAATGCCTTACATCAGGAGAGGTTTCTTGCAAAAATGCATAGATTGAGTAAAACTATGAACACAAAAGCATCTATTGGTTGAGAACGGAAACCAATGAATGTTCACAGCTTTGTGTGAAAATTGGAAAAGAATCAGCATCTTTTCAGAAATGGAGTAAACAGAGCAGAGAAACCAAAGCTGGCATATTAATTTATATGGTAGGAGTAGGTAGGTTATTCAGTTTACACTTTGCCCCTTCCAAATATGGGGTCTCCTATGTGTTCTTTCCAGCTCTCCTTTGCCTGCAGTTATATAACTTCTCCTTTGAGAAGGCCACATTCATTCTCGTTACCAAATTTTGCATAGGTCTACATTCCTTTAGGTCTTAATATTTCAGAAGTTGATGTAAGGCCTTACCTGGAAAAGTTAAGAGCGTCCATGAAAGGGCAACAATGTAAATGATGCCAAACTGCATTGCTGAAGACTAGGAATCTCAAGTCAGAAACCAAAAGAGGGAGACCAAGAGGGAGACCAAGATTCTCTGTGTTATCCAAAAAACTTGTTTGTTCAGATCTTTATAGGCACACATGTAAACTTGATGACATAGTATTCCTGAAGTAATGGATGTGATAGCAATAAGCCTTGGTCGTCTGCTCCTAATGAAATCACAATGTACCCAAGAGGAAGGAAGGAAAGTAGTTTAACTTGAACATATATTCAGGATCCAGTGGGCTGAAAAAAAAGTTTTTATTGTCATTTTCATAGTTTTTTTTAAAGTAGAATTGTCTGTATTTCCTTTCCTATTTCCAGCTGCTAACATGCATTACTATTGAAATGAAATGAAATGAGCAGTACATTGAAATTAGTACAGTGACATTTTTTTCCTGAAAATGTTTTTTTTTAAGGAACATTGTAACATTTAGTATATGCAGAACTGTTGGAACTGTTCTGGCTTAAGTTCATATGCACTTTGGGTTAATGGGTCTTGATGGTTTCCTGGCAGTCTTCATATTTTCTGGCAGCACTGATGACATGAGTGGTAACAACAGAAGGAGATTTTCCTAGATCAGACCGGAAGCTCATCTCACCCAGAAGCTTTTTTCTGTTGGTGGCCAGACAGATGCATATGGGAGTCCCCCAGGAGGGCATGACCAGAACAGTGTGTTTCCCCAAGAAGCTTTAGCTTCTATTTTGTGTTCAGGAAGTGAACCAAATACGGGTTGGACTAAACCAAAGAACCATGTATGCTTATGTACCATCTTGTAGTGGATTTTGCTTTGCTTTGCCTTCATGTCAGGGAGGTCATGAGGATCCAGAAAGTCCATTGGTTGATTCAGCAGGAAGCTAGGTTGTAATAATAGTAAAAAAGTTAAGCAATTGGTAAACAAATGATCACCAGCTTCATGACTGGTAATAACAGAAGAAGAGAGAAAGGCACAAAGAGAGAAAATCTTTCTTATCTTGAGGTAGTTGTTGTTGTTGTTTAGTCGTTTAGTCGTGTCCGACTCTTCATGACCCCATGGACCATAGCACGCCGGGCACTCCTGTCTTCCACTGCCTCCCGCAGTTTGGTCAAACTCATGTTTATAGCTTCAAGAGCACTGTCCAGCCATCTCATCCTCTGTCATCCCTTTCTCCTTGTGCCCTCCATCTTTCCCAACATCAGGGTCTTTTCCAGGGAGTCTTCTCTTCTCATGAGGTGGCCAAAGTATTGGAGCCTCAGCTTCAGGATCTGTCCTTCCAGTGAGCACTCGGGGCTGATTTCCTTCAGAATGGATAAGTTTGATCTTCTTGCAGTCCATGGGACTCTCAAGAGTCTCCTCCAGCACCATAATTCAAAAGCAGCAATTCTTCGGCGATCAGCCTTCTTTATGGTCCAGCTCTCACTTCCATACTCTTAGTGTTTTTAAGTGTCAGGTGTAACTTCAGCCTGAACACAGCAGAGTTTGCACAGGTTTTTCCAGAATCTTCTGGTGGTAACTTAAATGACTAGACATCTGGACACAGAGTAAAACTATATACAGGATTTATTAAAATAAAGAAAATCCAGAGTTTCTATGTACTACTTTAGAACTCAAAAACAAAGTAAAATAAATCCTTTCCTCTCTGTCTCTCTCTCAACCGATACAGCACCTCTCCTCCTACACTGACCACACTCACCACACACACGTACTGTGCTAGCTTTCTCTGATAACAGGTCTCAGTGCTGATCCCAACCAATGAGAGCGCAGTTACTAAGGCAGAAGTAGGCCTTGGCTTTCTGCCCAGTGTTAATTGCTTGTCCTAGAGTTGATTGTGTGAAGAAGCAATCTGATGGTTTCTCACGATACTAATTTAGCAAAACCCGAACACATACACCACTACTGGGAAAACCATAGCTTTAACTATACGGACCTTTGTCGGCAAGGTGATGTCTCTGCTTTTTAAGATGTTGTCTAGGTTTTCATTGCTTTTCTCCCAAGAAGCAGGCGTCTTTTAATTTCATGACTGCTGTCACCATCTGCAGTGATCAAGAAGCCCAGGAAAGTAAAATCTCTCACTGCCTCCATTTCTTCCCCTTCTATTTGCCAGGAGGTGATGGGACCAGTGGCCATGATCTTGGTTTTTTTGATGTTGAGCTTCAGACCATATTTTGCACTCTCCTCTTTCACCCTCATTAAAGGTGAAAGAGGAGAGCGCAAAATATTCCCCTTCATGGATCACATGTGGTGGAATTGCAAATAAATTAAAAATTATTGGGACATGATTTATAATGAAATGAAAAAAAATCTGTTTAAGATAACCTTTGTTACAAATCCAGAAGCCTTTTAATTGGGTATTGCAGGACAAGATATACCAATAGACAAGAAGAATTTATTTATGTATGCGACAACAGCGGCAAGAACGTTATTAGCTCAAAGATGGAAAAGCGATGAAATACCAACGAAAGAACAATGGCAAGAAAAGTTAATGGAATACGTGGAAATGGTGAAGCTAACTGAAAGACTTAAAGACAAAGACAATAATGACTTCAAAAATGATTGAAATGAACTCACTTGTAGGATTTGAGTAATACACTTACAATGGACAAATACAAATAGTAAATATAAATAAGGACTAAGAGACCAAGTACAGATTAAGAAATAAGTTATTTTTATTACAGAAGGGATATAAAACTAACCAGAAAGGGAAGTTGGGGGAAGTCACGCGGGGGCGGGGGGCGGGTATATTGAGTATGTAAAATGTAATTTGAGTTTTTTTGAATGTGTTAAAATTTGTTTAAAAACCTAATAAAAATTATTTAAAAAAGAAATAAACTGCTGCATTTTTGTAAATGTGGCCTTATACGTACTTAAAGAAAAGAAAAGAAAGAAAAACAACTTGTTTTAAGACAAAGAGGCGCAAAGTGCTCAATGTACTAATTTGCATGCACTGTTCAGTTCCATTCAGTTCATTAGTTTTAGTCATGGACTATAGCATCCAGAAACAGGGGAAATTACAGGCAATTTAATTTTCAAAAGACATTTAAAACAATAAAAATCATGGTCCGAGCTGGCTGGACTCTGAATGTACTAGATCCTGTATTTTACTTCTTTTCACTGTGCCAAGACTTAATGAGGACCACTGGACCTAGGCTTCCTGCTATCACATCCATATCTGGATTAGTTTGGTGTGCACTTTCGGTTCATGAGGCAGGCCTCAGGTTTTCTGGCACCACTGCTCCCCTGACTAGCAAGAAGATGTGACCAAAAGGAGACCCTTGTTGGATGAGACCAAAGATTTATCCATGATCCTGTTCTGACAGTGGCCTGCCAGATGTCCCTGGGAAACCCACCAACAAAAGATAACCACAGCAGTGTGCCTCATCAACAAGTGGTATTCAGAGGCTCTCATTATCCTCTCTGGGTGTTGGACCCCTGGTGCTGCTCTAGAAAATGGAAATGGAGCTGATATATTCAATGACAAGGTTTATCTCCTTCCTTCCTCATTTGGTTTATTGTTAAAAGCAACAGAAACCCAGTTTAGCAATCATAGAAGCAATGATGTAAGCATGTACAAAGTAGTAGAAGACTACAAATATTGCAAGCTAAGTCCACTGAATAAATGCAAGCAGTGGCAACAAGGTAAGCTGCAATGGTCTCTTCAGAGAATAGTGGAGGAAATCACCAAAGTTGCACCTCATTTTGTGCCTCTTCCTACCAAATGAAGAATATGTATAGACCGCAGCCATGGACCCCTTATTGCCTCAGTAATTTTTCCAAGATTTTTCTTCATCTCAGGAAAGCATGATTCCTGTAAATCATGCTGTGATGCTATTGTGTGCCCCTGGGCACTTTCCATATGAAGGAGAAGCATTAAAAATATTTAAAATCCTCATTTTGGGATCACAGCAACAAGAGTGAAATCCCATTAGTTGTACTCCATTGCCCAGGTGCATGGTACAAATTTTAGCTTCGCCACATACAGTCAGGAGGGGTGAGACAGGAATGGTTCAGGGTCCTTAAAATGAGTAATAAGCAATTTATCTCTCTATCCAGGGAACACGGAAAAGTTCCTTCAGCCAATGTACTGCACAGTGCTTTCTTTCCCTGGAACACCTTATCTCTTGAAGAATAAGGCACTGTGGTTTTCTTTCATCATTCTCCTTCTCAAAGGGACATTAATCCCAAAAGCTTACCTGTAAGTATATGCTAAGTCTTGAACAGTAAGTCTTGGACATTAAGTTTTGGAGAAGCCAAGGACACCAAGTCTCTGAGAAGACAGAATATGTGTTCTGCTGTGGTCTTTCTCTCTTTCTGTAGTATTTGAGATCACCTTCAGGCTTCAGCCATGTGGACTGGCCTTCTTCACCTTGCCCAATCAAAAATAAAATAAAATCTTTAAAAAGTATTGACATTTCTCAGGGGTAATCCTAATGTGTGTTTGGGTGGTGGGGGATGCTGTTTCACCATTGGCATCTAAGTATGAATATAAAAAGTTATAATATAATAATAATAATAATAATAATAATAATAATAATAATAATAATAATAATAATTTCTACCATGTGGCTGGGCTCCTGAATAACTACTGGAGTTGGAACTAAAATGCAGAGCAGGTTTAACACAGATAGGAACTTCCCATAGCAACAGGTATCAGTCAAAGCTTATAACCTGTACATAGCCCTAGCCATCTGGATTATGTTACAGGAAGTAGTGAACTAGTATCTTTGTTATATACAGTTACAAGCCTGCTAAATAGAGGGCCTCTTCTAAGGGCAGTTCTGCACCTCCTTCTTCCATCTGGGATTCCTGGGTAGTATCTCCAGCACAATCAGAGAATTATAAGGAACCTCAAAGGCCCAAAGGCAGGAAATCTGCTCATATACCATCCATAACAGGTATCCATCCGTTCAGCCTCTTCTCCAAACCCACTAATCAAGGATTGCCTATCATCAACAGTGGAAGTCTGTTGCCCTGTCAACCAAAGCATCCCATTGAGAAGTTTTCATAATACCTCAGTGAAATGTGTTAATATTGATGAAGTGGTGGCTTTTGGTCATCTGATAGCCAAATAGCATTTAAATCGCTTTGGTAGCAATGGGGAGTGTTGGTAGAAAACTTGATCAGAATTTTTGGTATACCCATAGAGAACAATCATATGGTTTCCTTATCTTTACAAATAAAAAGCTTTCTAAAATTTTACAAATCCTCCGCAACAGTGTATTCACATCTCACAAGAACATAAACCCACAAACATTTTCCAGCAACATATTGCATTTTATTCAAAATAGTACACAGGGTTGTTGTTGTTTTCTTAAAAAAAAAATCGATTCCACTCAAGTATTTTCTTGAAGCCAAACAACAGCAGATCACTCTATTAATCTGGGTAATATCAGTTGCTGAAATAAGCAAATGTTTCTCTCCACTTTACCCTGAACCAAATCTGCAGAAAGAAAAAATACATATACTGTGATTACCAGGTTTATGTGTTAACACATAAGAGACAGCACACACACACACACACACACACACAAACGTATGGAGGGGGGACACTCGATAAGCAACAAAATTTCATGTCACAAAAATGCCAATGACCTGCAGTTTATTAATTTCTACAAATTTTCAAATGAAAGCTTACAAATGAGCAAATTTGACTGGACATCCACCTAATATGGACTTTTAAAATGCTTTGGAGGGGGAAATGAAAAACATAACAGCACGTCCAAAACTGGATTGGGGCCCTCAGGCTGAACAATTCCCCCACCCCTGACCTCGATACAGTGTGCTATCACATCCATTACTTTGAGAATATTAAATCTGAGTGCTGATGTGCAAGTGCCATTTGCAGACCTATGAGATGTATGGCAAAGGTATTAGACAGGAAGCAAACCCAGAAATTTAAGGGTCATAGGTTCAGGATCTGATTTCGATGCTGCCCATTTGGTGATATCCATGTGTAGAGTCATCTCTTGTGTTGTTGGAAAAGAGTGTTTGTGATGACCAGCTTGTTCTCTTGACAGAACTCTATTAGCCTTTGCCCTGCTTCATTTTGAACTCCAAGGCCAAACTTGCCAGTTGTTCCTTTTATCTCTTGATTCCCTACTTTAGCATTCCAATCCCCTGTAATGAGAAGAACATCCTTCTTTGGTGTCATTTCTAGAAGGTGTTGTAAGTCTTCATATAATTGGTCAATTTCACTTTCTTCAGCACCGGTTGTTGGTGCATAAACTTGGATTACTGTGATGTTAAACGGTCTGCCTTGGATTCGTATCGAGATCATTCTGTCATTTTTGAGATTGCATCCCATTACAGCTTTTGCCACTCTTTTGTTGACTATGAGGGCCACTCCATTTCTTCTACGGGATTCTTGACCACAGTAGTAGATACGATAGTCATCCGAACTGAATTCACCCACTGATGCCCAGGATGTCAATATTTATTCTTGCCATCTCATTTTTGACCACATCCAGCTTACCATTATCCATGGTTCTTACATTCCAGGTTCCTATGCAATATCTTTCTTTACAGCATCGGACTTTCCTTTCGCTTCCAGGCATATCCGCAACTGAGCAACCTTTCGGCTTTGGCCCAGCCACTTCATCAGCTCTGAATCTACTTGTACTTGTCCTCCGCTCTTCCCCAGTAGCATGTTGGGTGCCTTCCGACCTGAGGGGCTCATCTTCCAGCGTCATAACTTTTATATGCCTGTTGTCTTTGTCCATGGAGTTTTCTTGGCAGGGATACTGGAGTGGCTTGCCAGTTCCTTCTCCAGGTGGATCACGTTTAGTCAAAACTCTCCACTATGAACTGTCCATCTTGGGTGGCCCTGCATGGCATAGCTCATAGCTTCTCTGAGTTATTCAAGGAACATTTCGTACAAAGATTACCATAATAAAGGACAAAAGTGGTAAGGACCTAACAGAAGTAGAAGATATCAAGAAGAGGTGGCAAGAATGCACAGAGGAATTATACCAGAAAGAAATGGAGGTCTCGTACACTCCAGGTAGTGTGGTTGCTGACCTTGAGCCAGACATCTTGGAGATTGAAGTCAAATGGGCCTTAGAAAGCACTGCTAATAACAAGGCCAGTGGAAGTGATGATATTCCAGCTGAACTATTTAAAATTTTAAAAGATGATGCTGTTAAGGTGCTACACCCAATATGCCAGCAAGTTTGGAAAACTCAGCAATGGCCAGAGGATTGGAGAAGATCAGTCTACATCCCAATCCCAAAGAAGGGCAGCGCCAAAGAATGCTCCAACTACCACACAATTGCGCTCATTTCACACGCTAGCAAGGTTATGCTTAAAATTCTACAAGGCAGGCTTAAGCAGTATGTGGACCGAGAACTCCCAGAAGTGCAAACTGGATTTCGAAGGGGCAGAGGAACCAGAGACCAAATAGCAAACATGCGCTGGATTATGGAGAAAGCTAGAGAGTTCCAAAAAGACATCTACTTCTGCTTCATCGACTATGCAAAAGCCTTTGACTGTGTCAACCACAGCAAACTATGGCAAGTTCTTAAAGAAATGGGACTGCCTGATCACCTCATCTGTCTCCTGAGAAATTTCTATGTGGGACAAGAAGCTACAGTTAGAACTGGATATGGAACAACTGACTGGTTCAAAATTGGGAAAGGAGTACGACAAGGTTGTATATTGTCTCCCTGCTTATTTAACTTATATGCAGAATTCATCATGTGAAAGGCTGGACTAGATGAATCCCAAGCCGGAATTAAGATTGCCGGAAGAAATATCAACAACCTCAGATATGCAGATGACACAACCTTGATGGCAGAAAGTGAGGAGGAATTAAAGAACCTTTTAATGAGGGTGAAAGAGGAGAGCGCAAAATATGGTCTGAAGCTCAACATAAAAAACGCCAAGATCATGGCCACTGGTCCCATCACCTCCTGGCAAATAGAAGGGGAAGAAATGGAGGCAGTGAGAGATTTTACTTTCTTGGGCTCCTTGATCACTGCAGATGGTGACAGCAGTCACGAAATTAAAAGACGCCTGATTCTTTGGAGAAAAGAAATGAAAAACCTAGACAGCATCT
The DNA here is from genome assembly GCF_965207765.1 of Zootoca vivipara. Lineage (NCBI taxonomy): Eukaryota > Metazoa > Chordata > Lepidosauria > Squamata > Lacertidae > Zootoca > Zootoca vivipara. The sequence continues at coordinate 112,810,069 of NC_142586.1, forward strand.
TAAAAAGCAGAGACATCACCTGGCCTACAAAGGTCTGTATAGTCAAAGCTATGGTTTTCCCAGTAGTGATGTATGGAAGTGAGAGCTGGACCATAAAGAAGGCTGATCGCTAAAGAATTGATGCTTTTGAATTATGGTGCTGGAGGAGACTCTTGAGAGTCCCATGGATAGCAAGAAGATCAAACCTATCCATTCTTAAGGAAATCAGCCCTGAGTGCTCACTGGAGGGACAGATCGTGAAGTTGAGGCTCCAATACTTTGGCCACCTCATGAGAAGAGAAGAATCCTTGGGAAAGACCCGGATGTTGGGAAAGATGGAGGGCACTAGGCGAAGGGGACGACAGAGGACGAGATGGTTGAACAGTGTTCTCAAAGCTACGAACATGAGTTTGACCAAACTGCAGCAGGCAGTGCAAGACAGGAGTTCCTGGTGTGCTATGGTCCATGGGGTCATGAAGAGTCGGACATGACTAAACGACTAAACAACAACAACAATAACAGGTTCAGGATATTCTGCAGAACCAGGAAGCATTCTTCAGAAGGGTCAACTGATTCATAAGCCACGGATATTCGGTTAGACATCCGAGACAATATGTTTGTATTGCAATAAATCGTCAAGTTTATTATGACTTGTGTGCTGGGCTCCTGTCACTGAGGACTGCCCGGAAACCGACCTGCCCATTATCCCAAAGTGCATACCAACCTAAGCCAGAGATTGTGCCCAGCGGGAGGTTTTTGCAGTGTTGTGTGTTACTAAATGTTGCCTCGTTCTTTAAAATAAGAAAACAAACCAATAGCAACCTGTTTTAAGACAAAAGAGGCACAAAGTGCTCAATGTACTAATCTGCTTGCACTCTTCAGTTCAGTTCATTAGTTTTAGCAATGGACTATAGCAGCCAGACAGTGGAAAGAAAATACAGGCAATTAATTTTTTATTATAGACATTGAAAACAATAAAAAATCATGTTTCCAGCTGGCTGGACTCTGAATGTACAAGCTACTATATTTTACTTGTTTTTGATGCTTCAATACTTCATGAGGAGCACTGGACCAAAACTTTCTTGCTATCAGAACCTTTACTTTGGTAATCTTAAATCCTAGGGCTGACGTGTAAGTGCCATTTGAAGACCTATAAATACATGAGCATGCATTCTTTTTGATGACACTCTTGGTCTCCCTTTCTTGGTTTCTGACTTGAAATTCCCAGTCAAACTTCCCAGCAATGCAGGCCAGCATCTTTTACATCATTGCCCTTTCAGGGATGCTCTTAGCTTCTCCAGGTAAGCCATACAGCAAAATCAGAATGTTCAGAGATAATGTATAAATTGGGATTCAATAACCAAGATAGCCTTCTCCCCCAATTCTGCTGAAGACTTTCCCCTCAAGATTAAGATGAAGACTATATTCTTTGTCTACCTTGCTCTCTCCTCCTCCTCCTCTTCTAGATCTCTCTCATTCTCTCTTCACACACATCTCCTCTCACTCCTCTCCTTCCTTCTTGTTTCAGTTGAACAATTGCTGCTGTCCTCCTTGGACTCTTCCACCTGTCCATCATCCTGTCTTGCTCAAGCCATCTCTTTACCATGCTGCCTGCCCTAGCTTATAAGGGTGTGTGTAGATGTGTTTGAGAGGTGGATTTCTAAAATAATGGGTTCCCTGTTCCTCGAACATTGATAGACATCTAACTCTTAACACCATACAAAATGCAAAGTGGGATGGGCTGGTGAATATGTATCCACAGAAAACTCAGGGGAGAAAATCTCTCAGTACGTACAGGTAGAAGAAAGCAGTGTGGAATGGATAGGCGAACCCTTCTTTGGAAGAGAGGAAGCATGAGCAGAACAATATATGAACCCCTTCCCTTCTGATGAATTAATCTGTAGGTCTTTGGTTTCTCTGATTTCTCCTGCTTGCATTTCTGCGCCAACCTCTGGTTATTATTTTCTTTAAAAAACGATTCCACACAAAGCTGTGAACATACATTTGTGTGCATTTTCACTTAACATACAAATTTCTGTTCATCATTTTGCTCCATATACCGTATGTGTTTTGGCAAACAATGCAGTGACCCAGTTTAGCCAATAGGATTGCATTGGCTGAGGTCATCAAGTCATCTTAAGTAATGGATGGGCCTTTTGGTGGGCATATTTTGAGCTATAATGGCATTTCTGTTTTTGGCATGGTTAAATCACACCTGGATTGATTCTGACCATAATGCTCCCACTGGCTATTTGTGTGCCGACATCGCTCACAGTAACCAAACAGTTAATGAGAGCCCAACCCCCCAAATGGTCTCCTTCTAGACATCCAATTGTTGTTGTTATTGTTGTTTAGTCGTTTAGTCGTGTCCGACTCTTCGTGACCCCATGGACCATAGCACGCCAGGCACTCCTGTGAATGCGCTGTGCTGGAGCCATGGAATGAGACCAACCTGAATAGCCCAGTATTTGGAACATATGGAGGACAATCTCAGAGTAACCAGATGCACAATGCCACCGCCACCACCATGGGCGGGTAGCAGCCCAGCAGCGTGCCGGCCTTGTGGCCTGCTTGCCCGACGCCCGATGCCACCACCATCCTTGGGGGAAAGCTCAGACCTAACCCATAAACATGGCATCACCCACAGCCTTAATTCCCTGATTTGGGAAGTGGAAGAGGGGAGAGTGCAAGCACCACCAGTATCACAGCATGGGGACATAAAGGCATATTGGATCTGCGGTACTAAAGCCTACCTTGTCCTATCAAGAGGATGTGTGGTATCTGGTTCCCTGGTATCTGCTACCCTGCCTGGCTAATTCCCCCTATGTGGATTTATGAGTTGCTTGCCACCACACCCCGTGAGAGGAAAATGATCAGCTGACAGAGCGGCAGTTGCAGGAGAAAGCTCTCAATAGTGGGGGAAATGATCAGTGGTTTCCAGAGCAGATAGTAGCCATATGCAAGTTCAAACCTGGAATGTATGGGATATGTCTGGATTGATTGACTGGTTCCCCAATTGAGGGTGGTTTCTCTGCTAATCTTGTTGCTCATTTGCTTGTGTATCCCCTGCTTTTTGCAATGTGTGCAAAATATTGTATTGAATGCTAAGGCCCCAATTTATAGCCCTGGTATGAGAATATCAACCAGTACCTTGGGACGCGACGGAAGGCTCTGTCGGTCCAAGGACAAGAGGTGGGAATGTAGGGAGAAAATTGCTAATCGTATTATTGAGCTAAATCTGATCCTATAGTTTGCATTGCCTGCATTGTATAATTCTGATTGTGTGGCTTAGCCCCCCCCCCCCCATATTCCTAAAATGCTATTCTCCCTAAAATGCTTTTCTCTTTGCCTCTATGCCTCTGTGTCAAAGTGTAATGAAAACATTCAACAGCTAGACAGGATGGCCTTGCCAGAAAGCACAAGGAGCATCAGGAGATGCTCAAGGTCTACACCAGGAGATGACGCAAATATCAGGCACACTCAAGGCTGCTTGAGGCTGGCACCAGGGTAGCATTGCTGAGTCAGCGTGTGTTTATGAGAAGGACAGGATACGGAAATATCCTTATATGTACTTGTAACTTATGACCCCCTTGCGTGCACACTTACTTACAGAGGAGGGGGGAAGGAGTCCAAGAAGTGTATAAGAATCTTTGCAAATTTGTGTTTCTTTACTCTTGTCGTGAAACATGGATCACCAAGAGTCTCTCTAATTAGAGATTAACGTCTTTCTCTGGATTCAACCATCGGTGTCGTTATTGACTGTCCCTGTCCCTGCCTGGGCGCAACTTAAGGACCCCTATGAGCTAATAAGGCTACAACCCAAAAGTACACAAAGCAAACCAGTGGAAAAATGCATGCTGAACTTCAGTATTACTATGAGAGGGTTAAAGGGTATTCCGTTCCATTCCAAAGCAGCAGCAGCAGCAGCAGGTGGTGATCTATAGTTATCAAGTAAGAATGGAGGAATGCCTTAATCAAACAATGTTCTTTTTCTCTAGGACATGCATGCATGAAAGACGGCGATCCCATACGATCTATTGAAGCTTGCAGTAAAACTGGGGGATTTTGCACTAATGAGTCTAAATGCAACTCACCTTACCCATCCCAAGGAACATGTGGAGAAGGCACATTATGCTGTTTACCGTAAGATTTATATTTTTTCTAATATATGAACTCTAATGGAACATATATTTCAGTTTTCACATCTTTGTTCCTCATGTTATGATCTGATGGTATGCTCTCAGAAGTCACTCGTCATCTTGGAGTGAGAAGGATTTGGCTGTTCCATCTTTCAAAAATGCTTGGTTACATTTTTATATATTTATTTGTGGTTATATACCACTTTTCATCCACACTGGTCAAAAGGGCATTCGTGGGTCTCCCCTTACCCCATTATTTTTTAAATTAGATAAGTTGGAAATAAAAAGCCAGAGCAACAACGTACTGTTTAATCAAAGGATTCATTTGTTTGTTTGATTTAACAGGAGTCTTATATGGCTTTATCGTTCATAACTTCTAAGAAGTTTACATCCTATATAAAATCAAACATTAAACACAAGTTAATCTTGGGTTGCAATGTTTCAAAATGTGAAAATTCAGACAGAACTGTTGAGTTGTTTTTTTGGGGGGGGGAGTTCTTGAGCTGCTTTTGGGGTATGTGGGAAAAATTGTTGAGGTTTTTCTTTGTTGGGGGGAACCTAAAAAAGGAATGGTGGAGCTTTTTAATGAATTCTCACCCAAAAAATTAACTGTGTTGCCAATTTGCAAACAGTGAACAAAATCGGGCAAAAGTGCACCCATCTCCAACCTGGTGCCCTCCATACATTTTGGACTACAAATTCCACCATCCCTATCTGCATTGATGGGGTTGATGGGTCTTAAAGCCCAAGACCACTAACATATGATTCAATGTCCTGAAAAACAAAAAATAATAAGTATAAGTAAAAAAAAAACTTTATATCACAATCCTTGGACTGGAAATTATTCCAAGGCACCTTGCATGTAACACTAAACTACATTTTTTCAGCACACACTGTATTGAGCTCAGGGGTGGGGGAATTGTTCAGCCTGTGGGCCCCAATCCAGTGGTGGACGTGCTGTTTTGTTTTTCATTTTCCCCCTCCAAGGCATTTTAAAACTCCATATTAGTTGGATGTCCAGTCAAATTTGGTCATTTGTAAGTTTTCCTTTTAAAAAGTGTAGAAATGAATAAACTACAGGTCAATGGCATTTTTGTGACATGAAAAATGGTTGCTTATGGAGTGTCCCCCCCCCCCTGTGTGTGTGTGTGTGTGTGTGTGTACTGTCTCTTATGTGTTAATACATAAACCTGGTAATCATAGAATATGTATTTTTTCTTTCTGCAGAGCTTATGGAGAGTAAGGTGGAGAGAAACATTTGCTTATTTCAGCAACTGATATTACCCAGATTAATAGATTGATCTGCTGTTGTTTGGCTTCCAGAAAATACTTGATTGGAATTGATTTTTTTTTTTGGAAAACAACAACAACAACAACAACCCTGTGTACTATTTTGAATAAAATGTAATATGTTGCTGGGAAATTTGTGTGGGTTTATGTTCTTGTGAGATGTGAATAGACTGTTGTGGAGGATTTGCAGTTTCAGATGACCGAAAGCCACCACTTCATCAATATTAACACATTTCACTGAGGTATTATAAAAAAAAACTTCTCAGTGGGATGCCTTGGTTGACAGGGCAAGAGACTGCCACTGTTGATGATAGGCAATCCTTGATTAGTGGGTTTGGAGAAGAGGCTGAATGGATACCTGTTATGGATGGTATATGAGCAGATTTCCTGCCTTTGAGCCTTTGAGGTTCCTTATAATTCTCTGATTCTGCTGGAGATACTACCCAGATGGCTGGGAACTGCCTTAGAAGAGGCCCTCTATTTAGAAGGCTTGTAACTGCTAGCTCACTTACTTCCTGTAACATAATCCAGATGGTTAGGAGCCTCAGTAACATTTTAAATACACAACCCTCATTCAGGTTGTAACTGTGGTTCATCACCCAGCCTTTCCCTTTAATGTGAAATAGGGTTTTGCATGACTCACCCTTCCACCCTTGCGAGGTAGGAGGGCTATGTACATGTACAGTTCAGTTTCAGTTTCAGTTTAGTTTTATTACAGCAAAAGCCAGCAATACAGAATACCATAATTCCAAACAAAAGAAAATCAGCAATAACATCACCAGAAATGAAACAGTTCTAGTCACAGGTAGGTAGCCGTGTTGGTCTGAGTCGAAACAAAATAAAAAAATTCCTTCAGTAGCACCTTAAAGACCAACTAAGTTTTTATTTTGGTATGAGCTTTCATGTGTAATACTTTCACAGTAATACTAAAAGGGAAGGGAGTTCATGATGGTTGGGAGTTTGTTAAAAGGGAGATATTAAAAGCACAACTTCAGGCAATACCAATGAGACGGAAACATGGAAGGTGCCTAAAGAAGCCAGGCTGGCTATCTAAAGAACTTTTGACTGAGTTAAGATGTAAAAGGGATATGTACAAAAAATGGAAAAGGGGGGAAATCTCCAGAGAGGAATTCAAACATATAGCCAGCACGTGTAGAGACAAAGTCAGAAAAGTTAAAGCACAGAATGAACTCAGGCTCGCCAGAGAGGTTAAAAGCAACAAAAAGGGCTTTTATGGGTATGTCCGTAGCAAAAGGAAAAACAAGGAAACAGTGGGGTCACTCAGAGGAGAAGATGGTGAAATGCAAACAGGGGACAGAGAAAGGGCAGAACTCCTCAATGCCTTCTTTGCCTCAGTCTTCTCCAAGAAAGAAAACAACGCCCGACCTGAAGAATATGGAGCAGATGATTCAGCAGGGGAAACACAGCCCAGAATAAGTAAGGAGGTAGTACAAGAATACTTGGCTAGTTTAGATGTATTCAAGTCTCCAGGGCCAGATGAACTACATCCAAGAGTATTAAAAGAACTGGCAGAGGTGATTTCAGAACCACTGGCAATAATCTTTGAAAATTCCTGGAGTACAGGCGAAGTTCCAGCAGACTGGAGGAGGGCAAATGTTGTCCCTATTTTCAAAAAGGGGAAAAGAGAGGACCCAAACAATTACCGCCCAGTCAGCCTGACATCAATACCAGGAAAGATTCTAGAGCAGATCATTAAGCAAACAGTCTGTGAGCACCTAGAAAGAAACTCTGTGATCACTAAAAGTCAGCATGGGTTCCTGAAAAATAAGTCATGTCAGACTAATCTGATCTCATTTTTTGACAGAATTACAAGCCTGGTAGATGAAGGGAACGCTGTGGATGTAGCCTATCTTGATTTCAGCAAGGCCTTTGACAAGGTGCCCCATGATATTCTTGTAAAGAAGCTGGTAAAATGTGGGCTAGACAATGCTACCATTCAGTGGATTTGTAGCTGGATTACTGACCGAACCCAAAGGGTGCTCATCAATGGCTCCTCCTCATCCTGGAGAGTAGTGACTAGTGGGGTGCCACAGGGTTCTGTCTTGGGCCCAGTCTTGTTCAACATCTTTATCAATGACTTGGATGATGGGCTTGAGGGAATCCTGAGCAAGTTTGCAGATGACACCAAGTTGGGAGGGGTGGCTAACACCCCAGAGGACAGGATCACACTTCAGAATGACCTTAACAGATTAGACAACTGGGCCAAAGCAAACAAGATGAATTTTAACAAGGAGAAATGTAAAGTACTACACTTGGGCAAAAAAAATGAAAGGCACAGATACAGGATGGGAGACACCTGGCTTGAGAGCAGTACATGTGAAAAGGATCTAGGAGTTTTGGTTGACCACAAACTTGACATGAGTCAGCAGTGTGATGCAGCAGCTAAAAAAGCCAATGCAATTCTGGGCTGCATCAATAGGAGTATAGCATCTAGATCAAGGGAAGTAATAGTACCACTGTATTCTGCTCTGGTCAGACCTCACCTGGAGTATTGTGTCCAGTTCTGGGCACCACAGTTCAAGAAGGATACTGATAAGCTGGAACGTGTCCAGAAGAGGGCAACCAAAATGGTCAAAGGCCTGGAAACGATGCCTTATGAGGAACGGCTTAGGGAGCTGGGTATGTTTAGCCTGGAGAAGAGAAGGTTAAGGGGTGATATGATAACCATGTTCAAATATATAAAAGGATGTCATATAAAGGAGGGAGAAAGGTTGTTTTCTGCTGCTCCAGAGAAGCGGACACGGAGCAACGGATTCAAACTACAAGAAAGAAAATTCCACCTAAACATTAGGAAGAACTTCCTGACAGTAAGAGCTGTTTGGCAGTGGAATTTGCTGCCAAGGAGTGTGGTGGAGTCTCCTTCTTTGGAGGTCTTTAAGCAGAGGCTTGACAGCCATCTGTCAGGAATGCTTTGATGGTGTTTCCTGCTTGGCAGGGGGTTGGACTGGATGGCCCTTGTGGTCTCTTCCAACTCTATGATTCTATGATTCTATGATTCTATGTGCATGCACAAGCCATAAGGAACACCATTTCAGATAGAACCACAGTGGACTTTGCTACCAAACTCTGCCACTTTGTCCTTACCCACAACCACTTCAAATTTGGTGATGACCTGTTCCTCCAGATCAGTGGCACAGCCATGGGCACCCGCATGGCCCCACAGTATGGCAACATCTTCATGGCAGATTTAGAACAACGTTTCCTAAACTCCTACCCACTCAAACCTCTCTTGTGCCTACGATACGTTGACGATATTTTTATTATCTGGACACATGGTCAACAGACCCTGGAAACCTCCCACCAGACATTCAATGACTTTCACCCCACCATCAGTGTTCTTTCTAAAGAGTAAAGAGTAAAGAGTAAAAGAGTAAAGTACTTACTAAAGAGTAAATCTCAGAACAGCAATATTTGTTTAAAGATACAATTGTGGACCTGTGTGGTCAGCACATGAAGCTGGTAAGCCAACCTCATAGACCAGGGATCGGCAATCTCTTTTGACCTGCGGGCACATTTGCAAGCTGGACAAAATGTCAAGGGGACACGCCACATTGAAAGATGGATTGCAAACTATTCTATTGGCAACAAAAGAATCCTCCTTTTAAGCCTAGTTTCAGTGGAGGGAGGGGAAAATTTGGAGGCCATGGAGGCCTTTATGTACCCCTATTGTAACAGGGGTTACTAGTCTGGACTTTTAAAACAGTGAAGCTGGCATAAGTTTAATATGAAAGGCATCCTTCCAGAAATTTCTATGACCCTGATACATCTCCTATCTCATTTGAGACCTAAAGTAACAGTTCACACCCTAACATAAGAATGTAATAAGGCCCGACTGGCATGTTCTCTCCCTCCTGGTCGGTCGTTGAGGACCTTCAAAAGTATTCTGAAGCCTGAACATCACAGTGACTGATGCCAAGAGGCATAAGCACACTTAGGGATCCTGCAGAGTATTTGCAGCTTGAGTAACAGAACTCAGTAGCACAGCATTTTGGCTAATCTACTTTGTTGTTGTTTAGTCATTTAGTCGTGTCCGACTCTTCGTGACCCCATGGACCAGAGCATGCCAGGCACTCCTGTCTTCCACTGCCTCCCGCAGTTTGGTCATACTCATGTTGGTAGCTTCGAGAACACTGTCCAACCATCTCGTCCTCTATCGTCCCCTTCTCCTTGTGCCCTCCATCTTTCCCAACATCAGGGTGCTTTCCAGGGAGTCTTCTCTTCTCATGAGGTGGCCAAAGTATTGGAGCCTCAGCTTCAGGATCTGTCCGTCCAGCGAGCACTCAGGGCTGGTTTCCTTCAGAATGGATACTTTATTTACATATAATACACTCGGAGCATTCTGACTTAGCTCCTTCCTCTTTCTCATCAGACAGCAAAGAGAAAGAACAAAGGACAACAGTCCTACTTCATGGAACACAGGAATACCAAAACATCCTGTCTCCATCACGTCCCACACTGTGGAATGAAAACATACACTGTCACAGTGGCCGGAGCAGGCTACTTCAGAGTAACGACGCTACACAGCTCTGCATTTTATTCTTTTATTGGTGCTGCGTATTTACAGTGCTGAAGTCATTGCTATTTACACGGAGCGATGTGGTCATTCGGTTTCAGAACCTCCGAATGGCTTTTGGCGCGTCTTTCTCCAACACAAAAGCTTTGGCAGCCCCATCCTCTTTCCCCTCCTCTTTCTGTGTAATTCCGGAGTTGGGGGGATGGGTCTCCCCCCCTTATTTGCCCCTTCCTGTCCCACCTGGGACCCTGGCTCCTCTACCTTGCCTGAGCCTCGGACACGACTTCCTGCTTCCCCACTGGAATCGGAACTCTCTCTGCTTTCCCCTGTGCTCGGGGATGGGCTTGAACTCAGGAGGGGAGGGACTTCGCGATATCCCCTGTCCCTCACATCCACCCCCCTCCCAAGCTCTCCTTCTCCCCTCCCCAGGTCCCCCCCAGGTGTCGGTGACGACTGGAAGCTTAAGAACTCAGTACTTTCCGAGCCCGTTGGTGTGAACACCTCCCCCCAGTCCTGCGAGCCCCCCCCTTCCGCCTGGGAGGACGGGTATCCCAAAAAGTCCATGGCGTCAGAGCTGGTGGGGGTAAAAATGTGCTGCCAGTCTGCTTCTTCCTCTGACTGGGTGGATCTCGGTGACGCCCATACCTCGTCCTCTGGTTCCTCAAACTCCGCTTCCCAGCGCCATGGTGAACTGCTCTCCCGTGCTTCCTCCCCCTCCCCCTCCCTTTCCATGTGCCAGGGCTTGGGTCTGTGGGGAAAGAGGGCGTGAAATTCTTCTACCAGGAATTCCTCCTGTATCTGAGTCGCTGGGACCCATTCATTCTGTGACGGTGGAGCATCCTCCCATGCCATGAGGTACTCCAGGCCCCTCACCCCTCTCCGTGAATCAAGGATGGCCGTGGCCTCATTGAGTTGCTCCCTGCCTTCCCTCTCCCCCCCTCCCTCGGGGGTTTGTTCGCTGTCTCGGAGCCTGCTGCTTTCCCTGTACGGCGACAGCAGCGATCTATGCTGCCCAGGACTCTCTCCTGCTGTGAGTGCCTACAGGCCCTGTCCCTGCCTCCTTCCACCTGGTCTAGGGCGGGGCCTGGAAGGCCTCATAAAGGACTGCTGCCGCTGCTCTGCTACTGGTGCTGCCCAGGACTCTCTCCTGCTGTGAGTGCCCTCAGGCCCTGTCCCTGCCTCCTTCCACCTGGTCTAGGGCGGGGCCTGGAAGGCCTCATAAAGGACTGCTGCCGCTGCTCTGCTGCTGGTGCTGCCCAGGACTCTCTCCTGCTGTGAGTGCCCACAGGCCCTGTCCCTGCCTCCTTCCACCTGGTCTAGGGCGGGGCCTGGAAGGCCTCATAAAGGACTGCTGCCGCTGCTCTGCTGCTGGTGCTGCCCAGGACTCTCTCCTGCTGTGAGTGCCCACAGGCCCTGTCCCTGCCTCCTTCCACCTGGTCTAGGGCGGGGCCTGGAAGGCCTCATAAAGGACTGCTGCCGCTGCTCTGCTGCTGGTGCTGCCCAGGACTCTCTCCTGCTGTGAGTGCCCACAGGCCCTGTCCCTGCCTCCTTCCACCTGGTCTAGGGCGGGGCCTGGAAGGCCTCATAAAGGACTGCTGCCGCTGCTCTGCTGCTGGTGCTGCCCAGGACTCTCTCCTGCTGTGAGTGCCCACAGGCCCTGTCCCTACCTCTCTCCACCTGGTTTAGGGCGGGGCCTGGAAGGCCTCATAAAGGACTGCTGCCGCCGCTCTGCTGCTGGTGCTGCCCAGGGGAACTTGAAACAGCACAGAGTTCTTTTTAAAATGCTTTTTAAAGAATTTTTTATGTTTTTATCTTCTTTGGGGTGGTAGGTGGGAGGGATTTTTAGTTGGGTGTGGGAATCTGTTAAATTTTAGTGTATTTGTAATTTTTATTGTTTTTGGTTTTATTGTTTTATTGTGTTTGGGGTGGTAGGTGGGAGGGATTTTTAGTTGGGTGTGGGAATCTGTTAAATTTTAGTGTATTTGTAATTTTTATTGTTGTTGGTTTTATTGTTTTATTGTCTCTTTTTTGTGTTCTTCTTTTGTTGAGTTCTTTGCTGTTTCTTACAGAGGTTTTATTTTGTTTTTAAGGGGAGGGGTCAGGGCTGCCCGGGAGGGGGTCCCAGCAAGCAAAATGGCTGGGGCAGATTCCACAGGGGGGTGTGCACTGGAACAACCGATCTCAGTGGTCACGGGTAGGAGGAGGAGTTACGCTAAGACCAGACCATGTCATTACCGAGGAGGCAGACTTAGTCGTTGTCTGAGGACTATCCCTGCCTCCAGGTCTGGTCCTGACCGGACGGATATTGGAATAGGCAAGGGATACCCACATGACCTGAAGGTGCTGCTGTGCAATGCCAGGTCGATGATGAATAAGACCACCGCCATTCACGACCTGATTGTGGATGGAGGATTTGACCTGGCATGTGTGACAGAGACCTGGTTGGAGGAAGCCGATGGGCTCGTTCTTGGCACTGCTTGCCCACCAGGTTTCTCTTATGCACAGCAACCCAGGCCATCTGGGCGGGGAGGGGGGGTTGCAGTGATTTTTAGGAAGTCATTAGTTTGCACCAGGCGTCCTATTGGGAAGACCCAGTTCTCTGAGTGCATGTTCTGGAAGTTGGGCAATAGGGGCAGTACAGGATTCCTTTTGGTGTACCGACCTCCCCGCTGCACCAAGGATTCCCTGCCCGAGCTGCTTCAGGTCGTGTCGGATGTGCTCCTGGAGACACCTAGCTTGGTTGTCTTAGGGGATTTTAACATCCATGCCGACACGACCTTACAAGGAGCCGCTCGGGACTTCGTGGAAAGCATGGCCACCATGGGGCTGTCCCTGAATAAGTCTGGCCCAACTCATAGCCGCGGACATGCCTTGGACTTGGTGTTTACCTCTATGGATGTTGGTGATCTGACATTAAGTAAAAGCGAAACAAAAGAAGTGCCATGGTCAGATCACTTTCTGGTGCAACTGGACTTCTCCGCAACCCTTCCCCTCTGCAGGGAGGTGGGACCGATTCGGATGGTCCGCCCCCGCTACTTAATGGATCCAATTGGCTTCCAAAGAGTGGTAGGGGATGTTTTATCCCATGTCGATGGCCTTTCAGCTGATTCCCTGGTGGCCCGCTGGAATGCGGAGTTAACCAGCGCTATTGACTGTCTGGCTCCGAAGCGCCCTCTCAGATTGCATGGAGCCCGGACAGCCCCGTGGTTTTCCCCGGCGCTGAGGGCAATGAAACAGTCGTTGAGACGGCTAGAGCGCCGGTGGCGGAAAACTCATTTTGAATCAGACCGGACACGGGCTAGAGCTCAACTTCGAGCCTACCAAGTGGCAATGGCGACGGCGAAGAGGACCTTCTTCACGGTCTCCATCGCATCTGCAGAAAACAGCAGCAGGAGACTCTTCCAGGTGGTTCGCAATTTAGCGGAACCACCTGCTCCATCCGGGCCCAGTACGGGCCACATGATCTCCTGCAATGATTTTGCAAAGTTTTTTGCAGATAAAGTCGCTCAGATTCGGGAAGAGGTAGACTCCACCGTGGGAGCAGGGCCGGGGCGGGGGAGTGCTAGAGTCCTGTCTAGTCAAGTTTTGTGGGATCAATTTCAATCTGTTACCTCCGAGGATGTGGACAGGCTGCTTAGACGAATGAAACCAACCACCTGTCTCCTTGATCCTTGCCCATCCTGGCTTATAAAAGCTAGCCAGGAAGGGCTGGGCGATGGGCTTCGCGGGCTGGTAAATGCTTCTCTCCATGAGGGAGCCTTCCCAGACCCGCTGAAAGAGGCGGTTATTAAACCGCTTCTTAAAAAACCATCTTTAGATCCGGCCAATATGGCCAACTATCGCCCAGTCTCAAATCTTCCATTCTTGGGCAAGGTGATTGAGCAAGTGGTTGCGGAACAACTCCAGGCACGCCTGGAAGAAGCGGACCATTTGGATCCCTTCCAGTCAGGATTCAGGCCTCATCATGGGACTGAAACTGCCTTGGTCGCACTGGTCGATGATCTCCGGCGGGCTAGGGACAAAGGTAAGAGCTGTTTCCTGGTTCTGCTGGATCTCTCAACGGCTTTTGACACCATCGACCATAACATCCTTCTGGACCGTCTAGAGGGCTTGGGAGCTGGGGGCACTGTCATGCAGTGGTTCCGCTCCTTCCTCCTGGGCCGTGTTCAGAAAGTGGTGGTGGGGGATGAGTGTTCAGACCCCTGGGCGCTCACTTGTGGGGTGCCTCAGGGTTCTGTCCTCTCTCCCATGCTTTTTAACATCTATATGCAGCCGCTGGGAGAGATCATCAGGGGGTTTGGGCTGGGTGTCCATCAGTATGCTGATGATACCCAGCTCTACCTCTCTTTTAAATCAGAACCAGTGAAGGCGGTGAAGGTCCTGTGTGAGTGCTTGGAGGCGGTTGGAGGATGGATGGCGGCTAACAGATTGAGATTGAATCCTGACAAGACAGAAGTACTGTTTGTGGGGGACAGGAGGCGGGCGGGTGTGGAGGACTCCCTGGTACTGAATGGGGTAACTGTGCCCCTGAAAGACCAGGTGTGCAGCCTGGGAGTCATTTTAGACTCACAGCTGTCCATGGAGGCACAGGTCAACTCCGTGTCCAGGGCAGCTGTTTATCAGCTCCATCTGGTACGCAGGCTGAGTCCCTACCTGCCCACTGACTGTCTCTCCAGAGTGGTGCATGCTCTAGTTATCTCTCGCTTGGACTACTGCAATGCGCTCTACGTGGGGCTACCTTTGAAGGTGACCCGGAAACTACAACTAATCCAGAATGCGGCAGCTAGACTGGTGACTGGGAGCGGCCGCCGAGATCACATAACACCGGTCCTAAAAGACCTACATTGGCTCCCAGTACGTTTCCGAGCACAATTCAAAGTGTTGGTGTTGACCTTTAAAGCCCTAAACGGCCTCGGTCCGGTATACCTGAAGGAGCGTCTCCACCCCCATCGTTCTGCCCGGACACTGAGGTCCAGCTCCGAGGGCCTTCTGGCGGTTCCCTCATTACGAGAAGCCAAGTTACAGGGAACCAGGCAGAGGGCCTTCTCGGTAGTGGCACCCACCCTGTGGAATGCCCTCCCACTAGAGGTCAAAGAGAACAATTACCAGACCTTTAGAAGGCATCTCAAGGCAGCCCTGTTTAGGGAAACTTTTAATGTTTGATGGATTTCTGTATTTTAGAATTTCTGTTTTTTTGGAAGCCGCCCAGAGTGGCTGGGGGAACCCGGCCAGATGGGCGGGGAATAAATAATAAATTATTATTATTATTATTATAAACACTGGATGCACCCTCATGTCCTCTGGCAGTGCCAGCCTGTATGCCACCGGGTTTACCTGCTGCGTGACCGTGAAAGGCCCAACCTTCTGGGTGCCAGCTTCTTGCACCTCCCTCTGGTGGGAAGGCCCTCCGAGGACAACCAAACCTTGTCCCCCACCCTGATGACCTCCCCTTGTCGCCTGTGGCGATCTGCCCCCTTTTTGTACGCTTCCTTGGCCCTCTCCAAGTGTTCTCTGAGCTGCTGGTGCACCGTCTCCAGCTCCTCTGCCCAATCCTCTGCCTGCGGGCCCTCCTCCTCCTCCTCCCCCTCCCTCTCCGGGAAAGATCTGAGGTCGCGCCCGTAGTTGGCCTTAAAGGGCGACACCCCTGTGGAGACGTGCACCGCATTGTTGTAGGCAAATTCTGCCAGTGGCAGGCGATCCACCCAGTCCGTTTGCCTCTGGCTGACGTAGCATCTCAGGTACTGCTGTAGAATGGCATTGACCCTCTCCGCCTGTCCATTGGTCTGCGGGTGCCGAGCCGTCGACAAGCTAACCTCCACCTGCAGGAGGTTCATGAGCCGCCTCCAGAACCTGGAAACAAATTGGCGGCCTCTATCTGAAATAACTCTTAAAGGTAATCCATGCAATCTGAATACGTGTTCAACAAACAGTTTGGCTGTCTCTTCTGCAGAGACCGCCCTGGCACACGGTATAAAATGGCCACATTTTGGACATAAGGTCCACCACCACCAACACTGCGGTCTTGCCTCTGGACGACGGCAGGTCTGTGATGAAGTCCATTGACACTACTTCCCACGGCCTGTGCGGGGTGGCTAATGGCTCCAGCAACCCTGCTGGTGCTGCTCTGACCACCTTTGCTCGTTGGCAGGTGTCACAGCCCCGTACATAGTCTCTAACATCTTCCCGCACCCCTGGCCACCAGAAATGTCTCATGACTAGGTGAGCGGTTTTGTCCCTTCCAAAATGACCCGCCGTTGGGTTGTCGTGCATCTGCTTGAGGACCTTACGTCTAAGCTGGGTGGTGGGCAGGTACAGTGCACCCTTGTAGAAAAGCAGCCCCCTGCGGTCTGTGAAGTCTTTTGCCTGCTCCCTCCCCCCTCTCAGTTCTCTGAAGATGCGGGTGGCAAATTCATCCGCTGCTGTCAGTGCTGTGAGTTCTGCCTCGCTCACCACTGCTGCTCCGCAGGACCATGCTGACGGGGGGGAAATGTGCCTGGGTGCTGGTGGCGACTCCTCCTCCATGTACTCTGGCTTGCGGGAGAGGGCATCCGCCCTGACATTCTGCTCCCCCGGGATGTAGTGGATGGAGAAGTTGAAGTTCGAGAAGAACTCTGCCCACCGTATCTGCCGCTGGTTGAGCACCCTGGCAGTTCTCCAGAACTCCAGGTTCTTGTGGTCTGTGCACACCTGGATGGGGTGCTTGGCGCCCACCAGGAAGTGTCGCCAGTGCTGGAACGCAGCGTGGATCGCGAGAAGTTCCCTATCAAACACTGTGTAGTTGCGTTCTGGCTGGGTCAGCTTCCTGGAGAAGAAGGCACAGGGTCTGCACTCTCTGTTGGCGTCCAGTTGCAACAGAATCGCTCCCAAAGCCTTGTCTTTCTCTGCATCCAGCTTGTTTTGGAGGTCTACCGCCACCGCCCTTAATTGCTGCTCTCTTTCCTGAAGTGCTCTCACCTGTTCCGCAAGTTGTAGCCGGTCGTCCTGGACCTTCTTGGTTTCTTCTTTAGCTGCCTTTAATACCCCCTGCGCCTGCTGCGCCAGCTGCTGGAGGTCTTGCTGGGCTTTCTCCGCGATCTGCCGCCATTTCTCCGCCTCTGACACACTCATCCCGGCAACTCCAAAGTAGCCCAAAAAAGATTCGGAGGTTGCTGTCACAGTGGCCGGAGCAGGC
This sequence comes from Zootoca vivipara, assembly GCF_965207765.1. Classification (NCBI taxonomy): domain Eukaryota; kingdom Metazoa; phylum Chordata; class Lepidosauria; order Squamata; family Lacertidae; genus Zootoca; species Zootoca vivipara. The sequence goes on from NC_142586.1 coordinate 112,827,182, forward strand.
TACTTCAGAGTAACGACGCTACACAGCTCTGCATTTTATTCTTTTATTGGTGCTGCGTATTTACAGTGCTGAAGTCATTGCTATTTACACGGAGCGATGTGGTCATTCGGTTTCAGAACCTCCGAATGGCTTTTGGCGCGTCTTTCTCCAACACAAAAGCTTTGGCAGCCCTATCCTCTTTCCCCTCCTCTTTCTGCGTAATTCCGGAGTTGGGGGGATGGGTCTCCCCCCCTTATTTGCCCCTTCCTGTCCCACCTTGGACCCTGGCTCCTCTACCTTGCCTGAGCCTCGGACACGACTTCCTGCTTCCCCACTGGAATCGGAACTCTCTCTGCTTTCCCCTGTGCTCGGGGATGGGCTTGAACTCAGGAGGGGAGGGACTTCGCGATATCCCCTGTCCCTCACAGAGAACAATCCCATGACTGCAAACACGGAGCAAGAATCCTAACACCCTCTCCCTTCCTGCAGTTTCCAGCCATTGGTATTCAGATGCATTGTTGCATCCAACTGTTGGAGGCACAGAGTAGCTATCATGGCTTGTAGCCACAGATAGCCCCCTGCTCCATGGTTCCCCCCCCCAAACCTCTTTTAAGGTCATTTAAGTTGGTGGCTGTCACTCAGTTTGAAGAAGTTGTACTGGAATTATTTGGAATCTCTTTTTGTTTTGGTTTAATGACCGTGAACAATTTAATATCATGAGCAAACTTGCCCATCTTGCAGCTCACTCCGCATTATGTTTACTTCTCTTAATTCAGAGAATGCCTTGTAGAATTTTAAGCATAACTTTGCTAGCGTGAGAAATGAGCGCAATTGTGCGGTAGTTGGAGCATTCTTTGGCACTGCCCTTCTTTGGGATTGGGATGTAGACTGATCTTCTCCAATCCTCTGGCCACTGCTGTGTTTTCCAAACTTGCTGGCATATTGAGTGTAGCACCTTGACAGCATCCTCTTTTAAAATTTTATATAGTTCAGCTGGAATATCATCAGTTCCACTGGCCTTGTTATTAGCAGTGCTTTCTAAGGCCCATTTGACTTCACTCTCCAGGATGTCTGGCTCAAGGTCAGCAACCACACTACCTGCGGTGTACGAGACCGCCATATCTTTCTGGTATAATTCCTCTGTGTATTCTTGCCACCTCTTCTTGATGTTTTCTTCTTCTGTTAGGACCTTACCACTTTTGTCCTTTATTATGGTAATCTTTGTATGAAATATTCTTTCCATATCTCCAATTTTCTTGAAGAGATCTCTGGTTTTTCCCATTCTGTTGTTTCCCTCTATTTCTTTGCATTGCTGGTTTAAGAAGGCCCTCTTGTCTCTCCTTGCTATTTTTTGGAAATCTGCATTCAATTTCCTGTATCTTTCACTATCTCCCTCGCATTTTGCTTGCCTTGTCTCTCCCACTATTTTTAAGGCCTCATTGGACAGCCACTTTGCTTTCTTGGATTTCCTTTTCATTGGGATGGTTTTCGTTGCTGCCTCCTGTATAATGTTACGAGCCTCCATCCACAGTTCCTCAGGCACTCTGCCCACCAAATCTAAATCCTTATACCTGTTCCTCACTTCCACTGTGTATTCATAACACTGTGGGTTACTGTACTGGAGGTCAATTAGTTTTTTTTCTGTGTTATATGTAGGTACAAACTCTCTATCTGGGATTCATGCATAGAATGTCCAGTAGAATCAGAGACTTGTAAAGAACATGAAAGTTCATGTAGACCAGCCATCTGCCAAGGCAGGAAACCCATTAATATACCATCTGTGATCAGGGGCATAGGAAAGTGGGGGCGGTGGTGGTCCACACCGAGTTCCATCATGGAGGGGGTGTGTGTGACAAATTATCAAAGAACAATTACTGCCCTTCTAGGGCGGTTCATAAAAACTTTTTTTTAAAATAAAATGCCTGCTCCAAATGTCTTATCTTGCTACACTAGGGATTGTATAGCTATATATGAAATTTCATGCATATCAGTTAATATCTTGACCCGCCTCCTCGAAAATAGCTGTTTACTTGGCCGTTTTCCTATGTCGTGAAGGCTGAAGTTTTAATTCAGTGGAGAAGGGTCACCATCCCAAAGAGGATAAAATGGGTTGACTTTGGTACTCTTTTGTCATCCCCTGCCCCAATGTCTTTCTAACTGAGCTGGCTCCCTGCCTGTTATGTTACATGCAGGGAAACCCGTGTGGGGTTCCTCTCTGTATAAAGTCTTCAAGCTGTTCCTGGCTGAGGGGAAAAACAGAAGAAGGATGTCCCTCAGTCAGGGATGGTCTAGTTGAGATTCCTGCATTGCCCCAGGGATTTGGCTAGCTGACCCTCAGGAGTCCCTTCCAACTCTACAATTCTCTGGTGCAGGCTCGTGCAGAGTTTTAGGTACAGGTTGGATGCAAGGGGTGCACCGTCGGCTTGGGACAAACTCCCACTGTTCATGATGAGACTAGATTGCTGCTGTGCAGTCCTTTTTTAAAAATAAATGTTTTCCTTTTCAGATAATACAGAGCATCGTGAAATCACAATAAATAAAACCTCTCCTTCAGTAGTTTCAAGCACTACTACAGGTTCCACATAATATCTCAGGTACCTCGGGTTACAGACTGTGAGGGACAAGAGATACCGGCAGGTCCCTCCCATTCTGCACACCAGCTCATCGCCCAGCGCCAGTAGCAGCGGGGAAGGGGATAGCTCAAGCAGTGATTCAGGAAGTGAGGTCCGAGGGAAGGGGAGGGGGAGGGACCCTCAGGAGGGGAATCCGGGAGCAGATCCCCATGGAGATGGGAAGCTGGTTTTGAAGAACCTGAAGAAGAAGTATGGTTTTACCAGGAGACGGGCACGTCAGAGTCAGTAGAGGACTGGGGACAGATTTTCACTCCCACCAGCTCTGATGCCACGGACTTTTTGGGCTTTCAGTCCTCCCAGAGAGAAGGGGGGAAGTCTCCAGACTGGGGGGAAATTTTCACCCCCTCCAGCTCCGACGCCACGGACTTTCTTGGCTTCCAGTCGTCCTCGGCTCCCTCGGAGCCCTCGGGAAGGGGGGGGGGAGGGGAGCCTGTGGGGGTGGATGTGAGGGACAAGAGATACCGGCAGGTCCCTCCCATTCTGCACACCAGCTCATCGCCCAGCGCCAGTAGCAGCGGGGAAGGGGATAGCTCAAGCGGTGATTCAGAAAGTGAGGTCCGAGGCTCAGGCAAGGTAGCGGAGCCCATGCCCAGCGGGAGACGGGAAGTGGGAGGCAAGGGGGGAAGGCCCATCCCACCTACCCCAGAATTGCACCGGAAACGGCGGGGGCCGAGATTCAGTATCCCGAGACTACTTTGCTGGAAGAAAACGCGCGAACATCCATTCAGAGGTTCTGACTCCTAGCTGACAACATGTACATAGCACTGCTCTGCACTGTAAATACTCAGCACCAATAAAATCATGAAAAGGCAACGAATGGAAGAGTCGTTACTCTAGAGTAGCCGCTAACGCCCCTGTGACAGAAACCTCCGAATCTTTCTGGCTACTTTGGAGTTGCCGCGATTAGTGAGCAGGAGACGGCACACTGGTGGCAGGAGGTGGAGAAGCTGAAGCAGGAGATGCAGAGCTTGACCGCGCAGGCCCAGCAACAGTTGGCCGTTGCCACGGAGGAATCACGCAGAGCGCAGGAGGAGCTACAGAAAGCAGTGGAGCAGGTGAGAGCGAAAGATGAAATGGAAAAGCAGCTGAGGGCCATGGTGGTGGATCTGCAAAACAAACTGGATGCGGAGAAGGCAGCGAGAGGTGGGGGGCCCCCCTGCCACAAGTATTACCAGTGCGGAGGGGGCAAGCCCTAGTAACCAAGTTTAACGGAGACCCCAAGGAGTATCTAGGATTTGAGACTGAGATTAATTATGCGCTGGAACTGCATAACGCGGAGTTTCCGGATGACGCGCACAGAGTCTCTTATATCGTGGAACACTTGACGGGAGGGGCAAGAGAATGGGTCAGGCCGCTCATCGCGTCAAAAAATCCTAAAAGTAATGTATGCAAGCGACAGTGAGATGGAAGCTACGAAGGAGGAGCTTCACAATTTGACACAGGGCAAAATGACGGTCAGAGAATACTGGGCGAAGTTTACGATGCTAGTTCACAAACTGGGGTGGGATTTGCACAGTGACCCAGTGCAGTCTGCCTTTTACCTGGGGTTGCATGCGGATGTGAAGGATGAACTTTCGAGGGGGCCAAAGCCACAAAGTATGGATCAATTGAGTAAAGCAGCATTAGCGGTGGGCGTGAGACAATAATCCAAGTGGAACGACAAACAGGGAGCTGTGCAGCAACTCAATGAGGCCACAGAAATTCTGGATTCCAGGTGGGGGGACAGAGGGCTGGAGTATCTCATGGCGTGGGAAGACACCCTGCCGTACAGGAGGAATTCTTAGTGGAAGAGTTCCACGCTCTCTTCCCTCACAGACCCAAGCCCTGGCAAAGGGACAGGGAAGGGGAGGGGGAGGGACCCTCAGGAGGGGAATCCGGGAGCAGATCCCCATGGAGATGGGAAGCTGGTTTTGAAGAACCTGAAGAAGAAATATGGTTTTACCAGGAGACGGGCACGTCAGAGTCAGTAGAGGACTGGGGACAGATTTTCACTCCCACCAGCTCTGATGCCACGGACTTTTTGGGCTTTCAGTCCTCCCAGGGAGAAGGGGGGAAGTCTCCAGACTGGGGGGAAATTTTCACCCCCTCCAGCTCCAACGCCACGGACTTTCTTGGCTTCCAGTCGTCCTCGGCTCCCTCGGAGCCCTCGGGAAGAGGGGGAGGGGAGCCTGGGGGGGTGGATGTGAGGGACAAGAGATACCGGCAGGTCCCTCCCATTCTGCACACCAGCTCATCGCCCAGCGCCAGTAGCAGCGGGGAAGGGGATAGCTCAAGCGGTGATTCAGGAAGTGAGGTCCGAGGCTCAGGCAAGGTAGCGGAGCCCCTGCCCAGCGGGAGACAGGAAGTGGGAGGCAAGGGGGGAATGCCCATCCCACCTACCCCAGAATTGCACCGGAAACGGCGGGGGCGGAGATTCAGTATCCAGAGATTATTTTGCTGGAAGAAACCGCGTGAACATCCATTCGGAGGTTCTGACTCCTAGCTGACAACATGTACATAGCACTGCTCTGCACTGTAAATACTCAGCACCAATAAAATCATGAAAAGGCAACGAGTGGAAGAGTCGTTACTCTAGAGTAGCCGCTAACGCCCCTGTGACACAGACGCTTCAGGTTACAGAGGCTTCAGGTTACAGACTCCATTAACCGAAAAATAGTACCTCGGGTTAAGAACTTTGCTTCAGGATGAGAACAGAAATTGTGTGGTGGCGGTGCAGCGGCAGCAGGAGGCCCCATTAGCTAAAGTGGTACCTCAGGTTAAGAACAGTTTCAGGTTAAGAATGGACCTCCGGAACGAATTAAGTTCTTAACCCGAGGTACTACTGTACTGCATTGTTTACTGTGAAAGCACCACTTTGGAACTCCCCGCCTATTGCAACAAAGCACGTGGCTTTGCTAGACTGTTTTCGAGCACCTGCTAAAAGCATTCTTCTTTAGGCAAGCATACCTAGATGCCTAGGAAGTTGAAGTAAATTTAATCTTAATATTTTAGCTTTTGTATGTTTTAGAGTAGGATTGTTCATTTTTCTTGATTTTACTGCTGTGGTGTTTTTTGTGTTGTTGTCTTTTGGTAAACAAGGTTGCAGGTTTTTAAAAATAAATTTTATTAAATAAAGTAGCTGGCCCGGCCACGTGTTGCTGTGGTTCTTTTCTGTGATTCACCCCACTCTGTCTGGACACATGACTTATCCTGCCCCCTCCTCCCCCCACCCCCTGGTTCATCCCTGTGACTGCCCCCACCCTGTTCCGACCCATGAGGTATCGAGCCCCCTCCTCCCCCACCCCCGCAGCACATCCCTGTGACTGGCCCCACCCTGTCCTGACTCATGAGGTATCGAGCCCCCTCCTCCCCCCACCCCCTGTCTGAGTCCTCTGTTGTCTCTGGGAAATGTTGGGATCCTCTGTTGTCTCTCCCCCCCCCCGTTTCTCTATACCTTGGCCCCCCACACTTGGAACTGTCAGCTTCTGGGTTGTTTCCCAGCATGCACATTTGTCTGAGGCCTCTGTTGTCCCTGGGGAGTGTTGGCCCCCTCCCCCCTGTATTTCCATACTTGGGCACCCACCATTGGAGAAGGAACTGTCAGCTTCTGGGTTCTATTTCCCAGTATTTACTTATGTCTGAGCCCTCTGTTGTCCCTGGGGAGTGTTGGCCCCCTCCCCCCAGTATCTTCCTACATTGCCCCCACCCTTGGAGAAGGAACTGTCAGTTTCTGGGTTCTATTTCCCAGTATTTACTTATGTCTGAGCAATCTGTTGTCCCCGGGGAGTGTTGTCCCCTCCCCCCTGTATCTCCATACATTGGCCCCTGTGCACGCATCATGAACATTTTAATATATTTAGATTTAAAAAATTGAAATAAGAACATGAGAAGCAGAAGTCTTTATTGTTTAATTTTATTTTTGGGGTTGTCATTTTGGTGGATATTGTATGATTTGGGCATTGTGTGTTTTGTGGTGTGCTTTTTTTGGTTATTTGGATATTCTAATTTTGGAGTAGGTGTTTTGAATGTAGGATGTGTTGTTGTTTTTTATTGTATTGTTTGCGATGTTTTATTTCTCTAGTTGGGGGTTGTCATTTATTTTGGTGTGAAGTGTATGATTTTGGTGTGGGTGGTTGTTTTTTGTTTTTTAATTTTTGGTGTAATTTTATAGAATTTAGGATGGGATGTATTTTTTTTAATGTGTTGTTTGTAACTTTTTTATTTTTATGGGTTTTATTGTGGGTATAATTGAGGAGTATTTGGTGTTGAGAAAGGTGGGGAGAGGTCCATGTGGGCAAAGCCCAAAGCCAGGGGGGAGATGTCTGTTTGGGCAAAGAAAAGGGTTGGGGTTGATGATGCACCCCAGGACCCAGAGAACTACTTTAAAAATCCCAATGGGGGGTGTCAAATAGCGAAGCCCCACAGCCCTATAGCAACAGAAGGTGGGTTCCGAAGTGCCCGAACTGCTCGGTTCCATAAAAAACCCATTCTGTTTGTTTTTCCCTGCTTGGCAATGCTGCGGCCTATTGAAAAAGCCGGGCCTTGTTGCTGCAATAGGACTGTTTTCAGTTGGTTGCTGTGAATTTAGTGATGTCATCTGGCGGCGCAGCTTTGGAGCTGCTGGAGTCTTCAGAGCTTCTGGTGGGCGCCACATTTTTGTGTTTAATCATTATTTTAGGTGTGAAAGGTGTGGTTTTTGGAGAAAGAATTCTGCCAGATCCCTCCCTGATGGGCATGGAACGTTGTGGCCAAATTTGTTACATTAAAGTTCAGCAGTTATGGAGAAAGGCTGTGACCTCTGCGCACACAATACCTACATTTAGATAGATAGATAGATAGAGAGATAGATAAACAATAAATATAAATAAAATAACACAAGCCAAAACACAATCCAACCTGTAGATTTAAGTATCTGTCCATAGTCGCCTACTTGTTACCAGAGGCCCAGAATCTACATTCCTTTGAAAGAAAATATGAAATAACATAAAAACCATTTTTGCAGGGAGAGATAAAAACAAACAACAATGTGGGGTGGGGGGTGACAAGAAATTTTCCGCACCGGGTACCCCCTGACCTTCCTACGCCTATGTCTGTGATACGTAGACATTCAGTCTCTTCCTCGAAGCAACTAATCATGGCCAATCTAGCATCTTCAGTGAAAGTCTTTTGCACTGTCAACCAGCTCATCCCATTGGGAGGTTCTTCCTAATGCCTTTGTGAAATGTGTTGATATTGTTGCAGGCCAAATGACATTAAAACCAAACTGGCAGAAATGGTGAGTCTTGGCAGAAAAGTGTTATTTAACCTGAGCATAATTTGCGGTATACATGTAGAGAAGAACAAGCATGGACCACCTGAACTTTAGAAATAAAAAGATTTTGGTAGCTTTGCAAATTGTCCACAAGGGGGATCCACGTCTCAGGAGGGCATAAACAAACACACATTTCCCAGCAACATATCAAATATTTATTCAAAATAGTACACAGATTTTCTCAAAATTCCCACATCATGGAAGTATTTCCGCAGGCCAAATTAGCAGCACGTCCATCTCGTTGCTTGGGTTATAGCCATTGCTGAAAGAAGCAGATGTTTCTTTCCATTTTAACCTTTAGTAGTGCTGAATAAAGGAAAGAGATTTCTTTAGTGATTCACAGGTTTATGTGTTAACAGGGAGAGTACACAGACACACGAACACAAACATTTCTCTAGGCGGAATCAGGCTGGGGGGAGAAACTCAAAGCCAGGGTCTGAATGTGGCCTTCCAGGCTTCTCCATCTGACCCTCAGCAGCCCGAGCTACACAGTCTATTTCAAAATCACACAGAATACTGGCTCTACTTTGCCTGCCAAGAATGTGTCCTTGAACTAATCCCTTTCTCTTGCTTGGAAGGAAGATAGGGAGATATATGCATGCATACAAAAGTTAGAATTATTCTCATTGCCACACCCACATTTGTCTCTGACTCCATCCACCAATGGGATGGGGCCTTTGGGTGGATGCTCAAAATGAAAAATGGCTCTAGGGTTTGAAAAAACATCTCACCACACATGGCCTCAATGTACTGCAGACCTTCCATGTGTCCCTATTTAACCCTGAGTTTCAGATTTGATCCCGTAATGTCCCACGTTTTCTGAGGATATCCCTATTTTCATTGGAGACATGTTGGAGGGCATGGTTGGATGTCCCTATTTTCATTGGAGGCTATGGGATTATGTGACCCACGAGTCAAGGAGATAAAAGGAGATATAACCTTTAGAAGACGTCTGAAGGCAGCCCGGTATAGAGTAGTTTTAAAATGTTTTATGTTTTATTACATTTTTTCAACTTATTTGCATTCACCCACCAACCCCAAGTTGTCCATGTAATCATAAAAAACCTCATTTTCTTCTTTTTCTTTTTCTAGAAGTGCCTGAACATTGACTCATAGCTAAGTTGTCTTGGACTACAATACCTGTGAGCCCCAATCAATATGAACAGGGCTATGGGAACTTGTAGTCCAAAACATCTAAAGGGCACAAAGTTTTGGATGTTTCGCACTTCATTATTTGTAAATAAAGGAAATGCTTTAAGAATGGCCCAAAACATCAGTGATTCTCACTGCTTGGGGAAGTGGGGAGTATGGGGTGGTATTTTAAGTTTTGTTGCAACCATATTAGAAAAATCTTAATGGAAGTCAAGTTGAAGAGAAATGTGTATTAATGAAAGTGGGTGTAAAAATAATATAAAGCATTCGTTGAGCAGTCCCTTCTAACCTTTACAAAGTTTTGTATTGGGGGGGGGGAGAAGGAATTTAAGAAGGAAATGAAATAAATGCTGCCCTCTAACTGGGAGCAGATAATTAATCAATGTTAAACCCCTACTGGCAAATCAGAAATCTGAAGCCTACTATAAATTTGAAGCCTACTATACTAAATATCTTCTGGACGACAAGTGTAATGATATCACAGTGGCCGTGGCAAAGTTTCTTTCGGTAGTCATAGGTATCAAAAATCATTGTACTTAAGACTAAACAAATATTGTCTCATTCTTCCTCTCCCGGTGGGTTGTCTGTATGAATCTGCATTTTATTCTGAATCTATGTTATGGGTCTTTGGACCACAAGAAAGATTAATAATTATTCAATGGGCATAAATTTAAATATGAGAGGGGGGAGGAGAGAGAGAGAGAGAGAGAGAGAGAGAGAGAGAGAGAGAGAGAGAGAGAGAGAGAGAGAGGAGAGAGAGAAAGCTGCTTGTTTTAAATTTCGAGGTTAATTTGCTTTATGTATTTCATTTTATCAATATTTTAAGAAACAAATTCCATTAGAGTTCAATGGATTTGAAAAACTAGGAAGAAAACTTACTCTTCACAGCATTTCTTCCCTCCAGGACAAGTTCCACTCTGCAAGATGATCCCACATCCAGCCCTGCATAACCCACCAATAGCCTCGCAATTATGAGGTTCCCCTGCATGGACGAATCCTAGATAGAGATATTTTATTTAATTTTATGAAGGCATTTCCACATTCTGACATTCCTGACCGCATTATCATGGGCCATTGCAACTGCGTCTTTGAACTGCAGTGGACTACTCTTTAACCGCCTCATAAGAATACCAGAGCTCAAGATGTATAGCCATTTTGAATTTTCAGATGTTTTAAATTCAGCATTCGTAAGGTAGGTGTTACTATGCCTGCACTGAGCTTTCCATTTTGGGAATGACACTGGAGTGTAATGGATTATATGTTTCCCCCAGTGAACAGGGCCAAACCTCTGGAGAGGCAGTTGCCAAAAATGGCAATCTGGAAGGGGTAGCAGATTTGCCTCTGGGTGCTGCCCTCAGTTCCTGCCTCCTGCCTCCTTGGCTACAGCAGTGACACATCCTCATCCCTGGGACAGTTTCTTCAGGAATGGAAAAAAGCTTTCCTTCTCCCACTCTTCTCATTGCTTCTCCAGTTCCTCCTCTATCTTTTCTGACTCTCCTGATTTTCTGGTCTGAAATCCTCACTTAGCTTGCATGCTTGGCTTGCAGTATTCGAGGTTTCAATGCTGGGTGACTTCCAGGGAAGGGGTTTAGTCCTTCCCAACAGCTTGTACCCCATCACTAAGTGCTGAGTGGAATGAAGAACTGAACCTTGCCCTACTGCCATGTCAACCCTGCCTTGCCTACTGCAGTCAGTAAGATTTGGCCTGATTTTAAACCAACGTCTGGTGTCTTGTCTCTGTTATTTCAGGGCTCTCACAGGTCACAGAATCACGTTCCAGGGCAAACATTTTTCCTGATTCCCCTTGCTTGTTCCTCAACATTTTCTGCCAATGAACTTTATTAGGACACATCAGACACTGCACTTCATATGGCAGGAAAAGGCAAATATTTATCAATATCAGACAATCCTTTATATTAGAAATCCTTATCTCATGTTCAAAACACATTTACATACATCCTTAAAAATCCGGAAAATGCAGCATAGCAAAGAGATGGTGTGAACAGGATTGGATGATGGGGCAGAGTCTGAGAAGGAAGACAGCATAATCAATAGATCAAGGGAAGCAAGAATGAAGGAGGGAAGTGTTGAGAGTAGGTGCAGGAGGAGGGAAAGAGACAGGTCTAGAAAAGAGAGAGGAGAGAGAGCAACATAGATCAAGGCATATGGCTTTCATATTAGCCTTGAAGGGAAAGCAGAAGTGGAGTAGAAAGCCATGCTGGTTAATGTATCCCAATTTCCACATTATGTCTGAACATTCTGATTTTGATCTATGTCTTACCTGGAGAAGCTAAGAGCATCGCTGAAAGAGCAATGATGTAAAAGATGCTGATCTGCATTGCTGAAGTTTGACTGGAAATGCCAAGTTGGAAACCAAAGAAGGGAGACCAAGAGTGCTCTCGAATTCCTGTGTCATCCAAAAGATTGCATGCTCACGTATTTATAGGTCTGCAAACAGCATTTACACGTCCGCCCTAGGATTTGGCATCCTAAAAGTACTGGATGTGTTAGCAGGAAGTCCAGTACTCCCCATGAATTCCCGGTGTGCCAAAAAGAAGTAAAATAAACTAACTTGTACATTCATAGTCCAGTCAGCTCAAGACAGTAATTTTATTGTTTTCTGTGTTTTTATTATTTATTGTTTTCTGTGTTTTATCTCTTCCTGTATCCTGCTGCTATAGTTCATAGCTAAAACTAATGAACTAAACTGAACTGAACACTATGTACAAATTAGTATGGTGAGCACTTTGAGTCTCTTTGTCTTAAAACAAAGTTCCCTTGTTGTTTTTAAAGAATAAGGCCACATTTAGTAAAATGCAGCACTGTTAGAATCCAGAAAGAACCTTCATCTGGGCAAAATATCTGGATTAGTTTGGTGTGCACTTTCAGTTCATGAGGCAGGCCTCAGGTTTTCTGGCACCACTGCTCCCCTGACTAGCAAGAAGATGTGACCAAAAGGAGACCCTTGTTGGATGAGACCAAATATTTATCCATGATCCTGTTCTGACAGTGGCCTGCCAGATGTCCCTGGGAAGCCCACCAACAAAACATAACGACAGCAGTGTGCCTCATCAACAAGTGGTATTCAGAGGCTCTCATTATCCTCTCTGGGTGTTGGACCCCTGGTGCTGCTCTAGAAAATGGAGATGGAGCTGATATATTCAATGACAATGTTTATCTCCTTCCTTCCTCATTTGGTTTATTGTTAAAAGCAACAGAAACCCAATTTAGCAATCACAGAAGCAATGATGTAAGCATGTACAAAGTAGTAGAAGACTACAATGCACTACAAATATTACAAGCTAAGTCCACTAAATGAATGCAAGCAGTGGCAACAAGGTAAGCAGCAATGGTGGAGGAAATCACCAAAGTTGCACCTCATTTTGTGCTTCTTCCTACCAATTGAAGAATATGTATGGACCGCAGCCATGGACCCCTTATTGCCTCAGTAATTTTTCCAAGATTTTTCTTCCTGTAAATCATGCTGTGATGCTATTGTGTGCCCCTGGGCACTTTCCTTTTTTTAAAAAAAATAATTTTTAATTGAATTTTCCATTAAACGTTTTACAACAACTTAATGTCTCCAACATTGTATCTTTGTCAATTTCTAACAAATTCAGACTTCCCTCCTCCCTTTGGTAAAAGGTATAGTTCTCTTTAGTTCGTGCATTTTAGAGAGACAAAACACAACCTTAACAACTTTACAGTCTGACCAAAAGAAAGAAAAAATAACTTTAAAAAACATCAGCTTTGTAGGTTCTAACACATACCCGCCAGAGTCTTTAAACTTTTATAATTCTCTTTAACATACTCTCGGAATTTCTTCCATTCTTCGTTGAATTTCGTGTCCTCCTGATCTCGGATTCTGCATGACAGGTTTGCTAGTTCCAAATATTCCAGCATTTTCACTCGCCAATCCTCAATTGTGGGTATTTCAGTCGTCTTCCACCTCTGGGCTAGTAGGACTCTTGCTGCCACTGTGGCGTACATGAACAGTCTTTGGTCTATTTTCGGAATTTCATTTCCCATCAGCCCTAACAGAAAGGCCTCGGGTCTTTTAGGAACGTGTATTTAAATAATTTTTTGAGTTCATTATAAACTTGTTCCCAGAAACTTTTAACTTTGTCGCACGTCCACCACATGTGGCACTTTCCATATGAATTCCCCCCAACAAAGAAAAAACCTCAACAATTTTTTCCACACACCCCAAAAGCAGCTCAAGAACTCCCCCCAAAACAACAACAACTCAACAGTACTATCTAAATTTTCACATTTTGAAACATTGCAACCCAAGATTAACTTGCTTTTAATGTTTGATTTTATATGGGATGTAAACTTCTTAGAAATTATGAACGATAAAGCCATATAAGACTCCTGTTAAATCAAACAAACAAATGAATCCTTTGATTAAACAGTACGTTGTTGTTCTGGCTTTTTATTTCCAACTTTGCTAATTTTAAAAATAATGGGGTAAGGGGAGACCCACAAACGCCCTCTTGACCAATTTGGATGAAAGGTGGTATATAACCACAAATAAATATATAAAAATGTCACGAAACATATTTGAAAGATGGAACAGCCAAATCCTTCTCACTCCAAGTTGACGAGTGACTTCTGAGAGCATACCATCAGACCATAACATGAGGAACAGAGATGTGAAAACTGAAATATATGTTCCATTAGAGTTCATAGATAAAATATAAAGCTTACACTAAACAGCATAATGTGCCTTCTCCACATGTTCCTTGGGATGGGTAAGGTGTGTTGCATTCAGAGTCATTAGTGCAAAATCCCTTAATGTTACTGCAATCTTCACAAGATTGTATTGCTTCTGTCCTGACTGCATGTCCTAGAGAAAAAGAACATTGTTTGATTAAGGGATTCCTCCATTCTTGGAGGGATGTGGGTGGCGCTGTGGGTTAAACCACAGACATTAGGGCTTGCCGATCAGAAGGTCAGCAGTTCGAATCTCTTCAATGGGGTGAGCTCCCATTGCTTAGTCCCAGCTCCTTCCAACCTAACAGTTCGAAAGCACATAAAAGTGCAAGTAGATAAATAGGTACCGCTCCAAGCGGGAAGGTAAATGGCATTTCCGTGTGCTGCTCTGGTTCACCTGAAGCGGCTTTGTCATGCTGGCCACATGACCTGGAAGCTGTACGCCGGCTCCCTTGGCCAATAAAGCGAGATGAGCACCACAACCCCATAGTTGGTCACAACTGTACCTAATGGTCAGGGGGTACCTTTACCTTTAGCTTTACCATTCTTACTTGATAACTATAGATCACTACCTGCTGCTGCTGCTTCGGAATGGAACGGAATACCCTTTAAACCTCTAATACATCTAAAACACATCTACACACACCCTTATATGCTAGGGCAGGCAGCATGGTAAAGAGATGGCTTGAGCAAACAGGATGATGGGCAGGTGGAAAAGTCCAAGGAGGACAGCAGCAATTGCTCATCTGAAACAAGAATGAAGGAGAGGAGTGAGAGGAGAGGTGTGTGAAGAGAGAATGAGAGAGATCTAGAAGAGGAGGAGGAGGAGAAAGCAAGGGAGACAAAGGAATATAGTCTTCATCCTGGCCCCAGAGCCAGGAGAGAAGCAAGACATGGAGGGAACAGGAATGGGAGGAAAAAAGTAATTTCTGGAAGTTCATTTTTTACTTGGTTTATGGTAATTGCACTGCTGGGAATGTGGACATCTGTCACTGTGGTTTGGTTAGAACTTGTTGATTATGAGGAAGTGCTAGGAAAACTTGAGAACTATGATGCTGATGGAGATGGAGATTTTGATGTGGAAGATGCCAAGGCTTTGCTAGGACTTAAAGAAAAATCTTTCCCAGAACAGCAAAAGACAAGAGATGCTGAAGAGGTTATCCAACCTACAGAGGAGCCACATGGGAGAGCAAAACACAGGAGTGCTGAAGCAGAACCAGAAGAGGAAGATGAAATGGACACTGTACTACGTCAAGTTCTTGAATCAGAGTTTGAAAAAAATAAGTGAAGCAGATGAAGAAACAGATTTTCAGGAAGAGAATAGTGAAACACCTGAAGTTCCCACAGAACAGTATGTCTATGATGGAGACCTTGAAGATAAAGTTAATGTTTAATAAATGATTGTATTTTAATATTTCTGCTGGAAGCCGCCCAGAGTGGCTGGGGAAACCCAGTCAGATGGGCGGGGTATAAATAAATTATTATTATTATTATTATTATTATTATTATTATTATTATTATTTTATTATCATTATTATCTTAATCTTGAGGGGAAAGTCTTCAGCAGAATTGGAGGAGAAGGCTATCTTGAAATATATAAAATATAAAATAATAAAACTGTCCAGTAATACCTTAGAGACCAACTAAGTTTGTTCTTGGTATGAGCTTTCGTGTGCATGCACACTTCTTCAGATACACTGAAACAGAAGTCACCAGACCCTTATATATAGTGAGATGGTGGGGAGGGGTATTACTCAGAAGGGTGATGGGAATGGGTGATTGGCTGATAGGTGTGATAAACCTGTGGGTGACTGTTAATGACTGTGATTGGTATTACAGGAAAAAGCAAGGGATGAGATGGCCAAAAATAGCTTTAGCATGTATAATGAGATAAGAATCCAATGTCTCTATTCAGACGAAGTCTCTCCATGGTTTTACGTTTGGTAATAAGTTGTAATTCAGCAACTTCTCTTTCCAGTCTATTTCTGAAATTCTTTTGTAATATGACAGCTACTTTTAGATATTGTATGCCACTTGTCTACCTCACCTATCAGCCAATCACCCATTCCCACCACCCTTCTGAGTAATACCCCTCCACACACACACACACACACACATTTCTACTGTGTCAGACCAACACAGCTACCTTCCTGAATCTAAGGCTATCTTGGTTATTGAATCCCAATTTTCACATCATCTCTGAACATTCTGATTTTGATGTATGGCTTACCTGGAGAAGCTAAGAGCATCCCTGAAAGGGCAATGATGTAAAAGATGCTGGCCTGCATTGCTGGGAAGTTTGACTGGGAATTTCAAGTCAGAAACCAAGAAAGGGAGACCAAGAGCATCATCAAAAAGAATGCATGCTCATGTATTTATAGGTCTTCAAATGGCACTTACACGTCAGCCCTAGGATTTAAGATTACCAAAGTAAAGGTTGTGATAGCAGGAAAGTCTTGGTCCAGTGCTCCTCATGAAGTCTTGGAGCATCAAAAAGAAGGAAAATACAGTAGCTTGTACATTCGTAGCCCAGTGAGATCTGAAGAAGTGTGCATGCACACGAAAGCTCATACCAATCACAAACTTAGTTGGTCTCTAAGATGCTACTGGAAGAAGAAAAAACTAAAAAAAAATTATTATTATTTTAATTGCCTGTATTTTCTTTCCACTTTCTGGCTGCTATAGTCCATTGCTAAAACTAATGAACTGAACTGAAGAGTGCAGGCAGATTAGTACATTGAGCACTTTGTGCCTCTTTTGTCTTAAAACAGGTTGCTATTGGTTTGTTTGTTTTCTTATTTTAAAGAACGAGGCAACATTTAGTAACACACAGCACTGCAAAAACCTCCCGCTGGGCACAATCTCTGGCTTGGGTTGGTATGCACTTTGGATTAATGAGCAGGTCGGTTTCCTGGTAGTCCTCAATGTCAGGAGCCCCGGCTGCCGTCTTGATAACACAGCACACAAGTCATAATAAACTTGACAATTTATTGCAATACAAACAATTAGCCTTGGACATCTAACCAAATATCTGTGGTTTACGAATCAGTTGACCCTTCTGAAGAAAGCTTCCTGGTCCGCAACTGGACCTAACGGTCAGGGGTCCCTTTACCCTTTACCTATAAGGAACCTAAAAGGCTATGTAGGCCAGCAGCCTGCCAAGACAGGAAATCTACTAATCAGTTTATTGCACTGCAAACTCAACAACAAAAAACCCACACACATTTCCCAGCAACATGTCACATATTTATTATTATATTATTATTATATTACAGTTCCCCACCCAAAATACTTTATTCAATTGAAGTATTTTCTGGAGGCCAATAACAGATTAATCCAGTTGCTTGGGTTTTGTCAGTTGCTAAAAGAAGCATATGTTTCTCTCCACTTTAACGAACCCTAAAAAAAGAAAAGAGATTTATTTCATAATTTCCGGGTTTTTGTTTTCACAGAGACATTACACATAATGTTCTGGGGGTGTGGGAATAAGCAAAGCAGCTACATGCCAGCATTCAAGTGAAAATTTACAAAGGAATGAATTTGACTGAACATCCAATGAATATTGTACATGAAATGTGAGTTTCAAAACATATGAAATAAAATTAAAAACAATAGAGCACGAAACCACCTGAGATCTGTGTAGCTAGCAGCATGGGAGGGTGTTCTCTAGGCGCAAAAAAATTCAACACCCAGTGCTGCTTTAACTTGAGCACAATTTTTGATATATGTCTAAAAAACATGACAATTTCCTTAACTTTACGAATAAAAAGATTTCTGTCGCTTTGGTGATCCATATCTCACAAGGACACAAGTCTGCACATATTTTCCAGCAATATGTTTATTCAAAATAGTACAAATTCTCCCCCTCCCCCTTAAAAAATCTATCCCATAGAAGTATTTTCTGGAGTTGCCAAATAACAGATCAATCTAGTTGCTTGGGTATTATCAGTTGCAGAAATAAGCATATGTTCCTCTCCACTTTACTCAACCCTGAAGAAAGAAAAGGGATTTATTTTATGATTTCCAGGGTTATGTTGTTAATAGAGACATTACACATAATGTTCTAGAGGGTGGAAATAAACCAACAGAGATACAATGCAGCACACAAGAGACAATTTACAAACAAGACAACAGACCAAAGCATCATGAAGACTTCTAAAGGGGTTACTCTCCCTCTGAAGGAGCAGGTACTTAGCTTGGGGGCATTTCTGTATCATTTGTTGTGGCTTGAAGGTCAGGTGGCTTTAGTGGCCCAGAGTGATTTCCATCAGCCTCGGCTGGTGGTCCAGCCGTGCACCTATATGGACAAGGATAGCCTAACTTCTGTTGTCTATGCTACGCTAACCGATTACTCCAATGTACTACATGGGGTTGCCTCTGAAGATGGTTCAGAAACGTCTACTGGTGCAGAATTTAGTAGCCAGGTTGCTCACTGATACAAGGCGGTTTCAGCATGTAACAGCAATCCTGACTGCACTGGCTGCCAATTAGTTTCCAGGGACAATTCAAAGTGCTGTTTTTGTCCTATAAAGCTTTAAACAGCTCAGGACTGTAATACCTCAAGGGTCTCCTCTCCTCAAATGAACCGCCCCAGACCCTGCAACGACCAACTAAGGTCCTTCTTTGTGTGAACAATTAAGTGGCATAAAAAAAGGTAATGGTAAAGGACCCCTGACAGTTAAGTCCAGTCGCGAACGACTCTGGCGTTGCGGTGCTCATCTCGCTTTACTGGCCGAGGGAGCCAGTGTTTGTCTGCAGACAGTTTTTCCCCGGGTCATGAGGCGAGCATGACTAAGCCACTTCTGGTAAAACCAGAGCAGCACATGGAAATGCCATTTATCTTCCCGCCGGAGCGTTATCTAGTTATCTACTTGCATTTGACGTGCTTTTGAACTGCTAGGTTGGCAGGAGATGGGACTGAACAACGGGAGCTCACCCCATCGCGGGGATTCGAACCGCCAACCTTCTGATTGGCAAGCCCAAGAAAACCCCTGCTAAATCAATCAAATTAATCCATTAATGGAATGTTATGTGGTTGCTTTCATTTTGGATTTCCCACTGCTTAAAAAAAAAGGAAGGCAAGAGAGACACCCATGAACTCCCTCCTGAGCTGCACGGATGAAGCAAGGGATCTAAGCACAAACAAACAAGTACTTTTTAAAATCAAACTCACTGGAAAGAAGAGACAGCAAAAACTTTCCCACTCTAAGTTGATGAGTGGACTGGGAGCACTTTAATTATAAGAACGGGAAAAGGGTTATAACAATCTGAATGTATGTTCCAGTTGAGTTTCATGACTTTAGAAAAAGTATGGGGGGAGTGGAACTTACATTACACAGCAAATTCGGTTTTTATCACATTTTATGTCATAACTCTTGAGGCCCGAGCATTCATTGGTGGTGGTGCATTCCCCGCCCTTGGCCTCGCAAGCATTTTCATTCTTTGGCTTTTCATTATTTGGTTTAGGTCTTCCATAAGTATATCCTAGAGAGAGAAGTTTGCTGGATGAATGCATTCCTATATTCTGACCTATCTAGTCCCATCATCGTGGCTCATTTGCAATGGTTAGTTGGAAGGATGAAGCCAGAGTTTAGGGTCGAGCTGCAGTGATGTGAGCTAGAGGAGAAAGCAGCAAACCATATTTGATTTCTGACATAGGTGAAACAATACCCTGTTGGGGTGTTCAGGCTGTGAACCACTCCGTCATAGGCTCAGGTTGTATATATGCGGAAATAAACCGTATATCAGAATATTGTGAACTGCCCTGAGACCTCTGGGTATACAGCGGTATATAAATTCAATAAATGAAATGAAATAAGAACAACATGGTTGTGCCTCATTTTCAGAAGGAAACATGAACCCAGGGTAAGCACTTGTAACCCCTGGAATGTGCACCGCTCAAAGGGGTTTTGTGCAACAATATTAGCAATAAAGCTCAGCATGTTTTGGCTTTTTGAATGTTCAAATGCATCAAATGAAGCATTTGTATGGTAGGTGATGGGTATTATCTCAGCATTGTACAGTCATACCTCGGTTTAAGTACACTTCGGTTTGTGTACTTTCAGTTTAAGTACTCCACGGACCCGTCTGGAACGGATTAATCCACTTTCCATTACTTTCAATGGGAAAGTTCGCTTCAGGTTAAGTACGCTTCAGGTTAAGTACAGACTTCCGGAACCAATTGTGTACTTAAATAGAGGTACCACTGTACATTGCACTTCGGGGGTGAAACTGAAAGGTGATGGACTATATGTTTGCCCACACTCAGAGAGCGCCTGGGATGGGGAGAAATTCATTTGGTGCAGAAGTCTAATGTGAACTTTCTTCCTTTGCATTTCCTGAGCCGATGTATGAATAGAAACACAGCCATCCTATGCAGCACGCATGTCTTCCTACGTCACAATTTAACCCTAGAACCTCAGGAGCAAATCTAAATCAAGAGGAGGAGTAGAAAACAATGCAGCTATTAGTGGATTTATTTTAGAGAAATATTTGGACAATAATGCCTTACATCAGGAGAGGTTTCTTGCAAAAATGCATAGATTGAGTAAAACTATGAACACAAAAGCATCTATTGGTTGAGAACGGAAAGCAATGAATGTTCACAGCTTTGTGTGAAAATTGGAAAAGAATCAGCATCTTTTCAGAAATGGAGTAAACAGAGCAGAGAAACCAAAGCTGGCATATTAATTTATATGGTAGGAGTAGGTAGGTTATTCAGTTTACACTTTGCCCCTTCCAAATATGGGGTCTCCTATGTGTTCTTTCCAGCTCTCCTTTGCCTGCAGTTATATAACTTCTCCTTTGAGAAGGCCACATTCATTCTCGTTACCAAATTTTGCATAGGTCTACATTCCTTTAGGTCTTAATATTTCAGAAGTTGATGTAAGGCCTTACCTGGAAAAGTTAAGAGCGTCCATGAAAGGGCAACAATGTAAATGATGCCAAACTGCATTGCTGAAGACTAGGAATCTCAAGTCAGAAACCAAAAGAGGGAGACCAAGAGGGAGACCAAGATTCTCTGTGTTATCCAAAAAACTTGTTTGTTCAGATCTTTATAGGCACACATGTAAACTTGATGACATAGTATTCCTGAAGTAATGGATGTGATAGCAATAAGCCTTGGTCGCCTGCTCCTAATGAAATCACAATGTACCCAAGAGGAAGGAAGGAAAGTAGTTTAACTTGAACATATATTCAGGATCCAGTGGGCTGAAAAAAAATGTTTTTATTGTCATTTTCATAGGTTTTTTTTAAAAGTAGAATTGTCTGTATTTCCTTTCCTATTTCCAGCTGCTAACATGCATTACTATTGAAATGAAATGAAATGAGCAGTACATTGAAATTAGTACAGTGACATTTTTTTCCTGAAAATGTTTTTTTTTTTAAGGAACATTGTAACATTTAGTATATGCAGAACTGTTGGAACTGTTCTGGCTTAAGTTCATATGCACTTTGGGTTAATGGGTCTTGATGGTTTCCTGGCAGTCTTCATATTTTCTGGCAGCACTGATGACATGAGTGGTAACAACAGAAGGAGATTTTCCTAGATCAGACCGGAAGCTCATCTCACCCAGAAGCTTTTTTCTGTTGGTGGCCAGACAGATGCATATGGGAGTCCCCCAGGAGGGCATGGCCAGAACAGTGTGTTTCCCCAAGAAGTTTTAGCTTCTATTTTGTGTTCAGGAAGTGAACCAAATACGGGTTGGGCTAAACCAAATAACCATGTATGCTTATGTACCATCCCTTAGTGGATTTTTCTTTGCTTCGCCTTCATGTCAGGGAGGTCATGAGGATCCAGAAAGTCCATTGGCTGACTTGACTCAGCAGGAAGCTAGGTTGTAATAATAGTAAAAAAGTTAAGCAATTGGTAAACAAATGATCACCAGCTTCATGACTGGTAATAACAGAAGAAGAGAGAAAGGCACAAAGAGAGAAAATCTTTCTTATCTTGAGGTAGTTGTTGTTGTTGTTTAGTCGTTTAGTCGTGTCCGACTCTTCATGACCCCATGGACCATAGCACGCCGGGCACTCCTGTCTTGCACTGCCTCCCGCAGTCTGGTCAAACTCAGGTTTATAGCTTCAAGAGCACTCTCCAGCCATCTCATCCTCTGTCATCCCTTTCTCCTTGTGCCCTCCATCTTTCCCAACATCAGGGTCTTTTCCAGGGAGTCTTCTCTTCTCTCTTTTTTTTTTTTTAAAAAAGAAGTAAAAAGTATTTTATTGTTTTCCATTTAAAAATCACACTATGCAACAGTATTGCAACAATATTACAAAGAGAAAAAACAAAGAAAAATTATATCATGTGCAAATCTAACAAAAGGAAAAGATACATAGTCACAATAACGAAATACAAACCAGTAAACCAGTAAAAGTATATGCCTCGTCTGATAAACTCAGAAGAGGCGAGGGAAAGGAGAAAACAGTAACGATGAACAGAAGGAAGAAATCAAGAAGAAAAAAAGGGGGAGAAAAAGAAAAGAGAGGGAGAAAAAAAGGAAAAATTAAAATTTGACTTCCCGTTACTTCTCTGTACCTCATATATTACATTCTATTTCATGGCACGAATCTTAGTTTACATTTACATCTTCTTCCTCAGGTGTTCAATTTAGGCTCAGGTACGCTCTGCTGGTTGGCTTAATTATTTAATTAGATTCTAAATATTCGTAAAATAACCTCCATTCTTTTTTAATTTTTTGGTTCGTCTGTCCTCTGACTCTTCCTGTAAATTTTGCTAGCTGTGCATATTCTTTCATTAACAGTTGCCACTCAAGTTTACTGGGTATGCTGTTACTTTTCCAGGTTCTCGCTAACAGGATCCTTGCCGCAACTATTCCATACATCATCAGCGTTCTGTTCGCGCCTTTTACATTTTCAGGAATTATATTCAATAAAAATACCTCTGGTTTCTTTTTAATTGTTGTTTTTGTCATTTTCTTAAGTTCCTCATATATCACATTCCAGTAGTTGTTTATCATGGGACATTTCCACCACATATGTATTTGCGTACCTGTTTCTGTTCCACACCTCCAGCATTTATCTGATTGATTTTTATATATTTTGGC
Source organism: Zootoca vivipara (assembly GCF_965207765.1). Lineage (NCBI taxonomy): Eukaryota > Metazoa > Chordata > Lepidosauria > Squamata > Lacertidae > Zootoca > Zootoca vivipara. The sequence continues at coordinate 112,850,017 of NC_142586.1, forward strand.
TAATCTATCCGGTGTTTGATACCACCTGTACATCATTTTTAAAATATTCTCTTTTAGATTGTAACAGGCGGTAAACTTCAGGTCCTGTCTCCACAGCCTCTCCCATTGCTCCACGAGGATATTATACCCAAAATCTTGGGCCCATCTCACCATTGATGGTTTAGTTTGTTCTTCCATGAGGTCCCATTCAAGCAACAGGTCATATATTTGTGAGATTTGTTTGCCTTCTTTATTCATTATGATTTTTTCAAATTTAGATTTTTCTTTGGCAATACCCAATTTTTTATCCTCATTAAATCTTTGGTTTATTTCGAAATATTGGAGCCAGACTGAAAGGTGATCTTTAATTTCATCATATCGTTTCAATTTAATTTCATCTTGGTTAATTTCCAATATATCATTGTAGGTAGCCAATTTCTCATCCATGTTTGTTTTTTTAACTGTTATCATGTTTATTGGAGAGGCCCACAGAGGTATTTTTGTTTCTAAGATTCCTCTATATTTCGTCCATATTGCATATAGAGATTTCTTTACCAAATGATTTAGGAAACCCCTGTGCGCTTTAACTTTCTCGTGTAACAAATAAGAGTGCCATCCAAAGCGATTATCCGCTCCCTCCAAGTCTAGTAGTTCTTGATTTTCCAAGGTGATCCACTCTTTCACCCATACCAAGCCTGCTGCTGCGTGATAGAGTTCAAGGTTTGGTAGCGCAAAGCCCCCCCTTTCTTTTTTATCTGTGAGTAATTGATATTTAATACGGGGCCTCTTACCATTCCAAACAAATTTCGACATGTCTTTACGCCATTCTGCAAAACATTTCATTCCTCCCAATATTGGTATTACCTGAAATAAGTACATTAACCTAGGGAGTACATTCATTTTAATTACAGATATCCTGCCCCATAGTGATAGTTGTAACTTACTCCATTTCTCCATGTCCTTTTTTATCTCATTCCACACCTTTTTGTAGTTGTCTTCATATAGGTTCAGACTTTTTGCCGTAATCCAGACCCCCAGATATTTAACTTTCTTTCTTATTTCTAGACTTGTTAGTTGTTGTAGTTCTTCCTTTTCTTTCTTATCCAAATTTTTAGTTAATAACATGGTTTTCTTATAATTCACTTTTAGCCCCGCTACCTTCCCATATTCGTTGATAATTTCTAATACTTTCGGGATACTTTGGATGGGGTCCTGTGATGTTACTATTATGTCATCCGCGAAAGCACGAACCTTGTATGCCCTTTTACCGACCGTTATGCCCTTTACCATCTCTTCATTTCTGATATTATTTAATAAAACTTCTAGTACCATTATAAATAGCAAAGGGGATAATGGGCACCCCTGCCTTGTGCCCTTTGTTATCAAGAAACTGTCCGACACCCTTCCATTCAATATTAACCTGGCTTTTTGCTGGTTGTAGATAGCTCCTATAGCATTTTGTATTTTTTCCTTGAATCCCATCATTTCTGTCTGTTTCCTTAAAAACTCCCAGGAGACATTATCAAATGCCTTCTCGGCGTCTAATAACATTAATGCTGCTTTTTTATCAATTTTGAATTCCAAGTATTCCAAGATGTCAATTACATTTCTTATATTACTCGCTATCTGCCTCCCTGGTAAGAATCCTGTCTGGTTCGGGTGTATTACTTCTTTTAGGATGTTCTTTACTCTTTGCGCTATTATTCCTGCGAAGATTTTATAATCGCTATTTAGGAGGGATATCGGTCGGTAGTTTGCAATTATTTCTGTATCTGTGTCTGATTTTGGTAATAACGTGATATATGCTTCCTTCCACGACTCTGGTGTTAATCCCTTTTCTAGTGTCTGGTTCATCAGGTCTTTTAACGGGTTAAGGAGAATACTTTCCAATTTTTTATAATACTCTACCGGCAGCCCATCTGGGCCCGGCGATTTTCCTGGTTTACTTTTCTTCATTATATTTTTTATTTCCTGTATTTTTTTTTTCTCTTCTCATGAGGTGGCCAAAGGTGTCTTTTAATTTCATGACTGCTGTCACCATCTGCAGTGATCAAGAAGTAAAATCTCTCACTGCCTCCATTTCTTCCCCTTCTATTTGCCAGGAGGTGATGGGACCAGTGGCCATGATCTTGGTTTTTTTGATGTTGAGCTTCAGACCATATTTTGCGCTCTCCTCTTTCACCCTCATTAAAGGTGAAAGAGGAGAGCGCAAAATATTCCCCTTCATGGATCACATATGGTAGAATTGCAAATAAATTATAAATTATTGGGACAATGATTTATAATGAAATGAAAAAAATCTGTTTAAGATAACCTTTGTTACAAATCCAGAAGCCTTTTAATTGGGTATTGCAGGACAAGATATACCAATAGACAAGAAGAATTTATTTATGTATGCGACAACAGCGGCAAGAACGTTATTAGCTCAAAGATGGAAAAGCGATGAAATACCAACGAAAGAACAATGGCAAGAAAAGTTAATGGAATACGTGGAAATGGTGAAGCTAACTGAAAGACTTAAAGACAAAGACAATAATGACTTCAAAAATGATTGAAATGAACTCATTTGTAGGATTTGAGTAATACACTTACAATGGACAAATACAAATAGTAAATATAAATAAGGACTAAGAGACTAAGTACTGATTAAGAAATAAGTTTATTTTATTACAGAAGGGATATAAAACTATATGCAGAACAAAAAGAATACATTCCAAACCAGAAAGGGAAGTTGGGGGAAGTCACGCGGGGACGTGGGGCGTGTATATTGAGTATGTAAAATGTAATTTGAGTTTTTTGAATGTGTTAAAATTTGTTTAAAAACCTAATAAAAACTATTAAAAAAAGAAATAAACTGCTGCATTTTCGTAAATGTGGCCTTATACGTACTTAAAGAAAAGAAAAGAAAGAAAAACAACTTGTTTTAAGACAAAGATGTGCAAAGTGTTCAATGTACTAATTTGCATGCACTGTTCAGTTCCATTCAGTTCATTAGTTTTAGTCATGGACTATAGCATCCAGAAACAGGGGAAATTACAGGCAATTTAATTTTCAAAAGACATTTAAAACAATAAAAATCATGTTTCGAGCTGGCTGGACTCTGAATGTACTAGATCCTGTATTTTACTTCTTTTCACTGTGCCAAGACTTAATGAGGACCACTGGACCTAGGCTTCCTGCTATCACATCCATATCTGGATTAGTTTGGTGTGCACTTTCGGTTCATGAGGCAGGCCTCAGGTTTTCTGGCACCACTGCTCCCCTGACTAGCAAGAAGATGTGACCAAAAGGAGACCCTTGTTGGATGAGACCAAAGATTTATCCATGATCCTGTTCTGACATTGGCCTGCCAGATGTCCCTGGGAAACCCACCAACAAAACATAACCACAGCAGTGTGCCTCATCAACAAGTGGTATTCAGAGGCTCTCATTATCCTCTCTGGGTGTTGGACCCCTGGTGCTGCTCTAGAAAATGGAAATGGAGCTGATATATTCAATGACAAGGTTTATCTCCTTCCTTCCTCATTTGGTTTATTGTTAAAAGCAACAGAAACCCAGTTTAGCAATCATAGAAGCAATGATGTAAGCATGTACAAAGTAGTAGAAGACTACAAATATTGCAAGCTAAGTCCACTGAATAAATGCAAGCAGTGGCAACAAGGTAAGCTGCAATGGTCTCTTCAGAGAATAGTGGAGGAAATCACCAAAGTTGCACCTCATTTTGTGCCTCTTCCTACCAATTGAAGAATATGTATAAACCGCAGCCATGGACCCCTTATTGCCTCAGTAATTTTTCCAAGATTTTTCTTCCTCTCAGGAAAGCATGATTCCTGTAAATCATGCTGTGATGCTATTGTGTGCTCCTGGGCACTTTCCATATGAAGGAGAAGCATGAAAAATATTTAAAATCCTCATTTTGGGATCACAGCAACAGGAGTGAAATCCCATTAGTTGTACTCCATTGCCCAGGTGCATGGTACAAATTTTAGCTTCGCCACATACAGTCAGGAGGGGTGAGACAGGAATGTTTCAGGGTCCTTAAAATGAGTAATAAGCAATTTATCTCTCTATCCAGGGAACACGGAAAAGTTCCTTCAGCCAATGTACTGCACAGTGCTTTCTCTCCCTGGAACACCTTATCTCTTGAAGAATAAGGCACTGTGGTTTTCTTTCATCATTCTCCTTCTCAAAGGGACATTAATCCCAAAAGCTTACCTGTAAGTATATGCTAAGTCTTGAACAGTAAGTCTTGGACATTAAGTTTTGGAGAAGCCAAGGACACCAAGTCTCTGAGAAGACAGAATATGTGTTCTGCTGTGGTTTTTCTCTCTTTCTGTAGTATTTGAGATTACCTTCAGGCTTCAGCCATGTGGACTGGCCTTCTTCACCTTGCCCAATCAAAAATAAAATAAAATCTTTAAAAATTATTGACATTTCTCAGGGGTAATCCTAATGTGTGTTTGGGTGGTGGGGGATGCTGTTTCACCATTGGCATCTAAGTATGAATATAAAAAGTTATAGTAATATAATAATAATAATAATAATAATAATAATAATAATAATAATAATTTCTACCATGTGGCTGGGCTCCTGAATAACTACTGGAGTTGGAACTAAAATGCAGAGCAGGTTTAACACAGATAGGGCACCTTTCCATAGGAACTTCCCATAGCAACAGGTATCAGTCAAAGCTTATAACCTGTACATAGCCCTAGCCATCTGGATTATGTTACAGGAAGTAGTGAACTAGTATCTTTGTTATATACAGTTACAAGCCTGCTGAATAGAGGGCCTCTTCTATGGGCAGTTCTGCACCTCCTTCTTCCATCTGGGATTCCTGGGTAGTATCTCCAGCACAATCAGAGAATTATAAGGAACCTCGAAGGCCCAAAGGCAGGAAATCTGCTCATATACCATCCATAACAGGTATCCATCCGTTCAGCCTCTTCTCCAAAACCACTAATCAAGGATTGCCTATCATCAACAGTGGCAGTCTGTTGCCCTGTCAACCAAGGCATCCCATTGAGAAGATTTCATAATACCTCAGTGAAATGTGTTAATATTGATGAAGTGGTGGCTTTTGGTCATCTGATAGCCAAATAGCATTTCAATCGCTTTGGTAGCAATGGGGAGTGTTGGTAGAAAACTTGATCAGAATTTTTGGTATACCCATAGAGAACAATCATATGGTTTCCTTATCTTTGCAAATAAAAAGCTTTCTGAAACTTTACAAATCCTCCGCAACAGTGTATTCACATCTCACAAGAACATAAACCCACAAACATTTTCCAGCAACATATTGCATTTTATTCAAAATAGTACACAGGGTTGTTGTTGTTTTCTTAAAAAAATAATAATCGATTCCACTCAAGTATTTTCTTGAAGCCAAACAACAGCAGATCATTCTATTAATCTGGGTAATATCAGTTGCTGAAATAAGCAAATGCTTCTCTCCACTTTACCCTGAACCAAATCTGCAGAAAGAAAAAATACATATACTGTGATTACCAGGTTTATGTGTTAACACATAAGAGACAGCACACACACACACACACACACAAACGTATGGGGGGACACTCGATAAGCAACAAAATTTCATGTCACAAAAATGCCAATGACCTGTAGTTTATTAATTTCTACAAATTTTCAAATGAAAGCTTACAAATGAGCAAATTTGACTGGACATCCAACTAATATGGACTTTTAAAATGTTTTGGAGGGGGAAATGAAAAACATAACAGCACGTCCACCACTGGATTGGGGCCCTCAGGCTGAACAATTCCCCCACCCCTGACCTCGATACAGTGTGCTATCACATCCATTCCTTTGAGAATATTAAATCTGAGTGCTGATGTGCAAGTGTCATTTGCAGACCTATGAGATGTATGGCAAAGGTATTAGACAGGAAGCAAACCCAGAAATTTGAGGGTCATAGGTTCAGGATCTGATTTCGATGCTGCCCATTTGGTGATATCCATGTGTAGAGTCGTCTCTTGTGTTGTTGGAAGAGAGTGTTTGTGATGACCAGCTTGTTCTCTTGACAGAACTCTATTAGCCTTTGCCCTGCTTCATTTTGAACTCCAAGGCCAAACTTGCCAGTTGTTCCTTTTATCTCTTGATTCCCTACTTTAGCATTCCAATCCCCTGTAATGAGAAGAACATCCTTCTTTGGTGTCATTTCTAGAAGGTGTTGTAAGTCTTCATATAATTGGTCAATTTCACTTTCTTCAGCACCGGTAGTTGGTGCATAAACTTGGATTACTGTGATGTTAAAAGGTCTGCCTTGGATTCGTATCGAGATCATTCTGTCATTTTTGAGATTGCATCCCATTACAGCTTTTGCCACTCTTTTGTTGACTATGAGGGCCACTCCATTTCTTCTACGGGATTCTTGCCCACAGTAGTAGATACGATAGTCATCCGAACTGAATTCACCGACTGATGCCCAGGATGTCAATATTTATTCTTGCCATCTCATTTTTTACCACATCCAGCTTACCATTATCCATGGTTCTTACATTCCAGGTTCCTATGCAATATCTTTCTTTACAGCATCGGACTTTCCTTTCGCTTCCAGGCATATCCGCAACTGAGCGACCTTTCGGCTTTGGCCCAGCTACTTCATCAGCTCTGAATCTACTTGTACTTGTCCTCCGCTTTTCCCCAGTAGCATGTTGGGCGCCTTCCGACCTGAGGGGCTCATCTTCCAGCGTCATAACTTTTATATGCCTGTTGTCTTTGTCCATGGAGTTTTCTTGGCAGGGATACTGGAGTGGCTTGCCAGTTCCTTCTCCAGGTGGATCACGTTTAGTCAAAACTCTCCACTATGAACTGTCCATCTTGGGTGGCCCTGCATGGCATAGCTCATAGCTTCTCCGAGTTATTCAAGGAACATTTCGTACAAAGATTACCATAATAAAGGACAAAAGTGGTAAGGACCTAACAGAAGTAGAAGACATCAAGAAGAGGTGGCAAGAATACACAGAGGAATTATACCAGAAAGAAATGGAGGTCTCGTACACTCCAGGTAGTGTGGTTGCTGACCTTGAGCCAGACATCTTGGAGAGTGAAGTCAAATGGGCCTTAGAAAGGACTGCTATTAACAAGGCCAGTGGAAGTGATGATATTCCAGCTGAACTATTTAAAATTTTAAAAGATGATGCTGTTAAGGTGTTACACCCAATATGCCAGCAAGTTTGGAAAACTCAGCAATGGCCAGAGGATTATAGAAGATCAGTCTACATCCCAATTCCAAAGAAGGGCAGTGCCAAAGAATGCTCCAACTACCGCACAATTGCGCTCATTTCACACGCTAGCAAGTTTATGCTTAAAATTATACAAGGCAGGCTTAAGCAGTATGTGGACCAAGAACTCCCAGAAGTGCAAACTGGATTTTGAAGGGGCAGAGGAACCAGAGACCAAATAGCAAACATGCACTGGATTATGGAGAAAGCTAGAGAGTTCCAAAAAGACATCTACTTCTGCTTCATCGACTATGCAAAAGCCTTTGACTGTGTCGACCACAGCAAACTATGGCAAGTTCTTAAAGAAATGGGACTGCCTGATCACCTCATCTGTCTCCTGAGAAATCTCTATGTGGGACAAGAAGCTACAGTTAGAACTGGATATGGAACAACTGACTGGTTCAAAATTGGGAAAGGAGTACGACAAGGTTGTATATTGTCTCCCTGCTTATTTAACTTATATGCAGTATTCATCATGTGAAAGGCTGGACTAGATGAATCCCAAGCCGGAATTAAGATTGCTGGAAGAAATATCAACAACCTCAGATATGCAGATGACACAACCTTGATGGCAGAAAGTGAGGAGGAATTAAAGAACCTTTTAATGAGGGTGAAAGAGGAGAGCGCAAAATATGGTCTGAAGCTCAACATAAAAAAAACCAAGATCATGGCCACTGGTCCCATCACCTCCTGGCAAATAGAAGGGGAAGAAATGGAGGCAGTGAGAGATTTTACTTTCTTGGGCTCCTTGATCACTGCAGATGGTGACAGCAGTCACGAAATTAAAAAACGCCTGCTTCTTGGGAGAAAAGCAATGACAAACCTAGACAGCATCTTAAAAAGCAGAGACATCAACTGGCCTACAAAGGTCTGTATAGTCAAAGCTATGGTTTTCCCAGTAGTGATGTATGGAAGTGAGAGCTGGACCATAAAGAAGGCTGATCGCTAAAGAATTGATGCTTTTGAATTATGGTGCTGGAGGAGACTCTTGAGAGTCCCATGGATAGCAAGAAGATCAAACCTATCCATTCTTAAGGAAATCAGCCCTGAGGGCTCACTGGAGGGACAGATCGTGAAGTTGAGGCTCCAATACTTTGGCCACCTCATGAGAAGAGAAGAATCCTTGGGAAAGACCCGGATGTTGGGAAAGATTGAGGGCACTAGGCGAAGGGGACGACAGAGGACGAGATGGTTGAACAGTGTTCTCGAAGCTACGAATATGAGTTTGACCAAACTGTGGCAGGCAGTGCAAGACAGGAGTTCCTGGTGTGCTATGGTCCATGGGGTCACAAAGAGTCGGACATGACTAAACGACTAAACAACAACAACAATAACAGGTTCAGGATATTCTGCAGAACCAGGAAGCATTCTTCAGAAGGGTCAACTGATTCAGAAGCCACGGATATTCGGTTAGACATCCGAGACAATATGTTTGTATTGCAATAAATCGTCAAGTTTATTATGACTTGTGTGCTGGGCTCCTGACACTGAGGACTGCCAGGAAACCGACCTGCCCATTATCCCAAAGTGCATACCAACCTAAGCCAGAGATTGTGCCCAGCGGGAGGTTTTTGCAGTGCTGTGTGTTACTAAATGTTGCCTCGTTCTTTAAAATAAGAAAACAAACAAACCAATAGCAACCTGTTTTAAGACAAAAGAGGCACAAAGTGCTCAATGTACTAATCTGCCTGCACTCTTCAGTTCAGTTCATTCATTTTAGCAATGGACTATAGCAGCCAGAAAGTGGAAAGAAAATACAGGCAATTAATTTTTTATTATAGACATTGAAAACAATAAAAAATCATGTTTCCAGCTGGTTGGACTCTGAATGTACAAGCTACTATATTTTACTTGTTTTCAATACTTCATGAGGAGCACTGGACCAAAACTTTCCTGCTATCAGAACCTTTACTTTGGTAATCTTAAATCCTAGGGCTGACGTGTAAGTGCCATTTGAAGACCTATAAATACATGAGCATGCATTCTTTTTGATGACGCTCTTGGTCTCCCTTTCTTGGTTTCTGACTTGAAATTCCCAGTCAAACTTCCCAGCAATGCAGGCCAGCATCTTTTACATCCTTGCCCTTTCAGGGATGCTCTTAGCTTCTCCAGGTAAGCCATACAGCAAAATCAGAATGTTCAGAGATGATGTGAAAATTGGGATTCAATAACCAAGATAGCCTTCTCCTCCAATTCTGCTGAAGACTTTCCCTTCAAGATTAAGATGAAGACTATATTCTTTGTCTACCTTGCTCTCTCCTCCTCTTCTAGATCTCTCTCATTCTCTCTTCACACACATCTCCTCTCACTCCTCTCCTTCATTCTTGTTTCAGTTGAACAATTGCTGCTGTCCTCCTTGGACTCTTCCACCTGTCCATCATCCTGTCTTGCTCAAGCCATCTCTTTACCATGCTGCCTGCCCTAGCTTATAAGGGTGTGTGTAGATGTGTTTGAGAGGTGGATTTCTAAAATAATGGGTTTCCTGTTCCTCGAACATTAATAGACATCTAACTTTTAACACCATACAAAATGCAAAGTGGGATGAGCTGGTGAATATGTATCCACAGAAAACTCAGGGGAGAAAATCTCTCAGTACGTACAGGTACTGGAATGGATAGGTGAACCCTTCTTTGGAAGAGAGGAAGCATGAGCAGAACAATATATGAACCCCTTCCCTTCTGATGAATTAATCTGTAGGTCTTTGGTTTCTCTGATTTCTCCTGCTTGAATTTCTGCGCCAACCTCTGGTTATTATTTTCTTTAAAAAATGATTTCACACAAAGCTGTGAACATACATTTGTGTGCATTTTCACTTAACATACAAATTTCTGTTCATCATTTTGCTCCATATACCGTATGTGTTTTGGCAAACAATGCAGTGACCCAGTTTAGCCAATAGGATGGCATTGGCTGAGGTCATCAAGTCATCTTAAGTAATGGATGGGCCTTTGGGTGGGCATATTTTGAGCTATAATGGCATTTCTGTTTTTGGCATGGTTAAATCACACCTGGATTGATTCTGACCATAATGCTCCCACTGGCTATTTGTGTGCCGACATCGCTCACAGTAACCAAACAGTTAATGAGAGCCAAACCCCCCAAATGGTCTCCTTCTAGAAATCCAATGGAAGATACTAAGCACATCTCCATTTGGCAATTCATGATCCACCAGTGGAGCCAGTTGCTCCTTCCTCTTAAGAGCATTTAGCAGCTACACCTTGGATGAAAGCAATTTCTATAGTGGTTTCTAGAGCCTATAATAAGTGGCTATAAATGGCAGAAATGGTGGCTTATTCAGCTAGCCAAACCAACTGCACAGTCTGCACTTTGGAGCCTGTGAATGCGTTGTGCTGGAGCCATGGAATGAGACCATTCTGAAGAGCCCAGTACTTGGAACATATGGAGGACAATCTCAGAGTAACCAGATGCACAATGCCACCACCACCACCATGGGCGGGTAGCAGCCCAGCAGCGTGCCGGCCTTGTGGCTTGCTTGCCCGACGCCTGATGCCACCACCATCCTTGGGGGAAAGCTCAGACCTAACCCATAAACATGGCATCACCCACAGCCTTAATTCCCTGATTTGGGAAGTGGAAGAGGGGAGAGTGCAAGCACCACCAGTATCACAGCATGGGGACATAAAGGCATATTGGATCTGCGGTACTAAAGCCTACCTTGTCCTATCAAGAGGATGTGTGGTATCTGGTTCCCTGGTATCTGCTACCCTGCCTGGCTAATTCCCCCTATGTGGATTTATGAGTTGCTTGCCACCACACCCTGTGAGAGGAAAATGATCAGCTGACAGAGCGGCAGTTTCAAGAGAAAGCTCTCAATAGTGGGGGAAATGATCAGTGGTTTCCAGAGCAGATAGTAGCCATATGCAAGTTCAAACCTGGAATGTATGGGATATGTCTGGATTGATTGACTGGTTCCCCAATTGAGGGTGGTTTCTCTGCTAATCTTGTTGCTCATTTGCTTGTGTATCCCCTGCTTTTTGCAATGTGTGCAAAATATTGTATTGAATGCTAAGGCCCCAATTTATAGCCCTGGTATGAGAATATCAACCAGTACCTTGGGACGCGACGGAAGGCTCTGTCGGTCCAAGGACAAGAGGTGGGAATGTAGGGAGAGAATTGCTAATCGTATTATTGAGCTAAATCTGATCCTATAGTTTGCATTGCCTGCATTGTATAATTCTGATTGTGTGGTTAGCCCCCTCCCCTATTCCTAAAATGCTTTTCTCCCTAAAATGCTTTTCTCTTGGCCTCTATGCCTCTGTGTCAAAGTGTAATGAAAACATTCAACAGCTCAACAGGATGGCCTTGCCAGAAAGCACAAGGAGCATCAGGAGATGCTCAAGGTCTACACCAGGAGATGACGCAAATATCAGGCACACTCAAGGCTGCTTGAGGCTGGCACCGGGGTAGCATTGCTGAGTCAGCGTGTGTTTATGAGAAGGACAGGATACGGAAATATCCTTATATGTACTTGTAACTTATGACCCCCTTGCATGCGCACTTACTTACAGAGGAGGGGGGAAAGGAGCCCAAGAAGTGTATAAGAATCTTTGCAAATTTGTGTTTCTTTACTCTTGTCGTGAAACATGGATCACCAAGAGTCTCTCTAATTAGAGATTAAAGTCTTTCTCTGGATTCAACCGTCGGTGTCCTTATTGACTGTCCCTGTCCCTGCCTGGGCGCAACTTAAGGACCCCTATGAGCTAATAAGGCTACAACCCGAAAGTACACAAAGCAAACCAGTTGACAAATGCATGCTGAACTTCAGTATTACTATGAGAGGGTTAAAGGGTATTCCATTCCATTCCAAAGCAGCAGCAGCAGCAGCAGCAGCAGCGGGTGGTGATCTATAGTTATCAAGTAAGAATGGAGGAATGCCTTAATCAAACAATGTTCTTTTTCTCTAGGACATGCATGCTTCAAAGACGGCAGTCCCTTAGAATCTATTGAAGATTGCAGTAAAATTGGGGGATTTTGCACTAATGAGCCTAAATGCAACTCACTTTACCCATCCTATGGAACATGTGGAGAAGGCACATTATGCTGTATACCGTAAGATTTATATTTTTTCTAATATATGAACTCTAATGGAACATATATTTCAGTTTTCACATCTCTGTTCCTCATGTTATGGTCTGATGATATGCTCTCAGAAGTCACTCGTCATTTTGGAGTGAGAAGGATTTGGCTGTTCCTTCTTTCAAAAATGCTTGGTGACATTTTTATATATTTATTTGTGGTTATATACCACTTTTCATCCACACTGGTCAAAAGGGCATTTGTGGGTCTCCCCTTATCCCATTATTTTTTAATTAGCGAAGTTGGAAATAAAAAGCCAGAGCAACAACGTACTGTTTAATCAAAGGATTCATTTGTTTGTTTGATTTAACAAAAGTCTTATATGGCTTTATCGTTCATAGTTTCTAAGAAGTTTACATCCTATATAAAATCAAACATTAAACACAAGTTAATCTTGGGTTGCAATGTTTCAAAATGTGAAAATTCAGACCGAACTGTTGAGTTGTTTTTTTGGGGGGGTTCTTGAGCTGCTTTTGGGGTGTGTGGGAAAAATTGTTGAGGTTTTTCTTTGTTGGGGGGGAATCTAAAAAAGGAATGGTGGAGCTTTTTAACGAATTCTCACCCAAAAAATTAACTGTGCTGCCTATTTGCAAACAGTGAACAAAATCGGGCAAAAGTGCACCCGTCTCCAACCTGGTGCCCTACATACATTTTGGACTACAAATTCCACCATCCCTATCTGCATTGATGGGGGTTGATGGGTCTTAAAGCCCAAGACCACTAACATATGATTCAATGTCCTGAAAAAGAAAATAATAATAAGTATAAGTAAAAAACAACAACTTTATATCACAATCCTTGGAATGGAAATTATTCCAAGGCACCTTGCATGTAACACTAAACTACATTTTTTCAGCACACACTGTATTGGGCTCAGGGGTGGGGGAATTATTCAGCCTGTGGGCCCCAATCCAGTGGTGGACGTGCTGTTTTCTTTTTCATTTCCTCCCTCCAAGGCATTTTAAAACTCCATATTAGTTGGAAGTCCAGTCAAATTTGGTCATTTGTAAGTTTTCCTTTCAAAAAGTGTAGAAATTAATAAACTACAGGTCAATGGCATTTTTGTGACATGAAAAATGGTTGCTTATGGAGTGCCCCCCCCCCGTGTGTGTGTGTGTGTGTGTGTGTGTGTGTGTGTGTGTACTGTCTCTTATGTGTTAATACATAAACCTGGTAATCACAGAATATGTATTTTTTCTTTCTGCAGATCTCCTTGAGGGTAAGGTGGAGAGAAACATTTACTTATTTCAGCAACTGATATTACGCAGATTAATAGATTGATGTGCTGTTGTTTGGCTTCCAGAAAATACTTGATTGGAATTGATTTTTTTTTTTAAAAAAAACAATAACAACAACCCTGTGTACTATTTTGAATAAAATGTAATATGTTGCTGGGAAATTTGTGTGGGTTTATGTTCTTGTGAGATGTGATTAGACTGTTGCAGAGGATTTGCAGTTTCAGATGACCAAAAGCCACCACTTCATCAATATTAACACATTTCACTGACGTATTATAAAAAAAAACTTCTCAGTGGGATGCCTTGGTTGACAGGGCAAGAGACTGCCACTGTTGATGATAGGCAATCCTTGATTAGTGGTTTTGGAGAAGAGGTTAAACGGACGGATACCTGTTATGGATGGTATATGAGCAGATTTCCTACCTTCGAGGTTCCTTATAATTCTCTGATTCTGCTGGAGATACTACCCAGGAATCCCAGACGGCTGGGAACTTCCTGAAAGGAGATAACAGAATTCCCCTTAAAAGAGGCCCTCTAGCAGGCTTGTAACTGCTAGCTCACTTACTTCCTGTAACATAATCCAGATGGCTAGGAGCCTCAGTGACATTTTAGATACAGTCCCTACATTCAGGTTGTAACTGTGGTTCATCACCCAGCCTTTCCCTTTGATGTGAAATTGGGTTTGGCATGACTCACCCCTCCACCCTTGAGAGGTAGGAGGGCTATGTACACGTACAGTTCAGTTTCAGTTTCAGTTTAGTTTTATTACAGCAGAAGCCAGCAATACAGAATACCATAATTCCAAACGAAAGAAAATCAGCAATTACATCACCAGAAATAAAACAATTACGCAAAGGGAATTTGCAATGTGTTATTCAATAAAAGAGATCACATCATGTGAAACTGGACTTGAGGAATCTTCCAGAAGGAATTTTCGTAAGGTTTCAGAGGAGAATTCCAAATAATATTGTAAGGGTGTAAATTTTGATAAAGGGGGTAAAATAAGTCAAGCTCGTTCTTCACTATAAAATTCGCAAAATAAAAGGATATGAGTGACAGATTCCACCTTGTTAGACATGCAGGGGCAAAGGCACTCATGAATTGGTACCCGCATAAATTTGCCGTACAGCACAGCTGAGGGCTCAAAACGGGCTCTGGAAAAGGCCCATTTATAGGCTTCTCTATTTAGACCAAGTCTCTCCATGGTTTTATGTTTGGTAATAAGTTGTAATTCAGCAACTTCTCTTTCCAGTCTATTTCTGAAATTCTTTTGTAATATGACAGCTACTTTTAGATATTGTATACCACTTGTCTACCTCACCTATCAGCCAATCACCCATTCCCACCACCCTTCTGAGTAATATCCCTCCATACACACACACACACACATTTCTACTGTGTCAGATAGACACAGCTACCTTCCTGAATCTAAGGCTATCTTGGTTATTGAATCCCAATTTTCACATCATCTCTGAACATTCTGATTTTGATGTATGGCTTACCTGGAGAAGCTAAGAGCATCCCTCAAAGGGCAATGATGTAAAAGATGCTGGCCTGCATTGCTGGGAAGTTTGACTGGGAATTTCAAGTCAGAAACCAAGAAAGGGAGACCAAGAGTATCATCAAAAAGAATGCATGCTCATGTATTTATAGGTCTTCAAATGGCACTTACACGTCAGCCCTAGGATTTAAGATTACCAAAGTAAAGGTTGTGATAGCAGGAAAGTCTTGGTCCACTGCTCCTCATGAAGTCTTGGAGCATCAAAACGAAGGAAAATACAGTAGCTTGTACATTCGTAGCCCAGTGAGATCTGAAGAAGTGTGCATGCACACGAAAGCTCATACCAATCACAAACTTAGTTGGTCTCTAAGATGCTACTGGAAGAAAAAAAAATTTAAAATTTTTTATTATTATTTTAATTGCCTGTATTTTCTTTCCACTTTCTGGCTGCTATAGTCCATTGCTAAAACTAATGAACTGAACTGAAGAGTGCAGGCAGATTAGTACATTGAGCACTTTGTGCCTCTTTTGTCTTAAAACAGGTTGCTATTGGTTTGTTTGTTTTCTTATTTTAAAGAACGAGGCAACATTTAGTAACACACAGCAATGCAAAAACCTCCCGCTGGGCACAATCTCTGGCTTGGGTTGGTATTCACTTTGGATTAACGAGCAGGTCGGTTTCCTGGTAGTCCTCAATGTCAGGAGCCCCGGCTGCCGTCTTGATAACACAGCACACAAGTCATAATAAACTTGACAATTTATTGCAATACAAACAATTAGCCTTGGACATCTAACCAAATATTTGTGGTTTACGAATCAGTTGACCCTTCTGAAGAAAGCTTCCTGGTCCGCAACTGGACCTAACGGTCAGGGGTCCCTTTACCTATAAGGAACCTAAAAGGCTATGTAGGCCAGCAGCCTGCCAAGACAGGAAATCTACTAATCAGTTTATTGCACTGCAAACACACAAAAAAAAAACCCCACACACATTTCCCAGCAACATGTCACATATTTATTATTATTATATTACAGTTCCCCACCCAAAATACGTTATTCAATTGAAGTATTTTCTGGAGGCCAATAACAGATTAATCCAGTTGCTTGGGTTTTGTCAGTTGCTAAAAGAAGCATATGTTTCTCTCCACTTTAACGAACCCTAAAAAAAGAAAAGAGATTTATTTCATAATTTCCGGGTTTTTGTTTTCACAGAGACATTACACATAATGTTCTGGGGGTGTGGGAATAAGCAAAGCAGCTACATGCCAGCATTCAAGTGAAAATTTACAAAGGAATGAATTTGACTGAACATCCAATGAATATTGTACATGAAATGTGAGTTTCAAAACATATGAAATAAAATTAAAAACAATAGAGCACGAAACCACCTGAGATCTGAGCTTAAAAAATGAAACAGGAAAATAGAAGAAAGTCCTCCTAGTGCTGATAAGATAAGAATGTGTAGCTAGCAGCATGGGAGGGTGTTCTCTAGGCGCAAAAAAATTCAACACCCAGTGCTGCTTTAACTTGAGCACAATTTTTGATATATGTCTAAAAAACATGACAATTTCCTTACCTTTACGAATAAAAAGATTTCTGTCGCTTTGGTGATCCATATCTCACAAGGACACAAGTCTGCACATATTTTCCAGCAATATGTTTATTCAAAATAGTACAAATTCTCCCCCTCCCCCTTAAAAAATCTATCCCATAGAAGTATTTTCTGGAGTTGCCAAATAACAGATCAATCTAGTTGCTTGGGTATTATCAGTTGCAGAAATAAGCATATGTTCCTCTCCACTTTACTCAACCCTGAAGAAAGAAAAGGGAATTATTTTATGATTTCCAGGGTTATGTTGTTAATAGAGACATTACACATAATGTTCTAGAGATTGGAAATAAACCAACAGAGATACAATGCAGCACTCAAGAGACAATTTACAAACAAGACAACAGACCAAAGCATCATGAAGACTTCTAAAGGGGTTACTCTCCCTCTGAAGGAGCAGGTACTTAGCTTGGGGGCATTTCTGTATCATTTGTTGTTGCTTGAATGTCAGGTGGCTTTAGTGGCCCAGTGTGATTTCCATCAGCCTCGGCTGGTGGTCCAGCCGTGCACCTATATGGACAAGGATAGCCTAACTTCTGTTGTCTATGCTATGCTAACCGATTACTCCAATGTACTACATGGGGTTGCCTCTGAAGATGGTTCAGAAACGTCTAATGGTGCAGAATTCAGTAGCCAGGATGCTCACTGAAACAATGTGGTTTCAGCATGTAACAGCAATCCTGACTGCACTGGCTGCCAATTAGTTTCCAGGGACAATTCAAAGTGCTGTTTTTGTCCTATAAAGCTTTAAACAGCTCAGGACTGTAATACCTCAAGGGTCTCCTCTCCCCAAATGAACCGTCCCAAACCCTGCAACCAAGAAATTAATAAACTACAGGTCAATGGCATTTTTGTGACATGAAAAATGGTTGCTTATGGAGTGCCCCCCCCCCGTGTGTGTGTGTGTGTGTGTGTACTGTCTCTTATGTGTTAATACATAAACCTGGTAATCATAGAATATGTATTTTTTTCTTTCTGCAGAGCTTATTCAGAGTAAGGTGGAGAGAAACATTTACTTATTTCAGCAACTGATATTACCCAGATTAATAGATTGATCTGCTGTTGTTTGGCTTCCAGAAAATACTTGATTGGAATTGATTATTTTTTTTTGGAAAACAACAACAACAACAACCCTGTGTACTATTTTGAATAAAATGTAATATGTTGCTGGGACATTTGTGTGGGTTTATGTTCTTGTGAGATGTGAATACACTGTTGTGGAGGATTTGCAGTTTCAGATGACCGAAAGCCACCATTTCATCAATATTAACACATTTCACTGAGGTATTATAAAAAAACTTCTCAGTGGGATGCCTTGGTTGACAGGGCAAGAGACTGCCACTTTTGATGATAGGCAATCCTTGATTAGTGGGTTTGGAGAAGAGGCTGAATGGATACCTGTTATGGATGGTATATGAGCAGATTTCCTGCCTTTGAGCCTTTGAGGTTCTTTATAATTCTCTGATTCTGCTGGAGATACTACCCAGATGGCTGGGAACTGCCTTAGAAGAGGCCCTCTATTTAGAAGGCTTGTAACTGCTAGCTCACTTACTTCCTGTAACATAATCCAGATGGTTAGGAGCCTCAGTAACATTTTAAATATACAACCCTCATTCAGGTTGTAACTGTGGTTCATCACCCAGCCTTTCCCTTTAATGTGAAATAGGGTTTTGCATGACTCACCCTTCCACCCTTGCGAGGTAGGAGGGCTATGTATACGTACAGTTCAGTTTCAGTTTCAGTTTAGTTTTATTACAGCAAAAGCCAGCAATACAGAATACCATAATTCCAAACAAAAGAAAATCAGCAATAACATCACCAGAAATGAAACAGTTCTAGTCACAGGTAGGTAGCCGTGTTGGTCTGAGTCGAAACAAAATAAAAAAAAATTCCTTCAGTAGCACCTTAAAGACCAACTAAGTTTTTATTTTGGTATGAGCTTTCATGTGCATGCACAAGCCATAAGGAACACCATTTCAGATAGAACCACAGTGGACTTTGCTACCAAACTCTGCCACTTTGTCCTTACCCACAACCACTTCAAATTTGGTGATGACCTGTTCCTCCAGATCAGTGGCACAGCCATGGGCACCCGCATGGCCCCACAGTATGGCAACATCTTCATGGCAGATTTAGAACAACGTTTCCTAAACTCCTACCCACTCAAACCTCTCTTGTGCCTACGATACGTTGACAATATTTTTATTATCTGGACACATGGTCAACAGACCCTGGAAACCTCCCACCAGACATTCAATGACTTTCACCCCACCATCAACCTAACAGTGAACCAATCTATGCAAGAAATACATTTTTTGGACACTACTATAAAAATACAGGATGAACGTATAGACACCACCTTATACAGAAAACCAACTGACCGACAAACATATCTACATGCTTCTAGCTACCATCCCAAACATACCAAACGATCCATCGTATACAGCCAGGCCCTACGTTACAACCGTATCTGTTCCAACTCTACAGACAGAGAATCTCACCTAAGAGATCTACAGCAAACCTTTTTAGAACTAAAATATCCACCTGATGAAGTCAAACAACAGATCAACAGAGCCAGACTGATACCTAGAGAGAACCTGCTGCAAGACAGACCCAAAAAAGAAAATAACAGAACACCACTAGTCATCACATACAGCTCCCAAGTTAAAACAGTACAATGCATCATCAGAGATCTACAGTCTCTCCTGGACAATGACAGCTCCCTTTCTCAAGCTCTGGGAGGAAGACATTTCATTGCCTACAGACAGCCACCCAATCTTAAACAACTCCTCACCCACAATAATACAACCACCAGACTTCACATGGACACTGGTACCAGAGCCTGCAATAAACCCAGATGCCAACTTTGCTGCCACATACACCCGGACAACACCATTACTGGCCCCAACAACATCCAACATACCATCTCAGGACTATTTAATTGCTCATCTTCTAACATTGTGTATGCCATCAAATGCCAACAGTGCCCTTCAGCTCTCTATATTGGACAAACAGGCCAAACCCTACGCCAAAGGATAAATGGTCATAAATCTGACATCAGGAATCACAAGACAGAGAAACCAGTAGGAGAACACTTCAATCTCCCAGGACATTCTATACAAGATCTCAAAGCAGCTGTTTTATTACAGAAAAATTTCAGAAACAGACTGGAAAGAGAAATTGCTGAATTGCAACTCATTGGCAAGCTTAAAACCATGGAGCCACCTGGAATGAACAGAGACATAGGATTCTTATCTCATTATACATGATCCTTAGCACCTCAGCCCTTGCTCCCCCCAAAAAGACCAATTGCAGTCATTAACAGTCGTTAACAGTCATCAACAGGTTTACCACTCCCATCAGCCCATCACCCATTCCCATCACCCCCACCCCACCCTCTGAATATACATAAGGGTCTGGTTGCTTCTGTTTCATTGTATCTGATGAAGTGTGCATGCACACGAAAGCTCATACCAATATAAAAACTTAGTTGGTCTTTAAGGTGCTACTGAAGGAATTTTTTTTATTTTGTTCAAAGGGAATTTGCAATATGTTATTCAATAAAAGAGATTTACATTTCTTAATAACTAAAGTGCAAAATTTGGCCACATCATGTGAAACTGGACTTGAGGAATTTTCCAGAAGGAATTTTCGTAAGGTTTCAGAGGAGAATTCCAAATAATATTGTAAGGGTGTAAATTTTGATAAAGGGGGTAAAATAAGTCAAGCTCGTTCTTCACTATAAAATTCGCAAAATAAAAGGATATGAGTGACAGATTCCACCTTGTTAGACATGCAGGGGCAAAGGCACTCATGAATTGGTACCCGCATAAATTTGCCGTACAGCACAGCTGAGGGCTCAAAACGGGCTCTGGAAAAGGCCCATTTATAGGCTTCGTTAGTGATGTTAGATAAGTAAGGGGCAGCTGAAAAATTATGCCACGATTTTAGACATCTATAATTCTCCGGGAGTAAGGCATCTTCTTATTGTAATTCAACATTGTGAAGTCTCTGAGGAATGATTGTTTTTGCCTTGTTCAAAGTTCTGTTAAAAAGATCTTCAGGATTTAGGCCAATTTGTTTGATCTTATTAGTTATTTGCGTAAGCCAGGGTGGACTGCGGCCAGGAAGTGAAGTAACATTCCCTTTGGATTGTAATGAATTTTCAACCAAAGGGATATTGCTTGCTCCCAGACTTTTAATTCCACTCTGGGAAGTCCTGCCTCTTGCCTTAATACTACATTAGGTGTACACTTTGGGGTACCAAATAGCGATCTTAAAAATTTTGATTGTGCTTTTTCAAGGGTCTTAAGATTGGCAGAAAGTCCGATTTGAGAGCCATACAAGAGTTGGGCTAAAGATTTTGC
The DNA here is from genome assembly GCF_965207765.1 of Zootoca vivipara. Taxonomy (NCBI): domain Eukaryota; kingdom Metazoa; phylum Chordata; class Lepidosauria; order Squamata; family Lacertidae; genus Zootoca; species Zootoca vivipara. The sequence continues at coordinate 112,871,049 of NC_142586.1, forward strand.
CTGAAAAACTTTTAGGGCCCTAGGAAGAAAGACGGAGCCTTTCCTTCTGAATAATCTAAGGATGGCATTTGCTCTTCTTCCTGCTGAAGTGGCTGATGCGTCAGGTCTGTTGAAAATTTGGCATTATAAGAGAAGGTTATGCCTAAGTACTGGAAGATCTTAGTTTGTTCTATGGCGTTCCCCTTCATACTCCTTGTCTTTCTTGTAGGAGCGGTCGAAATGAACAATGTTAGTTTTGGCAAAATTAAGTGTTAACAATACAGTGCTACATTGGTCGCTAAACTTCCCTAAGGCTCGTTTCAAACCAACTTTAGTTTGAGAAAGAAGATCAGCGTCATCCACATACATTAGAATTGGCACTTTTCTTCCACTGGAAAACACCGGGGTGTGTGTGTGTGTGTGTGTGAGTATGGATTTCATGACAACATGTGATCAAAGAATTAACATAGATATTGAACAAAAAAGGAGCTAATAAACATCCTTCTCTAACCCCTCTTTGGACTGGGATTCCTCTAGAAATTCTGCCATCCTGTGCAAATCTTATCTGAAGGGTTTTATTTTCATGAGGCTTAATCATCAGAAGTAATAGCCTTCTGTCAATACCCATGCTGGCCAATTTAGCCCAGAGCCTATCCCTAGACACATAATCAAAGGCCACATACAATGACTTTTTGCAATGTTTCACATATTTATAGATGAAATCATCTAACACTAAGCAGTGATCAATGGTGGAGCGTCCAAATGTAAAACCTGCTTGTTCAATTTCTAGTAAATCATTATGGTCCAACCATTCACACAGTTTTAGACACAGATGTTTTGTATATAGTTTACAGATCACATTGAAAAGACTAATTGGTCTGTAATTAGCTGAATCAGGTTACAAGCTTTTACTGGTACCTGTTGCTATGGAAAGTTGCGATGGAAAAGTGCCCTATCTGTGTTAAACCTGCACTGCATTTTAGTTCCAACTCCAGTATTTATGATTCTTCTTCTTTGGCGATCACTTGTAGCCGAGTAAGATTGTCTTCCATAAACACGATTTGAACAATGGGTCCGTAAGTTACTGTGGAGGCCAATTCTGGACCCACACGTCCTTCCACAGTGGGGACATAGGTTTCCAGGCGAGAGTTGATCACGGTGTGGATTTGCCAAATGTGCCTTCCTCTTAGCACGTATCTCCCTTGCGTCCTGAGATCAAGCCCATGACACCTTTGGTAAATGCTGTTCTCCAACTGGAGCGCTTGCAGGCCAGTGTTTCCCAGTTGTCAGTGTTCATTTGTTGTTGTTGTTTAGTCGTTTAGTCATGTCCGACTCTTCGTGACCCCATGGACCATAGCACGCCAGGCACTCCTGTCTTGCACCGCCTCCCGCAGTTTGGTCAGACTCATGTTGGTAGCTTCGAGAACACTGTCCAATCATCTCGTCCTCTGTCATCCCCTTCTCCTTGTGCCCTCCATCTTTCCCAACATCAGGGTTTTTTCCAGGGAGTCTTCCCATCTCATGACGTGGCCAAAGTATTGGAGCCTCAGCTTCAGGATCTGTCCTTCCAGTGAGCACTCGGGGCTGATTTCCTTCAGAATGGATAAGTTTGATCTTCTTGCAGTCCATGGGACTCTCAAGAGTCTCCTCCAGCACCATAATTCAAAAGCAGCAATTCTTCGGCGATCAGCCTTCTTTATGGTCCAGCTCTCACTTCCATACTCTTAGTGTTTTTAAGTGTCAGGTGTAACTTCAGCCGACTCTTCATACTACTTTTTTAAAGATTTTCCTTTCTCTTTAAACCTCTTTTGTTGACCACAAGCATTACGCTTTCCATTTTTAAGTTCGGAATAGAGTAGTTGCTTTGGAAAAGGACCATCATATCCACACAACACGACCAGTCCAATGAAGTTGATATTGAACAGTTATGCAGGAGCCCAGCCAGATGGTATAAATTATTATTATTATTATTATTATTATTATTATTATTATTATTATTATTATTATTATTATTATATTATATTAACATCACTTTTTATATTCATACTTAAATGCCAATTGTGAAACAGCATTCCTCACCACCCAAACACACATTAGGATTACCCCTGACAAATGTCAATAATTATTAAAGGTTTTATTTTGTTTTTGATTGGGCAAGGTGAAGAACGTCAGTCCAAATGGCTGAAGCCTGAAGGGGATCTCAAATACTACAGAAAGAGAGAAACACCACAGCAGAACACATTCCAACTTCTCTGTCTTTTCAGAGACTTGGTGTCCTTGGCTTCTCCAAAACTTAATGTCCAAGACTTACTGTTCAAGACTTAGCATATACTTAGCATATACTTTTGGGATTAATGTCCCTTTGAGAAGGAGAATGATGTTAACTCTATCCATTGGAACATTTAGTGGGGTCATACTTAGAAGGAAGGCTTCAGGACTTTTTTGGAAGGTACATTTTAACAGCTCTTTCAATTTTTCATATATCTTGTTCCAAAATTCCGCCACCTTGGGGCATGTCCTGCTTTATGCATGTGCTGCGGCAAGGGTATTGATTGCATCGAAATGGAAAGGGGCTAGCTTCCCAACAGTTCAGGAATGGCGTGAAAAATTGAATGAATACCTAAGGATGGCAAAATTAACTGCAGTAATTAGGAATGTTCCGAGGCAAAAGATAATAGGGGAATGGAAATATGTACAAGACTACTTGGAAAAAGAAAATATAGAAGTTAACTTAGCGAAATCCTAAGAAAAGAGATTTAAAAGGAGAAGAAAAATTATAAGTAAAGAGAAAAACGGTAATGGAATGGAGTAAGAGGAATAGCAAGGGAAAGAGAATTTGCAAAGGAAAGTGTACTGTAAATAACAGGAAGTGAATTTTCTTTTATTTTCTTTTTTTCACCTTTTTTGTAAATGTATTCTTTTGTTTTCTATTTTTACCCTGTACCTTTTAATGAATTGTTCTTTATGATTTTGTAATTTTTTGTTCCATTTTTCTTCGTTTTGTATGTTTTAAAAAACTGAATAAAGATTTTTTTAAAAAAAACCATCTTTCTCAAAAAAAAAAGAGAAGGAGAATGATGAAATAAAACCACAGTGCTTTATTCTTCAAGAGATAAGGTGTTCCAGGGAGAGAAAGCACTGTGCAGTACATTGGCTGAAGGAACTTTTCCGTGTTCCCTGGATATAGAGATGAATTGCTTATTACTCATTTTAAGGACCCTGAACCATTCCTGTCTCACCCCTCCTGACTGTATGTGGCGAAGCTAAAATTTGTACCATGCACCTGGGCAATGGAGTACAACTAATGGGATTTCACTCTTGTTGCTGTGATCCCAAAATGAGGATTTTAAATATTTTTAATGCTTCTCCTTCATATGGAAAGTGCCCAGGGGCACACAATAGCATCACAGCATTATTTACAGGAATCATGCTTTCCTGAGAGGAAGAAAAATCTTGGAAAAATTACTGAGGCAATAAGGGGTCCATGGCTGCAGTCTATACATATTCTTCAATTGGTAGGAAGAGGCACAAAATGAGGTGCAACTTTGGTGATTTCCTCCACTATTCTCTGAAGAGACCATTGCTGCTTACCTTGTTGCCACTGCTTGCAATCATTTAGTGGACTTAGCTTGCAATATTTGTAGTGCATTGTAGTCTTCTACTACTTTGTACATGCTTACATCATTGCTTCTTTGATTGCTAAACTGGGTTTCTGTTGCTTTTAACAATAAACCAAATGAGGAAGGAAGGAGAAAAACCTTGTCATTGAATATGTTGTTGTTGTTGTTTAGTCGTTTAGTCGTGTCCGACTCTTCGTGACCCCATGGACCATAGCACGCCAGGCACTCCTGTCTTGCACTGCCTCCCGCAGTTTGGTCAAACTCATGTTCGTAGCTTCGAGAACACTGTCCAACCATCTCGTCCTCTGTCGTCCCCTTCTCCTAGTGCCCTCCATCTTTCCCAACATCAGGGTCTTTTCCAAGGATTCTTCTCTTCTCATGAGGTGGCCAAAGTATTGGAGCTTCAGCTTCACGATCTGTCCTTCCAGGGAGCACTCAGGGCTGATTTCCTTAAGAATTGATAGGTTTGATCTTCTAGCAGTCCATGGGACTCTCAAGAGTCTCCTCCAGCACCATAATTCAAAAGCATCAATTCTTCGACGATCAGCCTTCTTCATGGTCCAGCTCTCACTTCCATACATCACTACTGGGAAAACCATAGCTTTAACTATACGGACCTTTGTCGGCAAAGTGATGTCTCGGCTTTTTAAGATGCTGTCTAGGTTTGTCATTGCTTTTCTCCCAAGAAGCAGGCGTCTTTTAATTTCGTGACTGCTGTCACCATCTGCAGTGATCAAGGAGCCCAAGAAAGTAAAATCTCTCACTGCCTCCATTTCTTCCCCTTCTATTTGCCAGGAGGTGATGGGACCAGTGGCCATGATCTTGGTTTTTTTGATGTTGAGCTTCAGACCATATTTTGCGCTCTCCTCTTTCACCCTCATTAAAAGGTTCTTTAATTCCTCCTCGCTTTCTGCCATCAAGGTTGTGTCATCTGCATATCTGAGGTTGTTGATATTTCTTCCGGCAATCTTAATTCCGGCTTGGGATTCATCTAGTCCAGCCTTTCGCATGATGAATTCTGCATATAAGTTAAATAAGCAGGGAGACAATATACAACCTTGTCGTACTCCTTTCCCAATTTTGAACCAATCAGTTGTTCCATATCCAGTTCTAACTGTAGCTTCTTGTCCCACATAGAGATTTCTCAGGAGACAGATGAGGTGATCAGGCACTCCCATTTCTTTAAGAACTTGCCATAGTTTGCTGTGGTCGACACAGTCGAACGCTTTTGCATAGTCAATGAAGCAGAAGTAGACGTTTTTTTGGAACTCTCTAGCTTTCTCCATAATCCAGCGCATGTTTGCTATTTGGTCTCTGGTTCCTCTGCCCTTTCGAAATCCAGCTTGCACTTCTGGGAGTTCTCGGTCCACATACTGCCTAAGCCTGCCTTGTAGAATTTTAAGCATAACCTTGCTAGCGTGTGAAATGAGCGCAATTGTGCGGTAGTTGGAGCATTCTTTGGCACTGCCCTTCTTTGGAATTGGGATGTAGACTGATCTTCTCCAATCCTCTGGCCATTGCTGAGTTTTCCAAACTTGCTGGCATATTGGGTGTAGCACCTTAACAGCATCATCTTTTAAAATTTTAAATAGTTCAGCTGGAATATCATCACTTCCACTGGCCTTGTTATTAGCAGTGCTTTCTAAGGCCCATTTGACTTCACTCTCCAAGATGTCTGGCTCAAGGTCAGCAACCACACTACCTGGGGTGTCATTGAATATATCAGCTCCATTTCCATTTTCTAGAGCAGCACCAGGGGTCCAACACCCAGAGAGGATAATGAGAGCCTCTGAATACCACTTGTTGATGAGGCACACTTCTGTGCTTATGTTTTGTTGGTGGGCTTCCCAGGGACATCTGGCAGGCCACTGTCAGAACAGGATCATGGATAAATATTTGGTCTCATCCAACAAGGGTCTCCTTTTGGTCACATCTTCTTGCTAGTCAGGGGAGCAGTGGTGCCAGAAAACCTGAGGCCTGCCTCATGAACCAAAAGTGCACACCAAACTAATCCAGATATTTTGCCCAGATGAAGGTTCTTTCTGGATTCTAACAGTGCTGCATTTTACTAAATGTGGCCTTATTCTTTAAAAACAACAAGGGAACTTTGTTTTAAGACAAAGAGACTCAAAGTGCTCACCATACTAATTTGTACATACTGTTCAGTTCAGTTTAGTTCATTAGTTTTAGCTATGAACTATAGCAGCAGGATACAGGAAGAGATAAAACACAGAAAACAATAAAATTACTGTCTTGAGCTGACTGGACTATGAATGTACAAGTTAGTTTATGTTACTTCTTTTTGGCACACCGGGAATTCCTGGGGAGTACTGGACTTCCTGCTAACACATCCAGTACTTTTAGGATGCCAAATCCTAGGGCGGACGTGTAAATGCTGTTTGCAGACCTATAAATACGTGAACATGCAATCTTTTGGATGACACAGGAATCCGAGAGCACTCTTGGTCTCCCTTCTTTGGTTTCCAACTTGGCATTTCCAGTCAAGCTTCAGCAATGCAGATCAGCATCTTTTACATCATTGCTCTTTCAGCGATGCTCTTAGCTTCTCCAGGTATGACATAGATCAAAATCAGAATGTTCAGACATAATGTGGAAATTGGGATACATTAACCAGTATGGCTTTCTACTCCACTTCTGCTTTCCCTTCAAGGCTAATATGAAAGCCATATGCCTTGATCTATGTTGCTCTCTCTCCTCTCTCTTTTCTAGACCTGTCTCTTTCCCTCCTCCTGCACCTACTCTCAACACTTCCCTCCTTCATTCTTGTTCCCCTTGATCTATTGATTATGCTGTCTCCCTTCTCAGACTCTGCCCCATCATCCAATCCTGTTCACACCATCTCTTTGCTATGCTGCATTTTCCAGATTTTAAAGGATGTATGTAAATGTGTTTTGAACATGAGATAAGGATTTCTAATATATTGTCTGATATTGATAAATATTTGCCTTTTCCTGCCTTATGGAGTGCAATGTCTGATGTGTCCAAATAAAGTTCATTGGCAGAAAATGTTGAGGAACAAGGAAGGGGAATAAGGAAAAATATTTGCCCTGGAACGTGATTCTGAGACCTGTGAGAGCCCTGAAATAACAGAGACAAGACACCAGACGTTGGTTTAAAATCAGGCCAAATCTTACTGACTGCAGTAGGCAAGGCAGGGTTGACATGGCAGTAGGGCAAGGTTCAGTTCTTCATTCCACTCAGCACTTAGTGATGGGGTACAAGCTGTTGGGAAGGACTAAACCCCTTCCCTGGAAGTCACCCAGCATTGAAACCTCGAATACTGCAAGCCAAGCATCCAAGCTAAGTGAGGATTTCAGACCAGAACTGAGGGCAGCACCCAGAGGCAAATCTGCTAACCCTTCCAAATTGCCATTTTTGGCAACTGCCTCTCCAGAGGTTTGGCCTTGTTCACTGGGGGAAACATATAATCCATTACACTCCAGTGTCATTCCCAAAATGGAAAACTCAATGCAGGCATAGTAACACCTACCTTACGAATGTGGAATATAAAACATCTGAAAATTCAAAATGGCTATACATGTTGAACTCTGGTATTCTTATGAGACGGTTAAAGAGTAGTCCACTGCAGTTCAAAGACGCAGTTGCAATGGCCCATGATAATTTGGTCAGGAATGTCAGAATGTGGAAATGCCTTTGTAAAATTAAATAAAATATCTCTATCTAGGATTCGTCCATGCAGGGGAACCTCGTAAATGCGAGTCTTTTGCTGGGACTTGCGAGTCTCAATGTGAAAGGATCATTCAGAGTGCAACTTGTCCTGGAAAGAAGATATGCTGTGAGGATGCGTACGTTTTCTTCCTAGTTTTTCAAATCCATTGAACTCTAATGGAATTTCTTTCTTAAAATATTGATAAAATGAAATACATAAAGCAAATTAACCTCAAAATTTGGAACAAGCAGCTCTCTCTCTCTCTGTCTCTGTCTCTGTCTCTGTCTCTGTCTCTGTCTCTCTCTCTCTCTCTCTCTCTCCCTCTCTCTCATATTCAAATTTATGCCCATTGAATAATTATTAATCTTTCTTGCGGTCCAAAGACCCATAACATAGATTCAGAATAAAATGCAGATTCATACAGACAATCCCCCGGGAGAGGAAGAATGAGACAATATTTGTTTAGTCTTAAGTATGATGATTTTTGATACGTATGAATACCGAAAGCAACTGTGCCACGGCCACTGTGATATCATTAAACTTGTCGTCCAGAAGACATTTAGTACAGTAGGCTTCAGTTTTACCCAGCTGATTTCCCAGTAGGGGTTTAACATTGATTAATTATCTGCTCCCAGTTAGAGGGCAACATTTATTTCATTTCCTTTTTAAATTGCTTTTTTCCCCCAATACAAAACTACTCTATACTGGGCTGCCTTCAGATGTCTTCTAAAGGCTATATCTCCTTTTATCTCCTTGACTTGTGGGTCACATAGCCTCCATTGAAATAGGGACATCCTACCATGCCCTCCATCACATCTCCATTCAAAATAGGAGTGTCCTCAGAAAAAGTGGGACATGACGGGATCAAATCTGAAACTGGGACAGCTTCTGTGAATCTGGGGCTGTCCCTGGAAAATAGGGACACATGGAAGGTCTGCAGTACATTGAGGCCATGTGTGGTGAGATGTTTTTTTTTTCCAAACCCAAGAGCCATTTTTTATTTTGAGCATCCACCCAAGGGCCCCATCCCATGGGTGGATGGAGTCAGAGACAAATGTGGGTGTGGCAATGAGAATAATTCTAACTTTTGTATGCATGCATACATCTCCCTATCTTCCTTCCAAGCAAGAGAAAGGGATTAGTTCAAGCACACATTCTTGGCAGGCAAAGTAGAGCCAATATTCTGTGTGACTTTGAAATAGACTGTGTAGCTCAGGCTGTTGAGGGTCAGATGGAGAAGCCTGGAAGGCCACATTCAGACCCTGGCTTTGAGTTTCTCCCCCCACCCTGATTCAGCCTACAGAAATGTTTGTGTTCGTGTGTCTGTGTACTCTCCCTGTTAACACATAAACTTGTGAATCACTAAAGAAATCTCTTTCCTTTATTCAGAGGTATTAAAGGTTAAAATGGAAAGAAACATCTGCTTCTTTCAGCAATGGCTATAACCCAAGCAACTAGATGGATGTGCTGCTAATTTGGCCTGCAGAAATACTTCCATGATGTGGGAATTTTGAGAAAATATGTGTACTATTTTGAATAAATATTTGATATGTTGCTGGGAAATGTGTGTTTGTTTATGCCCTTCTGAGATGTGGATCCCCCTTGTGGACAATTTGCAAAGCTACCAAAGTCTTTTTCTTTCTAAAGTTCAGGTGGTCCATGCTTGTTCTTCTCTACATGTATACCGCAAATTATGCTCAGGTTAAATAACACTTTTCTGCCAAGACTCACCATTTCTGCCAGTTTGCTTTTAATGTCATTTGGCCTGCAACAATATCAACACATTTCACAAAGGTATTAGGAAGAACCTCCCAATGGGATGAGCTGGTTGACAGTGCAAAAGACTTTCACTGAAGATGCTAGATTGGCCATGATTAGTTGCTTCGAGGAAGAGACTGAATGTCTACGTATCACAGACATAGGCGTAGGAAGGTCAGGGGGTACCTGGTGCGGAAAATTTCTTGTCACCCCCCACCCCACATTGTTGTTTGTTTTTATCTTTCCCTGCAAAAATGGTTTTTATGTTATTTCATATTTTCTTTCAAAGGAATGTAGATTCTGGGCCTCTGGTAACAAGTAGGCGACTATGGACAGATACTTAAATCTACAGGTTGGATTGTGTTTTGGCTTGTGTTATTTTATTTATATTTATTGTTTATCTATCTCTCTATCTATCTATCTATCTAAATGTAGGTATTGTGTGCGCAGAGGTCACAGCCTTTCTCCATAACTGCTGAACTTTAATGTAACAAATTTGGCCACAACGTTCCATGCCCATCAGGGAGGGATCTGGCAGAATTCTTTCTCCAAAAACCACACCTTTCACACCTAAAATAATGATTAAACACAAAAAAGTGGCGCCCACCAGAAGCTCTGAAGACTCCAGCAGCTCCAAAGCTGCGCCGCCAGATGACATCACAAAATTCACAGCAACCAACTGAAAACAGTCCTATTGCAGCAACAAGGCCCAGCTTTTTCAATAGGCTGCAGCATTGCCAAGCAGGGAAAAACAAACAGAATAGGGCCTTTCACAAGGGGGGGGGCAACAGGGATGAGGCACAACAATGCGAGGGGGGAAACAGAGAGCTATGGGGAGGAAGGAATACACCAAAAATTAAAAACCAAAATACCACTCACGCCAAAATCATACACTTCACGCCAAAATAAATGACAACCCCAACTAGAGAAATAAAACATCGCAAACAACACAATAAAAAACAATAACACCACATCCTACATTCAAAACACCTACTCCAAAATTAGAATATCCAAGTAACCAAAAAAGCACACCACAAAACACACAATGCCCAAATCATACAATAACCACCAAAATGACAACCCCAAAAATAAAATTAAACAATAAAGACTTCTGCTTCTCATGTTCTTATTTCAATTTTTTAAATCTAAATATATTAAAATGTTCATGATGCGTGCACAGGGGCCAATGTATGGAGATACAGGGGGGAGGGGACAACACTCCCCGGGGACAACAGATTGCTCAGACATAAGTAAATACTGGAAAATAGAACCCAGAAACTGACAGTTCCTTCTCCAAGGGTGGGGGCAATGTAGGAAGATACTGGGGGGAGGGGGCCAACACTCCCCAGGGACAACAGAGGCCTCAGACAAAAGTGCATGCTGGGAAATAGAACCCAGAAACTGACAGTTCCTTCTCCAATGGTGGGTGCCCAAGTATGGAAATACAGGGGGGAGGGGGCCAACACTCCCCAGGGACAACAGAGGGCTTAGACAAAAGTGCATGCTGGGAAACAACCCAGAAGCTGACAGTTCCAAGGGTGGGGGGCCAAGGTATGGAGAAACAGGGGGGGAGACAACAGAGGATTCCAACATTCCCCAGAGACAACAGAGGACTCAGACAGGGGGTGGGGGAGGAGGGGCTCGATACCTCATGAGTCAGGACAGGGTGGGGCCAGTCACAGGATGTGCTGCGGGGGTTGGGGGAAAGGGGGCTCGATACCTCATGGGTCGGAACAGGGTGGGGGCAGTCACAGGGATGAACCAGAGGGTGGGGGGAGGAGGGGGCAGGATAAGTCAAGTGTCCGGACAGAGTGGGGTGAATCACAGGAAAGAACCACAGCAACACGTGGCCGGGCCAGCTACTTTATTTAATAAAATTTATTTTTAAAAACCTGCAACATTGTTTACCAAAAAACAACAACACAAAAAACACCACAGCAGTAAAATCAAGAAAAATTAACAATCCTACTTTAAAACATACAAAAGCTAAAATATTAAGATTGAAATTACTTCAACTTCCTAGGCATCTAGGTATGCTTGCCTAAAGAAGAATGCTTTTAGCAGGTGCTCGAAAAGAGTCAAGCAAAGCCACGTGCTTTGTTGCAATAGGTGGGGAGTTCCAAAGTGGTGCTGTCACAGTAAACAATGCAGTACAGTAGTACCTCGGGTTAAGAACTTAATTCGTTCCGGAGGTCCGTTCTTAACCTGAAACTGTTCTTAACCTGAGGTACCACTTTAGCTAATGGGACCTCCTGCTGCCGCCGCGCCGCCACCATGCAATTTCTGTTCTCATCCTGAAGCAAAGTTCTTAACCTGAGGTACTATTTTTGGATTACTGGAGTCTGTAACCTGAAGCGTCTGTAACCTAAAGCGTCATTTGTAAGTTAAGCTCATTTGTAAGTTTTCATTTGAAAATTTGTAGAAATTAATAAACTACAGGTCATTGGCATTTTTGTGACATGAAATTTTGTTGCTTATGGAGTGTCCCCCCCCATACATGTGTGTGTGTGTGTGTGTGTGTGTGTGTGTGTGTGTGAGAGAGAGAGAGAGAGAGAGAGAGAGAGAGAGAGAGAGAGAGAGAGAGAGAGCGCGTGTGTGTTGTCTCTTATGTGTTAAGACATAAACCTGTTAATCACAGAATATGTATTTTTTCTTTCTGCAGATTTGGTTCAGGGTAAAGTGGAGAGAAACATTTGCTTATTTCAGCAACTGATATTACCCAGATTAATAGATTGATCTGCTGTTGTTTGGCTTCCAGAAAATACTTGAGTGGAATTGGTTTTTATTTTATTTTATTGAGAGAAAAAACCCAACAACAACCCTGTGTACTATTTTGAATAAAATGTAATATGTTTCTGGAAAATGTGTGTGGGTTTATGTTCTTGTGAGATGCGAATACACTGTTGTGGACAATCTGCAGTTTCAGATGACCAAAAGCGACCACTTCATCAATATTAACACATTTCACTGAGGTATTATAAAAACTTCTCAGTGGGATGCCTTGGTTGACAGGGCAAGAGACTGCCACTGTTGATGATAGGCAATCCTTGATTAGTGGGTTTGTAGAAGAGGCTGAATGGATACCTGCTATGGATGGTATATGAGCAGATTTCCTGCCTTTGGGCCTTTGAGGTTCCTTATAATTCTCTGATTCTGCTGGAGATACTATCCAGAAATCCCAGATGGCTGGGAACTGCCTGAATTCCCCTTAGAAGAGGCCCTCTATTTAGCAGGCTTGTAACTGCTAGCTCACTTACTTCCTGTAACATAATCCAGATGGCTAGGAGCCTCAGTAACATTTTAAATACACAACCCTCATTCAGGTTGTAACTGTGGTTCATCACCCAGCCTTTCCCTTTGATGTGAAATTGGGTTTTGCATGACTCACCCTTCCACCCTTGCGAGGTAGGAGGGCTATGTACACGTACAGTTCAGTTTCAGTTTCAGTTTAGTTTTATTACAGCAAAAGCCAGCAATACAGAATACCATAATTCCAAACAAAAGAAAATCAGCAATAACATCACCAGAAATAAAACAGTTCTAGTTACAGGTAGGTAGCCGTGTTGGTCTGAGTCGAAACAAAATAAAAAAATTCCTTCAGTAGCACCTTAAAGACCAACTAAGTTTTTATTTTGGTATGAGCTTTCATGTGCATGCACAAGCCATGTTGTTGTTTAGTCGTTTAGTCGTGTCCGACTCTTCGTGACCCCATGGACCAGAGCACGCCAGGCACTCCTGTCTTGCACTGCCTCCCGCAGTTTGGTCAAACTCATGTTCATAGCTTCGAGAACACTGTCCAACCATCTTGTCCTCTGTCGTCCCCTTCTCCTAGTGCCCTCAATCTTTCCTAACATCAGGGTCTTTTCCAAGGATTCTTCTCTTCTCATGAGGTGGCCAAAGTATTGGAGCCTCAGCTTCACGATCTGTCCTTCCAGGGAGCACTCAGGGCTGATTTCCTTAAGAATGGATAGGTTTGATCTTCTTGCAGTCCATGGGACTCTCAAGAGTCTCCTCCAGCACCATGATTCAAAAGCATCAATTCTTCGGCGATCAGCCTTCTTTATGGTCCAGCTCTCACTTCCATACATCACTACTGGGAAAACCATAGCTTTAACTATACGGACCTTTGTCGGCAAGGTGATGTCTCTGCTTTTTAAGATGCTGTCTAGGTTTGTCATTGCTTTTCTCCCAAGAAGAAGGCGTCTTTTAATTTCGTGACTGCTGTCACCATCTGCAGTGATCAAGGAGCCCAAGAAAGTAAAATCTCTCACTGCCTCCATTTCTTCCCCTTCTATTTGCCAGGAGGTGATGGGACCAGTGGCCATGATCTTGGTTTTTCTGATGTTGAGCTTCAGACCATATTTTGTGCTCTCCTCTTTCACCCTCATTAAAAGGTTCTTTAATTCCTCCTCACTTTCTGCCATCAAGGTTGTGTCATCTGCATATCTGAGGTTGTTGATATTTCTTCCGGCAATCTTAATTCCGGCTTGGGATTCATCTAGTCCAGCCTTTCGCATGATGAATTCTGCATATAAGTTAAATAAGCAGGGAGACAATATACAACCTTGTCGTACTCCTTTCCCAATTTTGAACCAATCAGTTGATGCACAAGCCATAAGGAACACCATTTCAGATAGAACCACAGCGCACTTTGCTACCAAACTCTGCCACTTTGTCCTTACCCACAACCACTTCAAATTTGGTGATGACCTGTTCCTCCAGATCAGCGGCACAGCCATGGGCACCCGCTGTTGGCAAAACCGCAGAAGACCTGGGCCACCTAGCCCCCCGGTAAGACTCTGCCGGTAGCGTCTTCTCCCTCCGGTAGCCAGCTGTAACACGATCCAGGCTCCTTGGAGTCTGGACACGTTATCTGCAGAGATCATTTCCAGCGATCAGCGTGGTTTGGCAGCAGCAGCAAGAAGGAATACTCAGAGAGAAGTCCTTGCATATTTACAAGCGTTTTATTCTAAAGCATCTCGAAAGATAGACCAACGTGTCTGTCTCCATCAGCAAAGCGAAAGCAAGACTAACATTACAATAGTACAACCAAACGGAAATATACATCATGTGACATACTCAACATCCTCTTCCAAGCCTGTTCCTGTTTAAGGTGGAACAGAATCTACTATGAAATTCTAACAAAACTCCCCCATTCTGTGTAACCTTAAACTTCAGTAATCCCAACTGTAGCTTTGGCACATCCATCTTTAGTTGTTCTCTGTTAACAACCCTGGACAACACACCAGCAGGAAAATCACTACCTGGCATGCAGGACACTTGACCTGGTCCCTTCCTGATACTCTCTCTTGCATGACGTAACCTCATCTGCAAGAACTTGGACCTTTGCTTGCAACCTTCTGAAGCTAGCAAATCCAAACAGGAAATGTTGTCCTGATACACCTGTGCTGGACAAGTCACCTTGACTTTGACATCCTGAAACAGTTGCATCAACCACTCGCAATCTGTGAGCGAGAATGAGGGAGTGTTGAGTTCCACTGCATAGGAACTCAGACTCATTATTGTTTGCTCCTTGCACATCCAGCCAACCAGACAGTGGTTGTACAAGTAGCAAACGCCAGAAGAGCTTGTGCCACCTGTGGCATCACTTCTGAAACTTGCATTTGCAAAAATCTCAAGACCCCCAGTCTTCTGACTTGTCAACTTCAGCCTGCAGTGCATAGTGCTTCGAAGATAGCAACCTATGTGCTGCAGAGCTTGCCAATCCTTAACAGTAGGATTGTCAGCATGCCTGCCAAGCAAATCACAGCTTGCAGCAATGTCAGGTCTTGAACATTTTGCAATGAAGCATAGTTTGCCTAGAACACATCTATACAAAGTGGTGTCAGAAAATGCTTCTGTGTTATCATCTCTCTGATAACCTGGCACCATAGGTGTGTCTATAGGATTTGTATCACCCAAATCCATCCTGTTCAATACCTCTGTAATTTTCTGGGTCTGGTGCACCAGGAAATTACCTTCTGTGTCTTTCTCATCTTCCAGAGAAAAGTAGTTGGAAACTTCACCAAGATCCTCCATGGTGTAGTGTTCCTGCAACTGAGCAAGTGTATGCTGGTACAAATCCTTGTGTTTCCAGAAGATAAGCATTTCAGCATCAAAACAAAAACAATACAGTTTGTGCTCCCCCTCTTCCTTGACAAACACACATGAATCAGCAATACTTTGGTGAAAACCTAGAGAAAGCAACATCTCTGTTAGTGTTGTGTCCCAACACCTGGCACTCCTCTTGAGACCAAACAGGGATTTCTTCAGTTTGCAGACCATCCCCTGTGGTACGTGGAAGTAAAAACAGATCCTCCTGCAAAATCCCAGTCAAAACATTTGCATCATCAGTATCCAATACAATATGTGATACGTGCATTTTCTCCTCCGAAGCAATCTTGAGCAAAAGCTTTAAGCATTCATACTTTACATCGGGTGCAATAGTCTCAATGTTGTTTTCACCTTGAACCTGTGAAAACCCTGTTGCGACCAGTTTGGCTGTGTGCCCCACTACCTTGCCATGTTGGTCAGTTTCGGCCTTAAAGACCCACTTGCTGTTTACCAGCTTCATTCCTGGGACCATTTTGACCAGTTCCCAGGTCTGATTCCTATCTAAGGAATCAATCTCTGTTTTCATGGCAGCTAGCCATGGTTGAGCATCTTTTGAGGTCATTTCCTGAACCTCCTTGAAGTTTGCAGGTTCAAAAACCTTTTCTGAGCTACTAAGAACAGCAACAGCAGTCTTAGCAAACTCATCAGCAAATCTCTCAGGCTGTTTGCCTGTTGTGGCCCTTCCAGATTTGCAAACACTCATTTCCTCTTTCTCTGGAGAAAAATGACCAATGGTGAGCAGTGGTTCTCCCAATTCAGTGTCAGACTCAACTGCAGGTCTGAGTGAGGTTTCAACACCTTCGTAGCCTGCTGTATCACCAGCCACAGCAGTACCACTACCTCCCACTGAATTTGAACCAACCTGATCATCATCTGCAGCTTGTGCTGCTCCACTTGGGTGAATCACATCATTTGCATGAACCAGGAAAATTCCCCCACCTTCCTCCCACTTGGGATTGGTAGCACCACCTAGGTGAACCAGGGAAATTTCCTCCTTTGCCACCCCCTTGGGATTGACATCACCATCTGGGTGAACCTTGGAAATACCTTCCATTTGCACCTTCTCTGGATTGGCACTGTGCAACAAGGGTGTAAGTCCCTGCTGCATTGACTTTCCAGAATTCCCAGCTCCCTCACACAAACCACCCTCCCAAGAACTGTTGGGACGTGAGAGATCCTTTTGAATTCGCTTCTCATCCAGGAAAGCATCTAGCTCCTGAGAAGTGAATTCACCTTCACTGGGACGGGAGCATTTCACTCCAATGGGATCGGCATTACCATCATTCTTGATGTACCCCTCTTCACTCTCCGAGGGAGTCAGTTGACCATCTTGGCCATTTGCAACT
This sequence comes from Zootoca vivipara, assembly GCF_965207765.1. Lineage (NCBI taxonomy): Eukaryota > Metazoa > Chordata > Lepidosauria > Squamata > Lacertidae > Zootoca > Zootoca vivipara. The sequence continues at coordinate 112,887,557 of NC_142586.1, forward strand.
TCATCCACTGAAAGTGTCATTTGATCAGCTAGATCAATATGAATCACTTCACAGGGTGTGGAAGTCTGTCTGCTAGACAGCTTCCCATAATCAGCAAATACATTATTGCAATCAGCAAAAGAATCACAGGGTTGAACCTTTAAACCCTGAACCTTTCCAGGCTCCTCCTTGGACACCTCCTGCAAACTCAGGTGAACATTTGTGTGATCAAAACCACCTGTAAAAAGAAGCTGATTAGTGTTAGCATTACAGGCAACTCCAGGCATATCAACCACATTTTCATCAACATAATCAAAAGTGAACACATATTGATTATCAACTCTTGGAGCATTCAGAAATTCATCATCTCCTTTCATGATGAGACAGCTTCCATTTTCGAAAGAAACTCCATACCCTTCTTCAGACATCTGTGAAATGGAAAGCAAATTAATTTGTGCATCTTGCACATACAAAACGTCACATAGTGTCAAGTTCAGTCCTTTTATGTAGACATCCCCATTTCCTTGGACATTTAAAAGTCCTTGACTAGTCTTCACGACATCATCCTGTGAAGAAAAACAAGTAAACAAACTTCTGTCACTGCAAATGTGCTTCTTAACTGTGGAACTGACAAAAAACTTGCGTTGAACTTTTCGAGCCAGCAAAGTCCCGTTATGCTGCTGTGTGGGCTTCTGCTCCTGGCCGCCCCCTTCTTCTTTCCAGGCGAGGACTTTTTCTCTTTGCCAGCTGCAGTTGTGGGCTTCAACTCTCCCCCCTGCTCCTGGCCTCGTGACACTGTTGTGGGCTGCAATTCTTCCCCCTTCGGCTGGGCCTTAGCAACAAGCTTCACTTTTGTGGGCATCTCCTCGCCCCTCCTTCGTGACAAAGCTGCACCTGCAGGCTTTTGTTTTGTCTGGGCTTTTGCAAAGACTTTGAAGACTGACCTTCGTTCCCATGGGACTGCACGGCTGTGTGGGATGATGACGCCATCTCCCCCTGAGATTTGCAACTGGCGCCCTCAGCAATTTCCATTGAAGCATTCTGTGCAGCCACTTGCTCCAGGTCTGACGCGACAGCCAGCTCCTGCTGCAATTTCCAAGTGGTGCCCTCAGCTCTTGCATTCACTGGAGACTGCACCCCCACCAGGTCTGACATCACAGCCAGCTCTTCCTGTGGTTTGCAACCGGGTGCCCCAGCACTCCAGCAATCATTTGGGGAATCACCATCACAGCTTCCTCCCCCTCCAAGAGCTAGTTTCAATGTTTCCCACATCTCGCAAGCTGAATTGCATGAACCAACATAAATCAATTGTCCCGGACACAAACTTGTGATAATCAATCCTCTCGCAAAAGAATCATCTGACCTCCAGCTGCTAGGGTCTGGGCAATTAGCCCTCCCCCTCTTTTCGACGGTGTACCACACTCCCGCATCCTGCAGCCTCTTCTGTGTACATTTTGCCCAATTCTGATAATTTTCTCCTTGAAGGAAAATTATCTCTTCAGAGCCAGAGCTGTGCAAAAACTCCATTTTCCCTTGTCTCTTACTAACTGGGAAAATGCTTGCAGCCCCTCACAGTCCACTGTCCTCACAGTCATTAATCACTGTGAAAGTTTTACTGCCCGCCATAAAACTTCAGGCTGCGCAGATCAAAGTCTCTTGCTTGTGTGCCTGCCGCGGCATGCTTGTAAAAGCCTTTCGCTTTTCCACATACCTTCTCTCCTCTTTGTCCGAAGTTTTCCAGCATCCCAGCTGATTTCGGAACACACTGCCGTTTCCTGCTGCCTCCTGGGCGATTAGCCATTCCATTACTGGGCGCGGAACCCTTTTGCCCAGCAATCCATAGTCTGGCACCCATGACCCTTTGTTCACCGTCTCCACTGGGCCCATTAACCCTTTGTTGGGATATCACCATTGGGAGGTCCAGCCAGCAGCCTCCTCTTCTCCTCATTCCCGGTGATTCCAGGGAACCCGACTCAGGGTCTCAGTGACCTGAGCACACAATAAGCAGAGGTCATCTCCAGCGATCAGCGTGGTTTGGCAGCAGCAGCAGCATCAGAGAAAAGTCAGAGAGAAGTTCTTGCATATTTACAAGCGTTTTATTCTAAAGCATCTCGAAAGATAGACCAACGTGTCTGTCTCCATCAGCAAAGCGAAAGCAAGACTAACATTACAATAGTACAACCAAACGGAAATATACATCATGTGACATACTCAACATCCTCTTCCAAGCCTGTTCCTGTTTAAGGTGGAACAGAATCTACTATGAAATCCTAACACCCGCATGGCCCCACAGTAAGCCACCATCTTCATGGCAGATTTAGAACAACGTTTCCTAAACTCCTACCCACTCAAACCTCTCTTGTACCTACGATACATTGACGATATTTTTATTATCTGGAAACATGGTCAACAGACCCTGGAAACCTTTCACCAGACATTCAATGACTTTCACTGCACCATCAACCTAACAATGAACCAATCTATGCAAGAAATACATTTTTGGACACTACTAAACATACCAAGCAATCCATCGTATACAGCCAGGCCCTACGTTACAACCGCATCTGTTCCAACTCTACAGACAGAGAATCTCACCTAAGAGATCTACAGCAAACCTTTTTAGAACTAAAATATCCACGTGATGAAGTTAAACAACAGATCAACAGAGCCAGACTGATACCTAGAGAGAACCTGCTGCAAGACAGACTCAAAAAAGAAAATAACAGAACACCACTAGTTATCACATACAGCTCCCAAGTTAAAACAGTACAATGCATCATCAGAGATCTACAACCTCTCCTGGACAATGACAGCTCTCTTTCAAAAGCTCTGGGAGGAAGGATGGATTGTTTGGTATGTTTGGGATGGTAGCTAGAGGCATGTAGATATGTTTGTCAACATCCAACATACCATCTCAGGACTATTCAATTGCTCATCTTCTAACATTGTGTATGCCATCAAATGCCAACAGTGCCCTTCAGCTCTCTATATTGGACAAACAGGCCAAACCCTATGCCAAAGGATAAATGGACATAAATCTGACATCAGGAACCATAAGACAGAGAAACCAGTAGGAGAAAACTTCAATCTCCCAGGACATTCTATACAAGATCTCAAAGCAGCTGTTTTATTACAGAAAAAAAATCAGAAACAGACTGGAAAGAGAGGTTGCTGAATTGCAAATCATTAGCAAGCTTAAAACCATGGAGCCACCAGGAAAGAACAGAGACATAGGATTCTTATCTCATTATACATGATCCTTAGCACCTCAGCCCTTGCTCCCCCCAAAAAGACCAATTGCAGTCATTAACAGTCGTTAACAGTCATCAACAGGTTTACCACTCCTATCAGCCCATCACCCATTCCCATCACCCCCACCCCACCCTCTGAATATACATAAGGGTCTGGTTGCTTCTGTTTCAGTGTATCTGATGAAGTGTGCTTGCACACGAAAGCTCATACCAATATAAAAACTTAGTTGGTCTTTAAGGTGCTACTGAAGGAATTTTTTTTATTTTGTTCAAAGGGAATTTGCAATATGTTATTCAATAAAAGAGATTTACATTTCTTAATAACTAAAGTGCAAAATTTGGCCACATCATGTGAAACTGGACTTGAGGAATTTTCCAGAAGGAATTTTCGTAAGGTTTCGGAGGAGAATTCCAAATAATATTGTAAGGGTGTGAATTTTGATAAAGGGGGTAAAATAAGTCAAGCTCGTTCTTCACTATAAAATTCGCAAAATAAAAGGATATGAGTGACAGATTCCACCTTGTTAGACATGCAGGGGCAAAGGCACTCATGAATTGGTACCCGCATAAATTTGCCGTACAGCACAGCTGAGGGCTCAAAACGGGCTCTGGAAAAGGCCCATTTATAGGCTTCGTTAGTGATGTTAGATAAGTAAGGGGCAGCTGAAAAATTATGCCACGATTTTAGACATCTATAATTCTCCGGGAGTAAGGCATCTTCTTATTGTAATTCAACATTGTGAAGTCTCTGAGGAATGATTGTTTTTGCCTTGTTCAAAGTTCTGTTAAAAAGATCTTCAGGATTTAGGCCAATTTGTTCGATCTTATTAGTTATTTGCGTAAGCCTGGGTAGAATTGGCACTTTTCTACCACTGGAAAACACGGGGGAGGGGGAGGGTGAGTATCGATTTCATGACAACATGTGATCAAAGAATTAACATAGATATTGATTTTGCCTGAAAAACTTTTAGGGCCCTAGGAAGGAAGCCGGAGCCGTTCCTTCTGAATAATCTAAGGATGGCATTTGCTCTTCTCCCTGCTGAAGTAGCTGATGCGGTCAGGTGTGTTGAAAATTTGGCATTATAAGAGAAGGTTATGCCTAAGTACTGGAAGATCTTAGTTTGTTCTATGGCGTTCCCCTTCATACTCCTCCAACTGTCTTTCTTGTAGGAGCGGTCGAAATGAACAATGTTAGTTTTGGCAAAATTAAGTGTTAACAATACAGTGCTACATTGGTCGCTAAACTTCCCTAAGGCTCGTTTCAAACCAACTTTAGTTTGAGAAAGAAGATCAGCGTCATCCACATACATTAGAATTGGCACTTTTCTTCCACTGGAAAACACGTGGGGCGGGGGGGGGGGGCGGGGTGAGTATCGATTTCATGACAGCATGTGATCAAAGAATTAACATAGATATTGAACAAAAAAGGAGCTGCTAATAAACATCCTTGTCTAACCCCTCTTTGGACTGGGATTCCTCTAGAAATTCTGCCATCCTGTGCAAATCTTATCTAAAGGGTATTATTTCCATGAAGCTTAATCATCAGAAGTAATAGCCTTCTGTCAATACCCATGCTGGACAGTTTAGCCCAGAGCCTATCCCTAGACACAGAATCAAATGCTGCCCTTAGGTCCACAAAGGCCACATACAATGACTTTTTCCAATGTTTCACATATTTATAGATGAAATAATCTAACACTAAGCAGTGATCAATGGTGGAGCATCCAAATGTAAAACCTGCTTGTTCAATTTCTAGTAAATCATTATGGTCCAACCATTCACGCAGTTTTAGACACAGATGTTTTGTATATAGTTTGCAGATCACATTGAAAAGACAAATTGGTCTGTAATTAGCTGGATCAGGTTACAAGCTTTGACTGGTACCTGTTGCTATGGAAAGTTGCTATGGAAAGGTGCCCTATCTGTGTTAAACCTGCACTGCATTTTAGTTCCAACTCCAGTATTTATGCGTCTTCTTCTTTGGCGATCACTTGTAGCCGAGTAAGATTGTCTTCCATAAACACGATTTGAACAATGGGTCCGTAAGTTACTGTGGAGGCCAATTCTGGACCCACACGTCCTTCCACAGTGGGGACATAGGTTTCCAGGCGAGAGTTGATCACGGTGTGGATTTGCCAAACGTGCCTTCCTCTTAGCACGTATCTCCCTTGCGTCCTGAGATCGAGCCCATGAAACCTTTGGTAAATGCTGTTCTCCAACTGGAGCGCTTGCAGGCCAGTGTTTCCCAGTTGTCAGTGTTCATTTGTTGTTGTTGTTTAGTCGTTTAGTCGTGTCCGACTCTTCGTGACCCCATGGACCATAGCACGCCAGGCACACCTGTCTTGCACTGCCTCCCGCAGTTTGGTCAAACTCATGTCCGTAGCTTTGAGAACACTGTCCAACCATCTTGTCCTCTGTCGTCCCATTCTCCTAGTGCCCTCAATCTTTCCCAACATCAGGGTCTTTTCCAAGGAATCTTCTCTTCTCATGAGGTGGCCAAAGTATTGGAGCCTCAGCTTCACGATCTGTCCTTCCAGGGAGCACTCAGGGCTGATTTCCTTAAGAATGGATAGGTTTGATCTTCTAGCAGTCCATGGGACTCTCAAGAATCTCCTCCAGCACCGTAATTCAAAAGCATCAATTCTTCGGCGATCAGCCTTCTTGATGGTCCAGCTCTCACTTTCATACATCACTACTGGGAAAACCATAGCTTTAACAATATGGACCTTTGTCGGCAAGGTGATGTCTCTGCTTTTTAAGATGCTGTCTAGGTTTGTCATTGCTTTTCTCCCAAGAAGCAGGCGTCTTTTAATTTCGTGACTGCTGTCACCATCTGCAGTGATCAAGGAGCCCAAGCAAGTAAAATCTCTCACTGCCTCCATTTCTTCCCCTTCTATTTGCCAGGAGGTGATGGGACCAATGGCCATGATCTTGGTTTTTTGGATGTTGAGCTTCAGACCATATTTTGCGCTCTCCTCTTTCACCCTCATTAAAAGGTTCTTTAATTCCTCCTCGCTTTCTGCCATCAAGGTTGTGTCATCTGCATATCTGAGGTTTTTGATATTTCTTCCGGCAATCTTAATTCCGGCTTGGGATTCATCTAGTCCAGCCTTTCGCATGATGAATTCTGCATATAAGTTAAATAAGCAGGGAGACAATATACAACCTTGTCGTACTCCTTTCCCAATTTTGAACCAATCAGTTGTTCCATATCCAGTTCTAACTGTAGCTTCTTGTCCCACATAGAGATTTCTCAGGAGACAGATGAGGTGATCAGGCATCCCATTTCTTTAAGAACTTGCCATAGTTTGCTGTGGTCGATGCAGTCAAAGGCTTTCGCATAGTCAATGAAGCAGAAGTAGACGTTTTTCTGGAACTCTCTAGCTTTCTCCATAATCCAGCGCATGTTTGCTATTTGGTCTCTGGTTCCTCTGCCCTTTCGAAATGCAGCTTGCACTTCTGGGAGTTCTCGGTCCACATACTGCCTAAGCCTGCCTTGTAGAATTTTAAGCATAACCTTGCTAGCGTGTGAAATGAGCGCAATTGTGCGGTAGTTGGAGCATTCTTTGGCACTGCCCTTCTTTGGAATTGGGATGTAGACTGATCTTCTCCAATCCTCTGGCCATTGCTGAGTTTTCCAAACTTGCTGGCATATTGGGTGTAGCACCTTGGGTGTATTCATATTGGGTGTACTCATATTGGGTGTAGTCAGTGTTCATACTACATTTTAAAAGATTTGCCTTTGTCTTTAAACCTCGTTTGTTGACCACCAGCATTACACTTTCCATTTTTAAGTTCGGAATAGAGTAGTTGCTTTGGAAAACGACCATCATATCCACACAACACGACCAGTCCAATGAAGTTGATATTGAACAGTTATGCAGGAGCCCAGCCAGATGGTATATATTATTATTATTATTATTATTATTATTATTATTATTATTATTATTATTATATTACCATAACTTTTTATATTCATATTTAAATGCCAATTGTGAAACAGCATTCCTCACCACCCAAACACACATTAGGATTACCCCTGACAAATGTCAATAATTATTAAAGGTTTTATTTTGTTTTTGATTGGGCAAGGTGAAGAACGTCAGTCCAAATGGCTGAAGCCTGAAGGGGATCTCAAATACTACAGAAAGAGAGAAACACCACAGCAGAACACATTCCAACTTCTCTGTCTTTTCAGAGACTTGGTGTCCTTGGCTTCTCCAAAACTTAATGTCCAAGACTTACTGTTCAAGACTTAGCATATACTTAGCATATACTTTTGGGATTAATGTCCCTTTGAGAAGGAGAATGATGTTAACTCTATCCATTGGAACATTTAGTGGGGTCATACTTAGAAGGAAGGCTTCAGGACTTTTTTGGAAGGTGCAATTTTTCATATATCTTGTTCCAAAAATTCCGCCACCTTGGGGCATGTCCTGCTTTATGCATATGCAGCGGCAAGGGTATTGATTGCATCGAAATGGAAAGGGGCTAGCTTCCCAACAGTTCAGGAATGGCGTGAAAAATTGATTGAATACCTAAGGATGGCGAAATTAACTGCAGTAATTAGGAATGTTCCGAGGCAAAAGATAATAGGGGAATGGAAATATGTACAAGACTACTTGGAAAAAGAAAATATAGAAGTTAACTTAGCGAAATCCTAAGAATAGAGATTTAAAAGGAGAAGAAAAATTATAAGTAAAGAGAAAAACGGTGATGGAATGGAGTAAGAGGAATAGCAAGGGAAAGAGAATTTGCAAAGGAAAGCGTACTGTAAATAACAGGAAGTGGATTTTTCTTTTCTTTTAATTTTTTTCACCTTTTTTGTAAATGTATTCTTTTGTTTTCTATTTTTACCCTGTACCTTTTTTATGAATTGTTCTTTATGATTTTGTAATTTTTTGTTCCATTTTTCTTCGTTTTGTATGTTTTAAAAAACTGAATAAAGATTTTTTTAAAAAAAATACATCTTTCTCAAAAAAAAAAAAAAAGAGAGAAGGAGAATGATTAAATAAAACCACAGTGCCTTGTTCTTCAAGAGATAAGGTGTTCCAGGGAGAGAAAGCACTGTGCAGTACATTGGCTGAAGGAACTTTTCCGTGTTCCCTGGATATAGAGATGAATTGCTTATTACTCATTTTAAGGACCCTGAACCATTCCTGTCTCACCCCTCCTGACTGTATGTGGCGAAGCTAAAATTTGTACCATGCACCTGGACAATGGAGTACAACTAATGGGATTTCACTCCTGTTGCTGTGATCCCAAAATGAGGATTTTAAATATTTTTCATGCTTCTCCTTCATATGGAAAGTGCCCAGGAGCACACAATAGCATCACAGCATGATTTACAGGAATCATGCTTTCCTGAGAGGAAGAAAAATCTTGGAAAAATTACTGAGGCAATAAGGGGTCCATGGCTGCGGTCCATACATATTCTTCAATTGGTAGGAAGAGGCACAAAATGAGGTGCAACTTTGGTGATTTCCTCCACCATCTTCTTTGGAGGTCTTTAAGCAGAGGCTTGACAGCCATCTGTCAGGAATGCTTTGATGGTGTTTCCTGCTTGGCAGGGGGTTGGACTGGATGGCCCTTGTGGTCTCTTCCAACTCTATGATTCTATGATTCTATGATTCTATGATTGCTGCTTACCTTGTTGCCACTGCTTGCATTCATTTAGTGGACTTAGCTTGCAATATTTGTAGTGCATTGTAGTCTTCTACTACTTTGTACATGCTTACATCATTGCTTCTATGATTGCTAAACTGGGTTTCTGTTGCTTTTAACAATAAACCAAATGAGGAAGGAAGAAGATAAACCTTGTCATTGAATATATCAGCTCTATTTCTATTTTCTAGAGCAGCACCAGGGGTCCAACACCCAGAGAGGATAATGAGAGCCTCTGAATACCACTTGTTGATGAGGCACACTGCTGTGATTATGTTTTGTTGGTGGGCTTCCCAGGGACATCTGGCAGGCCACTGTCAGAACAGGATCATGGATAAATATTTGGTCTCATCCAACAAGGGTCTCCTTTTGGTCACATCTTCTTACTAGTCAGGGGAGCAGTGGTGCCAGAAAACCTGAGGCCTGCCTCATGAACCAAAAGTGCACCCCAAACTAATCCAGATATTTTGCCCAGATGGAGGTTCTTTCTGGATTCTAACAGTGCTGCATTTTACTAAATGTGGCCTTATTCTTTAAAAACAACAAGGGAACTATATTTTAAGACAAGGAGACTCAAAGCACACACCATACTAATTTTTACATACTGTTCAGTTCAATGACTAAACAAAATAGCAGCAGGAAACAGGAAGAGAAATACAGGCAATTTAATAAAAACACAGAAAACAATAAAATTACTGTCTTGAGCTGACTGGACCATGAACGTACAAGTTAGTTTGTGTTACTTCTTTTTTGTGCACCAGGAATTAATGGGGAGTACTGGACTTCCTGCAAACACATCCAATACTTGTAGGATGCCAAATCCTAGGGCAGACGTGTAAATGCTGTTTGCAGACCTATAAATATGTGAGCATGCAATCTTTTCGATGACACAGGAATCCGAGAGCACTCTTGGTCTCCCTTCTTTGGTTTCCAAATTGGCATCCCTAGTCAAACTTCAGCAATGCAGATCAGCATCTTTTACATCATTGCTCTTTCAGCGATGCTCTTAGCTTCTCCAGGTAAGACATAGATCAAAATCAGAATGTTCAGACATAATGTGGAAATTGGGATACATTAACCAGCATGGCTTTCTACTCCACTTCTGCTTTCCCTTCAAGGCTAATATGAAAGCCATATGCCTTGATCTATATTGCTCTCTCTCCTCTCTCTTTTCTAGACCTGTCTCTTTCCCTCCTCCTGCACCTACTCTCAACACTTCCCTCCTTCATTCTTGTTTCCCTTGATCTATTGATTATGCTGTCTCCCTTCTCAGACTCTGCCCCATCATCCAATCCTGTTCACACCATCTCTTTGCTATGCTGCATTTTCCAGATTTTTAAGGATGTATGTAAATGGGTTTTGAACATGACATAAGGATTTCTAATATAAAGGATTGTCTGATGTTGATAAATATTTGCCTTTTCCTGCCTTATGGAGTGCAATGTCTGATGTGTCCAAATAAAGTTCATTGGCGGAAAATGTTGAGCAAGCAAGGGGAATCAGCAAAAATGTTTGCCCTTGAACGTGATTCTGTGACCTGTGAGAGCCCTGAAATAACAGAGACAACACACCAGACGTTGGTTTAAAATCAGGCCAAATCTTACTGACTGCAGTAGGCAAGGCAGGGTTGACATGGCAGTAGGGCAAGGTTCAGTTCTTCATTCCACTCAGCACTTACTGATGGGGTACAAGCTGTTGGGAAGGACTAAACCCCTTCCCTGGAAGTCACCCAGCATTGAAACCTTGAATACTGCAAGCCAAGCATCCAAGCTAAGTAAGGATTTCAGACCAGAAAATCAGGAGAGTCAGAAAGGATAGAGGAGGAACTGGAGAAGCAATGAGAAGAGTGGGAGAAGGAAAGCTTTTTTCCATTCCTGAAGAAACTGTCCCAGGGATGAGGATGTGTCACTGCTGTAGCCAAGGAGGCAGGAGGCAGGAACTGAGGGCAGCACCCAGAGGCAAATCTGTTACCCCTTCCAGATTGCCATTTTTGGCAACTGCCTCTCCAGAGGTTTGGCCCTGTTCACTGGGGGAAACATATAATCCATTACACTCCAGTGTCATTCCCAAAATGGAAAGCTCAGTGCAGGCATAGTAACACCTACCTTACGAATGCTGAATATAAAACATCTGAAAATTCATAATGGCTATACATGTTGAACTCTGGTATTCTTATTAGACGGTTAAAGAGTAGTCCACTGCAGTTCAAAGAGGCAGTTGCAATGGCCCATGATAATGCGGTCAGGAATGTCAGAATGTGGAAATCCTTCATAAAATGTGTGGGGTATAAATAATAAATAATAATAATAATTATTATTATAAAATAAAATATCTCTATGTAGGATTCGTCCATGCAGGGGAACCTCGTAAATGCCAGGATATTGGTGGGACTTGCGGGTCTCAATGTGAGAGGATCGTGCGGAGTGCAACTTGTCCTGGAGAGACCATATGCTGTGTACCGTAAGTTTTCTTCCTAGTTCAAATTCATTGAACTCTAATGGAACTTGTTTCTTAAAATATTGATAAAATGAAATACAAAAGCTAATTAACCTCAGAATTTAAAACAAGCAGCTTTTTTTCTCTCTCTCTCCCCCCCCCCCCCGCTCTCATATTTAAATTTAGGCCCATTGATTAATTATCGATCTTTCTTGCGGTCCAAAGAACTGTAACATAGATTCAGAATAAAATGCAGATTCATACAGACAATCCCCCGGGAGAGGAAGAACGAGACAATATTTGTTTAGTCTTAAGTATGATGATTTTTGATATGTATGAATACCGAAAGAAACTGTGCAACAGCCACTGTGATATCATTGCACTTGTTGTCCAGAACACATTTAGTATAGTAGGCTTCAGTTTTACCCAGCTGATTTGCCAGTAGGAGTTTAACATTGATTAATTATCTGCTCCCAGTTAGAGGGCAGCATTTATTTCATTTCCTTCTTAAATTCCTTCTCTCCCCCCCCCCCCAATACAAAACTTTGTAAAGGTTAGAAGGGACTGCTCAACGAATGCTTTATATTATTTTTACACCCACTTTCATTAATACACATTTCTCTTCAACTTGACTTCCATTAAGATTTTTCTAATATGGTTGCAACAAAACTTAAAATACCACCCCATACTCCCCACTTCCCCAAGCAGTGAGAATCACTGATGTTTTGGGCCATTTTTAAAGCATTTCCTTTATTTACAAATAATGAAGTGCGAAACATCCAAAACCTTGTGCCCTTTAGATGTTTTGGACTACAAGTTCCCATAGCCCTGTTCATATTGATTGGGGCTCACAGGTATTGTAGTCCAAGACAACTTAGCTATGAGTCAATGTTCAGGCACTTCTAGAAAAAGAAAAAAGAAGAAAATGAGGTTTTTTATGATTACATGGACAACTTGGGTGAATGCAAAAAAGTTGAAAACTTAATTTATTGCTATTAATTATATTTCATAGCAACTAACATTAACCTATGTTTTTGGCAACACACAATGCACATACCCTCAAACATGTCTCTCATGGAAATGGAAATGTCCTATTCCATCATCATCATAATTTTATTATTTATACCCTGCCCATCTGACTGGGGTGCCCCAGCCACTCTGGGCAGCTTCCAACATATATAAAAATGTATTAAAACATAAAACATATTAAAACTACTCTATTCTGGGCTGCCTTCAGATGTCTTCTAAAGGATGTATCTCCTTTTATCTCCTTGACTCGTGGGTCACATAATCCCATAACCTTCAATGAAAAGAGGGACATCCTACCATGCACATCACATCTCCATTGAAAATAGGGGTGTCCTCAGAAAAAGTGGGACATTACGGGATCAAACCTGAAACTGGGACAGCTTCTGTGAATCTGGGACTGTCCCTGGAAAATAGGGACACATGGAAGGTCTGCAGTACATTGAGGCTATGTGTGGTGATATGTTTTTTGTCAAACCCAAGAGCCATTTTTCATTTTGAGCATCCACCCAAGGGCCCCATCCCATTGGTGGATGGAGTCAGAGACAAATGTGGGTGTGGCAATGAGAATAATTCTAACTTTTGTATGCATGCATACATCTCCCTATCTTCCTTCCAAGCAAGAGAAAGGGATTAGTTCAAGGACACATTCTTGGCCGGCAAAGCAGAGCCAGTATTCTGTGTGACTTTGAAATAGACTGTGTAGCTCGGGCTGCTGAGGGTCAGATGGAGAGGCCTGGAAGGCCACATTCAGACCCTGGCTTTGAGTTTCTCCCCACACCCTGATTCAGCCTACAGAAATGTTTGTGTTTGTGTGTCTGTGTACTCTCCCTGTTAACACATAAACCTGTGAATCACTACAGAAATCTCTTTCCTTTATTCAGACCTCCTGAAGATTAAAATGGAAAGAAACATCTGCTTCTTTCAGCAATGGCTATAACCCAAGCAACGAGATGGACGTGCTGCTAATTTGGCCTGCGGAAATACTTCCATGATGTGGGAATTTTGAGAAAATCTGTGTACTATTTTGAATAAATATTTGATATGTTGCTGGGAAATGTGTGTTTGTTTATGCCCTTCTGAGATGTGGATCCCCCTTGTGGACAAGTTGCAATGTTACCAAAATCTTTTTATTTCTAAAGTTCAGGTGGTCCATGCTTGTTCTTCTCTACATGTATACCGCAAATTATGCTCAGGTTAAATAACACTTTTCTGCCAAGACTCACCATTACTGCCTGTTTGGTTTAATGTCATTTGGCCTGCAACAATATCAATGTTAAGAGAAATGGACCAAACAGGAAAGGAGGAGGAGTAGCGTTATATGTCAGGGATTTGTATACCTGCGAAGAGATCCAGGATTTAAAACTTCAAAGCCAAATTGAGAGTATCTGGGTCAAAATTAAGGGAGAGAAAAATAACAGTGATCTCATTGTGGGAGTTTACTATAGATCCCCAAGCCAAACTGAGGACACAGATAATGCCTTCCTGGAACAGATGACCAAGCATTCAAAAGGAAGTGAGACAGTACCGTAGTATTGGGGGATTTCAACTATCCTGATATTTGTTGGATGTCAAACTCAGCCAAGAGCATAAGGTCGAACAGATTCCTCACTGGCCTTGCAGACAATTTCATTGTCCAGAAAGTGGGAGAAGCAACAAGAGGATCAGCTATTTTTGATCTGGTCCTAACCAATAGTGATGACCTGGTTGGTGGGGTAGAAGTGGCAGGATCATTAGGTGGGAGTGATCATGTTCTTCTGGAGTTTATTGTTCAGCGGAAAGGAGCAACCAAGCATACTAAGACTCAAATTCTAGACTTTAAGAAAGCCGACTTCAGAAAACTTAGGGAAACCCTGGGTGAGATCCCATGGACAGAAATGCTAAAAGGGAAGGGAGTTCATGAATGTTGGGAGTTTGTTAAAAGGGAGGTATTAAAAGCACAACTTCAGGCAATACCAATGAGACGGAAACATGGAAGGTGCCTAAAGAAGCCAGCGTGACTATCTAAAGAACTTTTAACTGAGTTAAGGTTGAAAAGGGATATGTACAAAAAATGGAAAAGGGGGGAAATCACCAGAAAGGAATTCAAACATATAGCCAGCACGTGTAGAGACAAAGTCAGAAAAGCTAAAGCACTCAGGCTTGAACTCAGGCTTGCTAGAGAGGTTAAAAGAATGAACTCAGGCTTGCTAGAGAGGTTAAAAGCAACAAAAGGGGTTTTTATGGGTATGTCTGTAGCAAAAGGAAAAACAAGGAAACAGTGGGGTCACTTAGAGGAGAAGATGGTGAAATGCGAACAGGGGACAGAGAAAGGGCAGAACTCCTCAATGCCTTCTTTGCCTCAGTCTTCTCCAAAAAAGAAAACAATGCCCGACCTGAAGAATATGGAGCAGATGATTCAGCAGGGGAAACACAGCCCAGAATAAGTAAGGATGTAGTACAAGAATACTTGGCTAGTTTAGATGTATTCAAGTCTCCAGGGCCAGATGAACTACATCCAAGAGTATTAAAAGAACTGGCAGAGGTGATTTCAGAACCACTGGCAATAATCTTTGAAAATTCCTGGAGAACAGGCGAAGTTCCAGCAGACTGTAGGAGGGCAAATGTTGTCCCCATTTTCAAAAAGGGGAAAAGAGAGGACATAAACAATTACCGCCCAGTCAGCCTGACATCAATACCAGGAAATATTATAGAGCAGATCATTAAGCAAATGGTCTGTGAGCACCTAGAAAGGAACGCTGTGATCACTAAAAGTCAGCATGGGTTTCTGAAAAATGAGTCATGTCAGACTAATCTGATCTCATTTTTTGACAGAATTACAAGCCTGGTAGATGAAGGGAACACTGTGGATGTAGCCTATCTTGATTTCAGCAAGGCCTTTGACAAGGTGCCCCATGATATTCTTGTAAAGAAGCTAGTAAAATGCAGGCTAGACAATGCTACCATTCAATGGATTTGTAACTGGCTGACTGACCGAACCCAAAGGGTGCTCATCAATGGCTCCTCCTCATCCTGGAGAGTAGTGACTAGTGGGGTGCCACTGGGTTCTGTCTTGGGCCCAATCTTATTCAACATCTTTATCAATGACTTAGATGATGGGCTTGAGGGCATCCTGATCAAGTTTGCAGATGACACCAAATTGGGAGGGATGGCTAATACCCCAGAGCACAGGATCACACTTCAAAATGACCGTAACAGATTAGACAACTGGTCCAAAGCAAACAAGATGAAGTTTAACAAGGAGAAATGTAAAGTACTACACTTGGGCAAAAAAAGAGAGAAAGGCACAAATACACCTGGCTTGAGAGCAGTACATGTGAAAAGGATCTAGGAGTCTTGGTAGACCACAAACTTGATATGAGGAGTGTAATGCAGCAGCTAAAAAAGCCAATGCAATTCTGGGCTGCATCAATAGGAGTATAGTATCTAGATCAATGGAAGTAATGTTGCCTTATTGGCTTAAGCTAGGTTCCTTGCGTCGCGCCTGGCAGGGAGAAAGACAGTCAATAATGACAATGAGGGTTGAGTTGAGAGAAAGAGTTTAATTCTCTATATAGAGAGGCACTTGGTGATGCTTCACGACAAGAGCCAAGAAAGACAGTTTGCATAGATTCTTATACACTTCTTGGGCTCCTCCCCCCTCCTCAGAAATCCACTCTGTAAGTGTGCGCACGTAAGAGCGTCATAGGTTACAAATACACATACAGGAAGATCTGTGTCCTGTATGTCCTGATCCTTGCAGTGATCAAGGAGCCCAAGATATGATAGCCATGTTTAAATATATAAAATGATGGCATATAGAGGAGGGAGAAAGGTTGTTTTCTGCTGCTCCAGAGAACCAGACACGGAGCAATGGATTCAAACTACAAGGAAGAAGATTCCACCTAAATATTAGGAAGAACTTCCTGACAGTAAGAGCTGTTCGGCAGTGGAATTTGCTACCAAGGAGTGTGGTGGAGTCTCCTTCATTGGAGGTCTTTAAGCAGAGGCTTGACAGGCATATGTCAAGAATGTTTTGATGGTGTTTCTTGCTTAGCAGGGGGTTGGACTGGATGGCCCCTGTGGTCTCCCCTGGGGCAATGCAGGAACCTCAACTAGACCATCCCTGACCGATGGCCATACTTCTTCTGTTCTGAGATTTACTCTTTCTAACCTTATTTCCAGACCAGTGAACCCTGAGTACAGTCTTGGAGCAATACAATGTTAATGTACCGTATTGTACTTCCTCTTTTGGGCACACCATGTATTTTAAATGAATAATGCAATAAGCATTTCTGCCAAAATGCATGTTGCATCATAAATATAATGTGTATGTATGAAACCTACGCACGAAAACCCTATAAATGGAAGAAACTTCAGCTTTTCAGATGACACTGGAACTTGATTGTACACTGAAGTGTTGACCATGCAAAACTGCTCTCTTTTCATAGTTGCCCTTTCACTGATGCTCCTGGTATCTTCAGGTAAGTCATACATCGGAATTACAATTAGACATAAGTTATGGAGCTAAAGAATAAGAGGACTGGTGGGATAAAGGGAAACACAGGGACCAATTAAATCCAGCACCTTGTTCTTCACTGTGCTCAATTAGAAACCAGGAAGCAGGTCATTAAACTTTGCAAAAAAGTGTTCAGTTGCAGGGGGATTTTTTGGAAAGGGGGAATAAAATAAACAATGAGTTCTTTAGGGCCGTTTGTGTTCATTCCATATGGTCTCAATTTGCCTAAGAATTGTATTTTTAACTGCTATTGATTTTCTTTTCTTTTTCTTGATAATATTTTTTATTAGTTTTCAATTACAATCCAATAATAGCCTCATTATAACAATACCAATTTATAATACAATTACTAATACCAATCGTTCAAATACTGAATTATATAATTTTGATAAGGTGGCCCCCCGCATGCTAGAATTGATTGTTTGATGATTTTATTTATTTCTGCATTCCAAAATCTTATTAATTTAAATTACATTCTGGTCATATTTACAATCCCTTATACAACAACTGCAATATTAATAACTTCTATTTGTATTGACACATTAAACGATTTACAGAACTATAAGTAAGGCACTCAAACTATATGCTTGTTCTTCCTATGTGTGGTGTTTCTTCCTGTCCTTGTAAAATGTTATGTCTATTTCCCCCCGGTTGCTGCTGTTATCTGTCATGCCTTGGGCAGAGCTGATATCCCTTTGTTGTTCCAGAAATTTCTCCCTCACTCTGTCCTGTGTTTCGTTGTTTTGCAACTTTAAACCTGGTGTTCACCTCTATGGATGTGGGTGATCTGACTCTAATTAAAATTGAAACAAAAGAAGTGCCAATGAGAGATCACTTCCTGATGCAACTGGACTTCTCCACGACCCTTCCCCTCTGCAGGGAGTTGGGACCAATTCGGATGGTCTGCCCCCACCACTTAATGGATCCAAATGGTTTCCAGAGAATGGTAGGGGATGCTTTATCCCATGTTGATGGCCTTTCAGCAGATTCCCTGGTGGCCCACTGGAATGCGGAGTTAACCAGGGCTATTGACTGTCTGGCTCCGAAGCACTCTCTCCGATTGCATGAAGCCTGCATAGCCCTGTGGTTTTCCCCAGAGATGAGGGTGATGAAACAATCACTGAGATGGCTAGAGCACCGTGGTGGAAAACCCATTTTGAATCAGACCGGACATGGGTTAGAGCTCAACATCGAGCTTACCAAGTGGCGAAGGCGACAGCGAAGAGGACTTTCTTCACCACCTCTATTCCATCTGCAGAAAATAGCAGCAGGAGACTCTTTCAGGTGGTTCACAATTTAACGAGACCACCTTTGCGATCGGGGCCTGGTAAAGACCCCAAGATCTCCTGCAATGATTTTGCAAAACTTTTTGCAGATAAAGTCACTCAGATTCTGAAAGAGGTAGACTCCACTGTGGAAGCAGGGCTGGGGCGGGAGAGTGCTAGAGTCCTGTCTGGTCGAGTTGCATGGAATCAATTCCAATCTGCTACCTCCGAGGATGTGGACAGGCTGCGTGGACAAGTGAAACCAACCACGTGTCTCCTTGATCCTTGTCCAAACTGGCTAATAAAAGCGAGCTGGGAAGGGCTGGGTGATGGGTTCTGCGGGGTGGTGAATGCTTCCTTCTGTGAGGGAGCCTTCCCAGACCCACTGAAAGAGGCCGTTATGAAACCGCTTCTTAAAAAAAAAAATCTTTAGACCCGGCCAATATGGCCAACTATCACCCAGTCTCAGATCTTCCATTCTTGGGCAAGGTGATTGAGCGGGTGGTTGCTGAATAACTCCAAGCATGCCTGGAGGATGCAGACCATTTGGATCCTTTCCGAACAGGATTCAGGCCTCATCATGGGACTGAAACTGCTTTGATCGCGCTGGTTGGTGATCTCGGGTGGGCTAGGGACAAAGGTGAAAGCTATTTCCTAGTTCTGCTGGATCTATCAGCAGCATTTGATACCATCGACCATAACATCCTTCTGAACCCTCTAGACTCTAGAGGAGCTGGAGCTGGAGGAACTGTTATAGTGTTTCCGCTCCTTCTTCCTGGGTCGTGTCCAGAAAGTGGTGATGGGGGATGAGTGTTCTATTATCAACAATAGCTGCAAAAGTCACTCTGTCCCAATAAATAACCTCTTTTCACCATTTTTCTCTCAGCCTGGGAAGAAGAGTAGTCTGTCAAACTGCAGATGACTCAGTAATGAACACTTAACAGTTTTTTATGACAAGTTCACAGACTCCTTTCATCCTTCCATCGAATAATAATAATAATTATTATTATTATTATTTATACCCCGCCCATCTGGCCAGGTCTCCCCAGCCACTCTGGGCGGCTTCCAACAGAAAAATAAAACACAATAATCTATTAAACATTAAAAGCCTCCCTGAACAGGGCTGCCTTCAGATGTCTCCTAAAAGTCTGGTAGTTGTTTTCCTTTTTGACATCTGTTGGGAGGGCATTCCACAGGGCAGGCGCCACCACCGAGAAGGCCCTCTGCCTAGTTCCCTGCAACTTGGCTTCTCGCAACGAGGGAACTGCCAGAAGGCCCTCGGTGCTGGACCTCAGTGTCCGGGCAGAATGATGGAGGTGGAGGCGCTCCTTCAGGTATACGGGACCGAGGCCATTTAGGGCTTTAAAGGTAAGCACCAACACTTTGAACTGTGCTCGGAAACGTACTGGGAGCCAATGTAGATCTTTCAAGACCGGTGTTATGTGGTCTCGGCGGCTGCTCCCAGTCACCAGTCTAGCTGCCGCATTCTGGATTATTTGTAGTTTCCGAGTCACCTTCAAAGGTAGCCCCACGTAGAGTGCATTGCAGTAGTCCAAGCGGGAGATAACTAGAGCATGCACCACTCTGGCTAGACAGTCTGCAGGTAGGTAGGGTCTCAGCCTGCGTACCAGACGGAGCTGATAGACAGCTGCCCTGGACACAGAATTGATCTGCGCCTCCATGGACAGCTGTGAGTCCAAAATGACTCCCAGGCTGCGCACCTGGTCTTTCAGGGGAACAGTTACCCCGTTCAGAACCAGGGAATCCTCCACACCTGCCCGCCTCCTGTCCCCCACGAACAGTACTTCTGTCTTGTCAGGATTCAACCTCAATCTGTTAGCCACCATCCATCCTCCAACCGCCTCCAGGCACTCACACAGGACCTTCACTGCCCTCACTGGTTCTGATTTGAAAGAGAGGTAGAGCTGGGTATCATCCGCATACTGATGAACACCCAGCCCAAACCCCCTGATGATCTCTCCCAGCGGCTGCATGTAGATGTTAAAAAGCATGGGGGAGAGGACAGAACCCTGAGGCACCCCACAAGTGAGAGCCCAGGGGTCTGAACACTCATCCCCCACCACCACTTTCTGAACATGGCCCAGGAGGAAGGAGCAGAACCACTGTATAACAGTGCCCCCAGCTCCCAACCCCCCCCCCCCAAGACGGTCCAGAAGGATGTTATGGTTGATGGTGTCAAAAGCCGCTGAGAGATCCAGCAGGACTAGGAAGCAGCTCTCACCTTTTTCTCTAGCCCGCCGGAGATCAGAACTGAAGATAAATGAGCAATTATACTTCTAATTACAGTGGTACCTCTACTTACGAATTTAATGCGTTCCGAACACGCATTTGTTAGTCGAAAAAAAATGTAAGTCAAATCCCATAGATTGGGAGAAAAAAAATCGTAAGTAGAAGCAACCCTATCTAAAAATTCGTAAGTAGAAAAAAATCCTATCTAAACCGCATCCAAGATGGCGGACGGAGCTCCATTCGTAAGTAGAAACATACGTAAGTAGAGTTATTCGTAAGTAGAGGTACCACTGTAAATTAAATTCCAAGTATTTTTAGCGTTATTCAGTTCACTCTGTAAATAATAAAGGATGGGGAAGAGTCAGCTGTAAGTTTCCACCGTAAATCTTTTGCAAAATAGAGCTTCCCTCCCTTTCCCCCCCTTTTTTATGCACGCAGTTCCGTTGAAAGTTATATTCCATATCTATAATCCAATTTATTCCCTCCTCCCTTGTTCAAGTATAATTTAAACTAACATTGAAAGGAGGGTTGCCGAATCATAAATGTAGAGAAGAAAACTTTATATAAAGAAACTGTAGGGCCCCCTCACCCCACACTGTCTTTTTGCATTGAATGAAGTTTTCTCTCAAGTTCAAACCTTAAAGTCCTTGCAGTTGGTTCTGTTCCGTAGTTTGTGATCTTATCTCTTCTAGCATGCACCTGTACTTTAGTCCAAATTAAGCTCTAATTAACAGGAGAGCCTCTGCTTCTTAATGGTGGCCTAAGAGGGTTTTCGGCAGCTGAAGTGCTTATGTACTTAGTGCCTCCCTGCCTCCCACATTCCATGCTGGAGCGAGAGCCAGATACCGAGACGAACTATGAGTGAAGCCCCTCTGTCCCTGGGAGGAATTTGCAAAAATAATTACCCACAATCATCCTTGTTTTTCCTTCGCCAATGATCTCCCACTGTCATGGGAGCTGCCTCCATTAAAGCAGACTGGAACTGGAAGCCCCTGTTATTGATTTTCTTGATCTGCTATTGATTTCTGGATTCCCCCACCCCCCACCCCCAACCTGGCACTCTGTAAAGCAAGGCATAGCGTTCATTCTTTCAAAATGTTTTAGAAATGCTTATCTCACACTAGTTGCTCAACACTACCCAAGAACAAGTCACAGGGTGGCCCCCTCTCAAATCCATGGAAAGTGCATATGCGCGCACACACACACACACACACACACACACACACACAATTATTTATACCTCACTTCTTTCCCTGATGGGACTCAATGCAGCTTACAGATAAAATCAAGAATCGCTAACGCCATAGAAAAATTAATCATTGAAATATAATTGAACATTGGCAGAACTAAAACTATATAAATATATGAAATCTGTTTAAAATATACCAATATTTTGCCCCTATTGCATTTTTTCTTCACTTACTACTAAAAAATAAATTCTCAGAGCTGCTTACAATTATAAAAGCATACATAATGCAGTAGCTTTAAATACATCAAAAAGATTAAGGAACATGGTTATACTGAAGGTGCTCGTTTTGCAATGACAAATAGGACAAATGGTACCCCTCTTTTGCATCTCAGATATAAAATCATCCAGGTTTGGATATGTTTTATTATGATTATTTTCTATTATTGTGGTTGAAAAACACACTGTGCTCCATTTTAAAGGGTAGGTATGTGTCAGGCTTGAGGAATCCTCTCCTGATGGCACCAAGAAGCAGGGAGGAAACAAGAAAGTTCTTACTTATGATTTATTCCAGTCATCATGGTGAAAGACAAAGAGTCCCGCCATTCCTCAATGTTAGTATTGTTTGCACTGAGCTTCCCCACCTTCCCTTCTAACAACAACACTTTGTTCTATAGCAGACATAGCCAAACTCCGTCCTCCAGATGTTTTGGGACTGCAATTCCCACCATCTCTGACCACTGGTCCTGTTAGTTAGGGATGATGGGAGTTGTAGTCCCAAAACATCTGGAGGGCCGTGTTTGCCCATGCCTGTTCTACGGTGCCCACCCGTGGCCAACTGCCTCTGTACCCTTTGTTCTTGCACCTTTAACGAATGCTGTGTTTTGGGAGAAGGGGGGGGGCGATTATGCTGTCCAGTGATGTGTCAGCAAACTGCTCTGCCTCCCCTCCTCCACTTCATAACTCGAGAGGTCCGGAGGGTGGCAACACAAGAACGGGCCTTTTCTGCAGTGGCTCCCCATCTGTGGAATGCTCTCCCCAGGGAAGTTCACCTGGTGCCTTCATTATATACCCTTAGGTGCCAGGCAAAAACATTCAATTTTAACCAGGCCTTTGGTTGACCTGATGGACATCCCATACCCTTTTAAAATGCGGCTCTTGGGGGGGAGTATTATTGGGTTATTGCTTTTATTTTTATTTTATATACTGTGATCTTTTTATGTGAACCGCCCTGAGACTTCTGGGTATAGGGTTGTATATAAAGTCAATAAATAATAATAATAACTCTGCTGCTCGCCTGTCTCTGAGCTGTTACCTTCCTCAAAACTCTGCTGTAATTTGGGACTGCCTTCCTCCTCTCTGGAAACTACAGGAGAAGATTGGGAAGCAACTTCCACCACCCCTCCTCCTCTTCAGTCCAGTCCTTGGCAGTATGTGACCCAGCCAGGCACTAATACAAGAGGATTCAAGATATGGCAAGATATTTCCCGAAGGCAGTCTCTCTCTGGTCTTCTTTGGTCAATGAAAAAGAGAGGGTCCAGTTTGTTGTAATGTTCCATTCCACCTTAAGAGAGAAAGAGGGTCATGTGACTGTGTGTCAGTTGGTTTCGGTTATTCCTGTCAGAAGTGAAGTCTATGTGTGCCTCTGATAACCTCTATGAAGAAGTCAGTTCTTTTGCTGTTTGTAAAATAAATGTTTTGTTTTAACCGTTCATGCCAGCCTCTGTAGTGCCACTTCAGCTGCTAGCTACTCCAGGGTGGTGAGAGAGCTAACTGTGGGGAAGTCAGTTGCTCTAGTCTCTCTAAAATATCAATAACAAGGTTATGGGGCCCAGATCCACGGCGCTTACACAGAGGTATGTGGAGGAGTGAAGAAAGCATAACTGAGGCAAAATATAGGCCGGAGTGAAGCAGGCTGCATTGATTTTTGAACCTGAAAAAATCAGCTGTAAAGAACTGAATTCCACACTGAAGTAAAAGAGCAGGAATGGATCATTCTGAGACTACAATGGGGGGAAGCCCTTGTCTACGTTTGAATGAACAAAATTACCAAACATGGTCAGTCTGTTGTGAGGCACAATTAAGATGTGCAGTGGTGTGGCACGTAGTGAAAGACGCCTCACCTAATCCTATAACGGCTGCATGGACTGCTGCCAACTCCAAGGCCATGGGAATTATAGTTTTATTAGTGTCTCTGGAGGAACTAATAACACTTAATGGCAAAGTCACTGCTCGTGAAATGTGGAATGTGTTAAAAGATGCACATTTGCGACAAGAAGCTGGTTCTGTGCTTCTATACTTCAGAAAGTTGCACACTAAAAAGCTAGAGCCTGGAGGAAATTTAAGAGACCACGTCTTAGAATTATTAAGATTGAGAAAAGAATTGCTATACCAAGGTTTCAATGTGCCTGAAAATTTATTTTCTGTGTTACTTTTGGATTCTTTGGATGAAAGTTACAGTGCTATAGCCAGCTATAGCACTCTTCCAGCACAAGAGTTAATTGCTTCCAAAGTAACGGCAGTTCTGCAAAATGAGTATGATCGGAGGAACGCTACAACTCCTGATTGCCTACTTCAGGGGGAGCAGGCAGTCACGTCGTGTGGAACAGCATTGCAGCCACTGGGGGGAGCTAAAGCGTTATCAGCTGTAAAATGTTGGAACTGCAGAAACCATGATCATATTCAATGGAAAAGCAAAAGTCTGCAGATGGCAAGAAAAAGGGGGGGACAAAAGTCAAAGAATGTGCAAAACAAGGCTTTTGTTACACAAGTGACTTCTGCAAAGACCAAAGGCAGATTGGTTGTGGATTCTGCAGCCACACGCCACATTTGCAAAGACAAGCATTTGTTTACTTCCTTCAAGCCATAGGAGGGGCAAATTCATCAGGCTGATGGGACTTCTACCCAGATAGCTGGAGAAGGAATGATTGAGCTTAAGAGCTTGAATTCTACTATCAACAAAGTTCTATTTGTTCCAGAGTCAGCTGAGAACCTGTTGAGTGTTCCCCAGCTCACAGAGAAGAACTTTAACGTTTTCTTTTCAAAGGGCATCTGCATCATCAGCAAGAACGATGAGGAACTCTTACATGGAAGAGGAAAAGGAAAGGAAGAGAAGGGGGATTGGGGAATGGGAGGGTTGGGGGAGGGGAGGGGAGGGGGATATAGGGTAGTTATAAGTTTGATGTATTTTAGAAGTTGATTCTGTATTTCGGTTGGAAAGTTTTTGTATTTTGTATTTTGTATTCATATGTATTGGAAAAATAAAATTTTTAAATGCAAAAATAAAAAAATAAAAAAATAAAATCCTGCTAAAGTTTTGACCTGCGTGCAGTGGTCTCGTAAATAAATTATAAACTTTTCCCATTCTTTTCTAAAGTTCTTGTCTTCTTGATTTCTGAGCTTCCTAGTTAGTTTTGCCATTTTGGCATAGTCCATCATCTTGGTTTGCCATTCTTCTCTGGTCGGGGTTGATTCTTCCTTCCATCTCTGGGCTAACAGTATCCATGTGGCTGTTGTCGCATACATAAACAATATTTTATGGTCCTTTGGGAGCTCGGTACCTGTAATTCCTAATAAGAAAGCTTCTTGTTTTTTAACAAAAGTTATTTTAAACATTTTTTCCCATTCCATTATATATCATCTCCCAGAAATTTTAAACTACAGTGGTACCTCAGATTAAGAACTTAATTCGTTCTGGAGGTTCGTTCTTAACCTGAAATTGTTCTTAAGCTGAGGTACCACTTTAGCTAATGGGGCCTCCCGCTGCCACCGCCGTGCAATTTCTGTTCTCATCCTGAAGCTAAGTTCTTAACTCAAGGTACTATTTATGGGTTAGCAGAGTCTGTAACCTGAAGCGTCTGTAACCCGAGGTACCACTGTACTTTACACGTCCACCACATATGAAAAAGGTACTTCCTTTTTCTTTACATTTCCAGCAATAATTTGTACTCATTCTATACATTTTTGCTAGTTTAAAATTTCATTGTACACAGGTTGTACATTGGCAATAAAAGTAATATATTATCTGTACAGTGGTACCTCGGTATGCGAACGCAACCCATTCCACGGAGGCATTCGCTCGCCGAAGGCACACTTCTGCACGTGCGCGAAGCACTGATAGAGTGCTTCTGCGCACGCACGCACGCGCTGCACAGATCACGTCTGCGCATCTGACGCTGCAGAACCCGGATGTAAACACTTCCAGGTGTTCATAAACGGAGGTTTCGTAAACCGAGGGAGGCGTAAACCGAGGTTCCACTGTAATAAGTTGCTGCCATGTTCTCCTGGGCGCTTCCTTCGTAATCATTAGTTCTTCACTGTTCTGTTTTTGGTGTTTGGCACAAGTGCTACAGTTTCTGACTCACTCCTCTATCTAAACTGGGCCTTCTATTAAACCAACATGTTTGTTTGTGAACAGGGTGTGTGATTTTCTGAATGAAATGCTACATGGATATAAGTCAGACAATTAAGCACAAGGCATGGACAATTGAGCTAAATCAGTCCTTTTATTTAACTGACAAGTGTTTGTAAAATGTGATTTTAGTGGAAATGAAATAACCCCAGTGGAATACATTTCAAAGATTTCATTTACCACTGCCTCTCAGTCACAGCCCTCCCACCCCAGACTGTCTGTAGGCCAAGAATTGGCTTTTACAATTACTATTGCCCCAGAAAGGTATACAATCCATTTTTATGCAGCATTTTTGGTGTCCCATGTTGCGCTCCTAATGCCTTACTCAGAATGGAATCTGCAGGAGAGATTCTACATAATTAGCTATTTATTTACATAATTAGCTACTCCTTATAATTAAGAAAAATTTGCAACAATAATTCAAAACACACAAAAATTTAAAACAACAGTTAATTATATCTAGTTAAAACTCACATCAAACCCATCAGTTGAAACTCACATCTTATATTGGCTCATGTTAAATCTTAACCCCTATGGTTTAGTTCCATTTACTATAATTTTGCCTCAGTTTGGGAGAGGCTATCACACCATGGGTTCACCTCTCAGTACTACTACATTTGAGGCCCCTAAGAGCTGGGACGTAGACCTCCAAGACTACAAAGTTCAGACCTTGAGATATCTAGTAGTGGAGGCACCAGCATCTCTAGAGGATTGGGGGAGCTGACGCAGCGTTGCCTGACATCCTGATGTTGCATGCACAACATCACAAGCAGAGGTGGAGCAAGGTGGGTGTGGTCCACCCCGGGTGTCATCCCTGGGGTGTGGGTGTGTGACATTGCTGCCCTGTCCTCCAGGAAGCTCACTGTGGGCAATTTTCCCCTGGGAGGAGCAGCAAGACAAGAGGATGTGTGAATAAGCTCTAGGTTAAAGTAAAGGACCATGGATGGTTAAGTCCAGTTGAAGTCAAGTATGGGGTGTGGTGCTCATCTCCACCTTCAGGCCAAGGGAGCCAGTGTTTGTCCATAGACAGCTTCTCCAGGTCGTGTGGCTTGCATGACTAAACCGCTTCTGGCACAACAAGACATCATGACAAGTGCCAGAGTGCACGGAAATGCCGTTTACCTTCCCACTATTTATCTACATGCACTGGTGTGCTATCAAACAGCTAGCTTGGCAGGAGCTAGGACAAAGCAACTGCACCAGGTAGAGAAGAACACTAATTAAACTGATAGGATATGTATAAATGGTGGCACTCAAACATAGCAGTCGGGTATTCAAAAGCACTATAAAAATGCAAAGTCCTGTGATTATTAGAGAGTATCCAAAAGACCATTCAGTTGAAATGATGGCACTCTAGAAGAAAGGGAAAGATTAGCCATGATGGTTGGTGTTAGATGTGTCAGAATTTAAGATATGGCTTTTGTAAGTAATCCCATTTTCCTCTTCCAGATGGTGGCCTAAAGGTTGATTCTCCGGAAAAGTGTGCTGAGCACTTGGGAACATGTAGAAAAGACCAATGTAATGTTAAGAACCCAGAACTCGGAAAGTGTAGAACAGGAATCAATTGCTGCAAAATATCGTAAGTTACCTTATTTGACAAATAAAAGGTACCCCAAAATGGAACTCCAAAATTCCACCATCATCTATTTTAGATTACTACTGGGTTTCTTTTTAACATTCTTTCATAAGCACTACCAATCTACATGATTATCCTATGCCTATTGATGGAGCGAGGGGACGAATATGGTTGGAAACAGCACAAAATGAAGTGCATTGAATTGCAGTGATGATAAAACAGTATTCACTCAATATTTACTAATTTTCTCAACAGCCGAGATGAAAAAAATCGGAAAACAGAACGTAGAGGGATTGAGTTTTCCCCCAAGGAAGAAGACAAGAAGGAGGGCTTCACGTTGAACATACAAGCTCAAGGAACTGAAGTTTCCATGAATAGGTTGGTCACCGACATCAAGGCTATCCTTACCGAGGAAAAGGAAATCACAGAATATTCCCTGAATGCCAGAGGCCAAGGAATCCCTGGGGAACACAACTCAGCAGAACCGCAGATCCGATATACTCTGGACATAAAAGGGCAAGGGACTGAATCAGCTCTTAAGAGATTACTTGAAAAGACCAGGGTTTTTTTCAGAATCCAAAAGGAATTCCGTAACATTTCAATGAACATAAAGGGCCCAAGAATTAGTCCTTCCATCCAGAGTTTAATACAAGAGATCAATGTTTCCCTGCAAGGAGAACGTGGAGGGACTGAATTTCCCCCCCAGGAAGAAGAAAAGAAGGACGGCTTCACATTGAACATACAAGCTCAAGGAACTGACATTTCCATGAAGAGGTTGCTCACTGACATCAAGGCTTTCCTTACCGAGGACAGTGATATCACAGAATATTCCCTGAATGCCAGAGGCCAAGGAATCCCTGGGGAACACAACTCAGCAGAACCGCAGATCCGATATACTCTGGACATAAAAGGGCAAGGGACTGAATCAGCTCTTAAGAGATTACTTGAAAAGACCAGGTTTCTTTTCAGAACCCAAAAGGAATTCAGTAATATTTCAATGAACATAAAGGGCCCAAGAATTAGTCCTTCCATCCAGAGTTTAATACAAGAGATCAACGTTTCCCTGCAAGGAGAACGTGGAGGGACTGAGTTTCCCCCCAAGGAAGAAGACAAGAAGGACGGCTTCACATTGAACATACAAGCTCAAGGAACTGACGTTTCCATGAAGAGGCTGGTCAACGAAATCAAGGCTTTCCTTACCGAGGACAGTGAAATCACAGAATATTCCCTGAATGCCAGAGTCCAAGGAATCCCTGGGGAACACAACTCAGCAGAACCGCAGATCCGATATACTCTGGACATAAAAGGGCAAGGGACTGAATCAGCTCTTAAGAGATTACTTGAAAAGACCAGGTTTCTTTTCAGAAACCAAAAGGAATTCCATAATATTTCAATGAACATAAAGGGCCCAAGAATTGGTCCTTCCATCCAGAGTTTAATACAAGAGATCAACGTTTCCCTGCAAGGAGAACGTGGAGGGACTGAGTTCCCCCCCAAGGAAGAAGACAAGAAGGACGGCTTCACATTGAACATACAAGCTCAAGGAACTGACGTTTCCATGAAGAGGCTGGTCAACGACATCAAGGCTTTCCTTACCGAGGACAGTGAAATCACAGAATATTCCCTGAATGCCAGAGTCCAAGGAATCCCTGGGGAAGACAACTCAGCAGAACCGCAGATCCGATATACTCTGGACATAAAAGGGCAAGCGACTGAATCAGCTCTGAAGAGATTACTTGAAAAGACCAGGTTTCTTTTCAGAACCCAAAAGGAATTCCGTAACATTTCAATGAACATAAAGGGCCCACGAATTAGTCCTTCCATCCAGAGTTTAATACAAGAGATCAACGTTTCCCTGCAAGGAGAACGTGGAGGGACTGAATTTCCCCCCAAGGAAGAAGACAAGGACGGCTTCACATTGAACATACAAGCTCAAGGAACTGAAGTTTTCATGAAGATCTTGCCCACCAACATCAAGGCTTTCCTTACTAGGGACAAGGAAATCACAGATTATTCCCTGAATGCCAGAGTCCAAGGAATCCCTGGGGAACACAACTCAGCAGAACCGCAGATTCGATATACTCTGGACATAAAAGGGCAAGCGACTGAATCAGCTCTTAAGAGATTACTTGAAAAGACCAGGTTTCTTTTCAGAACCCAAAAGGAATTCCGTAACATTTCAATGAACATAAAGGGCCCAAGAATTAGTCCTTCCATCCAGAGTTTAATACAAGAGATCAATGTTTCCCTGCAAGGAGAACGTGGAGGGACTGAGTTTCCCCCCAAGGAAGAAGACAAGAAGGACGGCTTCACATTGAACATACAAGCTCAAGGAACTGACGTTTCCATGAAGAGGTTGGTCACAGACATCAAGGCTTTCCTTACCGAGGACAGTGAAATCACAGAATATTCCCTGAATGCCAGAGTCCAAGGAATCCCTGGGGAAGACAACTCAGCAGAACCGCAGATCCGATATAATCTGGACATAAAAGGGCAAGCGACTGAATCAGCTCTTAAGAGATTACTTGAAAAGACCAGGTTTCTTTTCAGAACCCAAAAGGAATTCCGTAACATTTCAATGAACATAAAGGGCCCAAGAATTAGTCCTTCCATCCAGAGTTTAATACAAGAGATCAACGTTTCCCTGCAAGGAGAACGTGGAGGGACTGAGTTTCCCCCCAAGGAAGAAGACAAGGACGGCTTCACATTGAACATACAAGCTCAAGGAACTGAAATTTTCATGAAGCTCTTGGCCACCAACATCAAGGCTTTCCTTACTAGGGACAAGGAAATCACAGATTATTCCCTGAATGTCAGTAGCCAAGGAATCCCTGGGGAACACAACTCAGCAGAACCGCAGATCCGATATACTCTGGACATAAAAGGGCAAGCGACTGAATCAGCTCTTAAGAGATTACTTGAAAAGACCAGGTTTCTTTTCAGAAACCAAAAGGAATTTCGTAATATTTCAATGAACATAAAGGGCCCAAGAATTGGTCCTTCCATCCAGAGTTTAATACAAGAGATCAACGTTTCCCTGCAAGGAGAACGTGGAGGGACTGAGTTTCCCCCCAAGGAAGAAGACAAGAAGGACGGCTTCACATTGAACATACAAGCTCAAGGAACTGACGTTTCCATGAAGAGGCTGGTCAACGACATCAAGGCTTTCCTTACCGAGGACAGTGAAATCACAGAATATTCCCTGAATGCCAGTAGCCAAGGAATCCCTGGGGAACACAACTCAGCAGAACCGCAGATCCGATATACTCTGGACATAAAAGGGCAAGCGACTGAATCAGCTCTTAAGAGATTACTTGAAAAGACCAGGTTTCTTTTCAGAAACCAAAAGGAATTTCGTAATATTTCAATGAACATAAAGGGCCCAAGAATTGGTCCTTCCATCCAGAGTTTAATACAAGAGATCAACGTTTCCCTGCAAGGAGAACGTGGAGGGACTGAGTTTCCCCCCAAGGAAGAAGACAAGAAGGACGGCTTCACATTGAACATACAAGCTCAAGGAACTGACGTTTCCATGAAGAGGCTGGTCAACGACATCAAGGCTTTCCTTACCGAGGACAGTGAAATCACAGAATATTCCCTGAATGCCAGAGTCCAAGGAATCCCTGGGGAACACAACTCAGCAGAACCGCAGATTCGATATACTCTGGACATAAAAGGGCAAGCGACTGAATCAGCTCTAAAGAGATTACTTGAAAAGACCAGGTTTCTTTTCAGAAGCCAAAAGAAATTCCGTAACATTTCAATGAACATAAAGGGCCCAAGAATTAGTCCTTCCATCCAGAGTTTAATACAAGAGATCAACGTTTCCCTGCAAGGAGAACGTGGAGGGACTGAGTTTCCCCCCAAGCAAGAAGACAAGAAGGACGGCTTCACATTGAACATACAAGCTCAAGGAACTGACGTTTCCATGAAGAGGCTGGTCAACGACATCAAGGCTTTCCTTACCGAGGACAGTGAAATCACAGAATATTCCCTGAATGCCAGAGTCCAAGGAATCCCTGGGGAACACAACTCAGCAGAACCGCAGATCCGATATACTCTGGACATAAAAGGGCAAGCGACTGAATCAGCTCTTAAGAGATTACTTGAAAAGACCAGGTTTCTTTTCAGAACCCAAAAGGAATTCCGTAACATTTCAATGAACATAAAGGGCCCAAGAATTAGTCCTTCCATCCAGAGTTTAATACAAGAGATCAACGTTTCCCTGCAAGGAGAACGTGGAGGGACTGAGTTTCCCCCCAAGGAAGAAGACAAGGACGGCTTCACATTGAACATACAAGCTCAAGGAACTGAAGTTTTCATGAAGATCTTGGCCACCAACATCAAGGCTTTCCTTACTAGGGACAAGGAAATCACAGATTATTCCCTGAATGTCAGTAGCCAAGGAATCCCTGGGGAACACAACTCAGCAGAACCGCAGATCCGATATACTCTGGACATAAAAGGGCAAGGGACTGAATCAGCTCTTAAGAGATTACTTGAAAAGACCAGGTTTCTTTTCAGAAACCAAAAGGAATTCCGTAATATTTCAATGAACATAAAGGGCCCAAGAATTGGTCCTTCCATCCAGAGTTTAATACAAGAGATCAACGTTTCCCTGCAAGGAGAACGTGGAGGGACTGAGTTCCCCCCCAAGGAAGAAGACAAGAAGGACGGCTTCACATTGAACATACAAGCTCAAGGAACTGACGTTTCCATGAAGAGGCTGGTCAACGACATCAAGGCTTTCCTTACCGAGGACAGTGAAATCACAGAATATTCCCTGAATGCCAGAGTCCAAGGAATCCCTGGGGAACACAACTCAGCAGAACCGCAGATCCGATATACTCTGGACATAAAAGGGCAAGCGACTGAATCAGCTCTTAAGAGATTACTTGAAAAGACCAGGTTTCTTTTCAGAAACCAAAAGGAATTCCATAATATTTCAATGAACATAAAGGGCCCAAGAATTGGTCCTTCCATCCAGAGTTTAATACAAGAGATCAACGTTTCCCTGCAAGGAGAACGTGGAGGGACTGAGTTTCCCCCCAAGGAAGAAGACAAGGACGGCTTCACATTGAACATACAAGCTCAAGGAACTGAAGTTTCCATGAAGAGGCTGGTCAACGACATCAAGGCTTTCCTTACCGAGGACAGTGAAATCACAGAATATTCCCTGAATGCCAGAGTCCAAGGAATCCCTGGGGAAGACAACTCAGCAGAACCGCAGATCCGATATACTCTGGACATAAAAGGGCAAGCGACTGAATCAGCTCTAAAGAGATTACTTGAAAAGACCAGGTTTCTTTTCAGAACCCAAAAGGAATTCCGTAACATTTCAATGAACATAAAGGGCCCAAGAATTAGTCCTTCCATCCAGAGTTTAATACAAGAGATCAATGTTTCCCTGCAAGGAGAACGTGGAGGGACTGAGTTTCCCCCCAAGGAAGAAGACAAGAAGGACGGCTTCACATTGAACATACAAGCTCAAGGAACTGACGTTTCCATGAAGAGGCTGGTCAACGACATCAAGGCTTTCCTTACCGAGGACAGTGAAATCACAGAATATTCCCTGAATGCCAGAGTCCAAGGAATCCCTGGGGAACACAACTCAGCAGAACCGCAGATTCGATATACTCTGGACATAAAAGGGCAAGCGACTGAATCAGCTCTAAAGAGATTACTTGAAAAGACCAGGTTTCTTTTCAGAAGCCAAAAGAAATTCCGTAACATTTCAATGAACATAAAGGGCCCAAGAATTAGTCCTTCCATCCAGAGTTTAATACAAGAGATCAACGTTTCCCTGCAAGGAGAACGTGGAGGGACTGAGTTTCCCCCCAAGCAAGAAGACAAGAAGGACGGCTTCACATTGAACATACAAGCTCAAGGAACTGACGTTTCCATGAAGAGGCTGGTCAACGACATCAAGGCTTTCCTTACCGAGGACAGTGAAATCACAGAATATTCCCTGAATGCCAGAGTCCAAGGAATCCCTGGGGAACACAACTCAGCAGAACCGCAGATCCGATATACTCTGGACATAAAAGGGCAAGCGACTGAATCAGCTCTTAAGAGATTACTTGAAAAGACCAGGTTTCTTTTCAGAACCCAAAAGGAATTCCGTAACATTTCAATGAACATAAAGGGCCCAAGAATTAGTCCTTCCATCCAGAGTTTAATACAAGAGATCAACGTTTCCCTGCAAGGAGAACGTGGAGGGACTGAGTTTCCCCCCAAGGAAGAAGACAAGGACGGCTTCACATTGAACATACAAGCTCAAGGAACTGAAGTTTTCATGAAGATCTTGGCCACCAACATCAAGGCTTTCCTTACTAGGGACAAGGAAATCACAGATTATTCCCTGAATGTCAGTAGCCAAGGAATCCCTGGGGAACACAACTCAGCAGAACCGCAGATCCGATATACTCTGGACATAAAAGGGCAAGGGACTGAATCAGCTCTTAAGAGATTACTTGAAAAGACCAGGTTTCTTTTCAGAAACCAAAAGGAATTCCGTAATATTTCAATGAACATAAAGGGCCCAAGAATTGGTCCTTCCATCCAGAGTTTAATACAAGAGATCAACGTTTCCCTGCAAGGAGAACGTGGAGGGACTGAGTTCCCCCCCAAGGAAGAAGACAAGAAGGACGGCTTCACATTGAACATACAAGCTCAAGGAACTGACGTTTCCATGAAGAGGCTGGTCAACGACATCAAGGCTTTCCTTACCGAGGACAGTGAAATCACAGAATATTCCCTGAATGCCAGAGTCCAAGGAATCCCTGGGGAACACAACTCAGCAGAACCGCAGATCCGATATACTCTGGACATAAAAGGGCAAGCGACTGAATCAGCTCTTAAGAGATTACTTGAAAAGACCAGGTTTCTTTTCAGAAACCAAAAGGAATTCCATAATATTTCAATGAACATAAAGGACCCAAGAATTGGTCCTTCCATCCAGAGTTTAATACAAGAGATCAACGTTTCCCTGCAAGGAGAACGTGGAGGGACTGAGTTTCCCCCCAAGGAAGAAGACAAGGACGGCTTCACATTGAACATACAAGCTCAAGGAACTGAAGTTTCCATGAAGAGGCTGGTCAACGACATCAAGGCTTTCCTTACCGAGGACAGTGAAATCACAGAATATTCCCTGAATGCCAGAGTCCAAGGAATCCCTGGGGAAGACAACTCAGCAGAACCGCAGATCCGATATACTCTGGACATAAAAGGGCAAGCGACTGAATCAGCTCTAAAGAGATTACTTGAAAAGACCAGGTTTCTTTTCAGAACCCAAAAGGAATTCCGTAACATTTCAATGAACATAAAGGGCCCAAGAATTAGTCCTTCCATCCAGAGTTTAATACAAGAGATCAATGTTTCCCTGCAAGGAGAACGTGGAGGGACTGAGTTTCCCCCCAAGGAAGAAGACAAGAAGGACGGCTTCACATTGAACATACAAGCTCAAGGAACTGACGTTTCCATGAAGAGGCTGGTCAACGACATCAAGGCTTTCCTTACCGAGGACAGTGAAATCACAGAATATTCCCTGAATGCCAGAGTCCAAGGAATCCCTGGGGAACACAACTCAGCAGAACTGCAGATCCGATATACTCTGGACATAAAAGGGCAAGCGACTGAATCAGCTCTTAAGAGATTACTTGAAAAGACCAGGTTTCTTTTCAGAACCCAAAAGGAATTCCGTAACATTTCAATGAACATAAAGGGCCCAAGAATTAGTCCTTCCATCCAGAGTTTAATACAAGAGATCAATGTTTCCCTGCAAGGAGAACGTGGAGGGACTGAGTTTCCCCCCAAGGAAGAAGACAAGGACGGCTTCACATTGAACATACAAGCTCAAGGAACTGACGTTTCCATGAAGAGGCTGGTCAACGACATCAAGGCTTTCCTTACCGAGGACAGTGAAATCACAGAATATTCCCTGAATGCCAGAGTCCAAGGAATCCCTGGGGAACACAACTCTGCAGAACCGCAGATCCGATATACTCTGGACATTAAAGGGCAAGCGACTGAATCAGCTCTGAAGAGATTACTTGAAAAGACCAGTTTTCTTTTCAGAACCCAAAAGGAATTCCGTAACATTTCAATGAACATAAAGGGCCCAAGAATTAGTCCTTCCATCCAGAGTTTAATACAAGAGATCAATGTTTCCCTGCAAGGAGAACGTGGAGGGACTGAGTTTCCCCCCAAGGAAGAAGACAAGGATGGCTTCACATTGAACATACAAGCTCAAGGAACTGAAGTTTTCATGAAGATCTTGGCCACCAACATCAAGGCTTTCCTTACTAGGGACAAGGAAATCACAGATTATTCCCTGAATGTCAGTAGCCAAGGAACCCCTGGGGAACACAACTCAGCAGAACCGCAGATCCGATATACTCTGGACATAAAAGGGCAAGCGACTGAATCAGCTCTTAAGAGATTACTTGAAAAGACCAGGTTTCTTTTCAGAAACCAAAAGGAATTTCGTAATATTTCAATGAACATAAAGGGCCCAAGAATTGGTCCTTCCATCCAGAGTTTAATACAAGAGATCAACGTTTCCCTGCAAGGAGAACGTGGAGGGACTGAGTTTCCCCCCAAGGAAGAAGACAAGAAGGACGGCTTCACATTGAACATACAAGCTCAAGGAACTGACGTTTCCATGAAGAGGCTGGTCAACGACATCAAGGCTTTCCTTACCGAGGACAGTGAAATCACAGAATATTCCCTGAATGCCAGAGTCCAAGGAATCCCTGGGGAAGACAACTCAGCAGAACCGCAGATCCGATATACTCTGGACATAAAAGGGCAAGCGACTGAATCAGCTCTTAAGAGATTACTTGAAAAGACCAGGTTTCTTTTCAGAACCCAAAAGGAATTCCGTAACATTTCAATGAACATAAAGGGCCCAAGAATTAGTCCTTCCATCCAGAGTTTAATACAAGAGATCAACGTTTCCCTGCAAGGAGAACGTGGAGGGACTGAGTTTCCCCCCAAGGAAGAAGACAAGGACGGCTTCACATTGAACATACAAGCTCAAGGAACTGAAATTTTCATGAAGATCTTGGCCACCAACATCAAGGCTTTCCTTACTAGGGACAAGGAAATCACAGATTATTCCCTGAATGTCAGTAGCCAAGGAATCCCTGGGGAACACAACTCAGCAGAACCGCAGATCCGATATACTCTGGACATAAAAGGGCAAGGGACTGAATCAGCTCTTAAGAGATTACTTGAAAAGACCAGGTTTCTTTTTAGAAACCAAAAGGAATTCCGTAATATTTCAATGAACATAAAGGGCCCAAGAATTGGTCCTTCCATCCAGAGTTTAATACAAGAGATCAATGTTTCCCTGCAAGGAGAACGTGGAGGGACTGAGTTTCCCCCCAAGGAAGAAGACAAGAAGGACGGCTTCACATTGAACATACAAGCTCAAGGAACTGACGTTTCCATGAAGAGGCTGGTCAACGACATCAAGGCTTTCCTTACCGAGGACAGTGAAATCACAGAATATTCCCTGAATGCCAGAGTCCAAGGAATCCCTGGGGAAGACAACTCAGCAGAACCGCAGATCCGATATACTCTGGACATAAAAGGGCAAGCGACTGAATCAGCTCTCAAGAGATTACTTGAAAAGACCAGGTTTCTTTTCAGAACCCAAAAGGAATTCCGTAACATTTCAATGAACATAAAGGGCCCAAGAATTAGTCCTTCCATCCAGAGTTTAATACAAGAGATCAATGTTTCCCTGCAAGGAGAACGTGGAGGGACTGAGTTTCCTCCCAAGGAAGAAGACAAGAAGGACGGCTTCACATTGAACATACAAGCTCAAGGAACTGACGTTTCCATGAAGAGGCTGGTCAACGACATCAAGGCTTTCCTTACCGAGGACAGTGAAATCACAGAATATTCCCTGAATGCCAGAGTCCAAGGAATCCCTGGGGAACACAACTCAGCAGAACCGCAGATCCG
This sequence comes from Zootoca vivipara, assembly GCF_965207765.1. Taxonomy (NCBI): domain Eukaryota; kingdom Metazoa; phylum Chordata; class Lepidosauria; order Squamata; family Lacertidae; genus Zootoca; species Zootoca vivipara. The sequence goes on from NC_142586.1 coordinate 112,925,071, forward strand.
ATATACTCTGGACATAAAAGGGCAAGCGACTGAATCAGCTCTTAAGAGATTACTTGAAAAGACCAGGTTTCTTTTCAGAACCCAAAAGGAATTCCGTAACATTTCAATGAACATAAAGGGCCCAAGAATTAGTCCTTCCATCCAGAGTTTAATACAAGAGATCAATGTTTCCCTGCAAGGAGAACGTGGAGGGACTGAGTTTCCCCCCAAGGAAGAAGACAAGAAGGACGGCTTCACATTGAACATACAAGCTCAAGGAACTGACGTTTCCATGAAGAGGCTGGTCAACGACATCAAGGCTTTCCTTACCGAGGACAGTGAAATCACAGAATATTCCCTGAATGCCAGAGTCCAAGGAATCCCTGGGGAAGACAACTCAGCAGAACCGCAGATCCGATATACTCTGGACATAAAAGGGCAAGCGACTGAATCAGCTCTCAAGAGATTACTTGAAAAGACCAGGTTTCTTTTCAGAACCCAAAAGGAATTCCGTAACATTTCAATGAACATAAAGGGCCCAAGAATTAGTCCTTCCATCCAGAGTTTAATACAAGAGATCAATGTTTCCCTGCAAGGAGAACGTGGAGGGACTGAGTTTCCTCCCAAGGAAGAAGACAAGAAGGACGGCTTCACATTGAACATACAAGCTCAAGGAACTGAAGTTTCCATGAAGAGGCTGGTCAACGACATCAAGGCTTTCCTTACCGAGGACAGTGAAATCACAGAATATTCCCTGAATGCCAGAGTCCAAGGAATCCCTGGGGAACACAACTCAGCAGAACCGCAGATCCGATATACTCTGGACATAAAAGGGCAAGCGACTGAATCAGCTCTTAAGAGATTACTTGAAAAGACCAGGTTTCTTTTCAGAACCCAAAAGGAATTCCGTAACATTTCAATGAACATAAAGGGCCCAAGAATTAGTCCTTCCATCCAGAGTTTAATACAAGAGATCAACGTTTCCCTGCAAGGAGAACGTGGAGGGACTGAGTTTCCCCCCAAGGAAGAAGACAAGAAGGACGGCTTCACATTGAACATACAAGCTCAAGGAACTGACGTTTCCATGAAGAGGCTGGTCAACGACATCAAGGCTTTCCTTACCGAGGACAGTGAAATCACAGAATATTCCCTGAATGCCAGAGTCCAAGGAATCCCTGGGGAAGACAACTCAGCAGAACCGCAGATCCGATATACTCTGGACATAAAAGGGCAAGCGACTGAATCAGCTCTCAAGAGATTACTTGAAAAGACCAGGTTTCTTTTCAGAACCCAAAAGGAATTCCGTAACATTTCAATGAACATAAAGGGCCCAAGAATTAGTCCTTCCATCCAGAGTTTAATACAAGAGATCAATGTTTCCCTGCAAGGAGAACGTGGAGGGACTGAGTTTCCCCCCAAGGAAGAAGACAAGAAGGACGGCTTCACATTGAACATACAAGCTCAAGGAACTGACGTTTCCATGAAGAGGCTGGTCAACGACATCAAGGCTTTCCTTACCGAGGACAGTGAAATCACAGAATATTCCCTGAATGCCAGAGTCCAAGGAATCCCTGGGGAACACAACTCAGCAGAACCGCAGATCCGATATACTCTGGACATAAAAGGGCAAGCGACTGAATCAGCTCTTAAGAGATTACTTGAAAAGACCAGGTTTCTTTTCAGAAACCAAAAGGAATTTCGTAATATTTCAATGAACATAAAGGGCCCAAGAATTGGTCCTTCCATCCAGAGTTTAATACAAGAGATCAACGTTTCCCTGCAAGGAGAACGTGGAGGGACTGAGTTTCCCCCCAAGGAAGAAGACAAGAAGGACGGCTTCACATTGAACATACAAGCTCAAGGAACTGACGTTTCCATGAAGAGGCTGGTCAACGACATCAAGGCTTTCCTTACCGAGGACAGTGAAATCACAGAATATTCCCTGAATGCCAGAGTCCAAGGAATCCCTGGGGAAGACAACTCAGCAGAACCGCAGATCCGATATACTCTGGACATAAAAGGGCAAGCGACTGAATCAGCTCTTAAGAGATTACTTGAAAAGACCAGGTTTCTTTTCAGAACCCAAAAGGAATTCCGTAACATTTCAATGAACATAAAGGGCCCAAGAATTAGTCCTTCCATCCAGAGTTTAATACAAGAGATCAATGTTTCCCTGCAAGGAGAACGTGGAGGGACTGAGTTTCCCCCCAAGGAAGAAGACAAGAAGGACGGCTTCACATTGAACATACAAGCTCAAGGAACTGACGTTTCCATGAAGAGGCTGGTCAACGACATCAAGGCTTTCCTTACCGAGGACAGTGAAATCACAGAATATTCCCTGAATGCCAGAGTCCAAGGAATCCCTGGGGAAGACAACTCAGCAGAACCGCAGATCCGATATACTCTGGACATAAAAGGGCAAGCGACTGAATCAGCTCTCAAGAGATTACTTGAAAAGACCAGGTTTCTTTTCAGAACCCAAAAGGAATTCCGTAACATTTCAATGAACATAAAGGGCCCAAGAATTAGTCCTTCCATCCAGAGTTTAATACAAGAGATCAATGTTTCCCTGCAAGGAGAACGTGGAGGGACTGAGTTTCCCCCCGAGGAAGAAGACAAGAAGGACGGCTTCACATTAAACATACAAGCTCAAGGAACTGACGTTTCCATGAAGAGGCTGGTCAACGACATCAAGGCTTTCCTTACCGAGGACAGTGAAATCACAGAATATTCCCTGAATGCCAGAGTCCAAGGAATCCCTGGGGAACACAACTCAGCAGAACCGCAGATCCGATATACTCTGGACATAAAAGGGCAAGCGACTGAATCAGCTCTTAAGAGATTACTTGAAAAGACCAGGTTTCTTTTCAGAACCCAAAAGGAATTCCGTAACATTTCAATGAACATAAAGGGCCCAAGAATTAGTCCTTCCATCCAGAGTTTAATACAAGAGATCAACGTTTCCCTGCAAGGAGAACGTGGAGGGACTGAGTTTCCCCCCAAGGAAGAAGACAAGAAGGACGGCTTCACATTGAACATACAAGCTCAAGGAACTGACGTTTCCATGAAGAGGCTGGTCAACGACATCAAGGCTTTCCTTACCGAGGACAGTGAAATCACAGAATATTCCCTGAATGCCAGAGTCCAAGGAATCCCTGGGGAACACAACTCAGCAGAACCGCAGATCCGATATACTCTGGACATAAAAGGGCAAGGGACTGAATCAGCTCTGAAGAGATTACTTGAAAAGACCAGGTTTCTTTTCAGAAACCAAAAGGAATTCCGTAATATTTCAATGAACATAAAGGGCCCAAGAATTAGTCCTTCCATCCAGAGTTTAATACAAGAGATCAACGTTTCCCTGCAAGGAGAACGTGGAGGGACTGAGTTTCCCCCCAAGGAAGAAGACAAGAAGGACGGCTTCACATTGAACATACAAGCTCAAGGAACTGACGTTTCCATGAAGAGGCTGGTCAACGACATCAAGGCTTTCCTTACCGAGGACAGTGAAATCACAGAATATTCCCTGAATGCCAGAGTCCAAGGAATCCCTGGGGAAGACAACTCAGCAGAACCGCAGATCCGATATACTATGGACATAAAAGGGCAAGCGACTGAATCAGCTCTTAAGAGATTACTTGAAAAGACCAGGTTTCTTTTCAGAACCCAAAAGGAATTCCGTAACATTTCAATGAACATAAAGGGCCCAAGAATTAGTCCTTCCATCCAGAGTTTAATACAAGAGATCAACGTTTCCCTGCAAGGAGAACGTGGAGGGACTGAGTTTCCCCCCAAGGAAGAAGACAAGAAGGACGGCTTCACATTGAAGATACAAGCTCAAGGAACTGACGTTTCCATGAAGAGGCTGGTCAACGACATCAAGGCTTTCCTTACCGAGGACAGTGAAATCACAGAATATTCCCTGAATGCCAGAGTCCAAGGAATCCCTGGGGAACACAACTCAGCAGAACCGCAGATCCGATATACTCTGGACATAAAAGGGCAAGGGACTGAATCAGCTCTGAAGAGATTACTTGAAAAGACCAGGTTTCTTTTCAGAAACCAAAAGGAATTCCGTAATATTTCAATGAACATAAAGGGCCCAAGAATTAGTCCTTCCATCCAGAGTTTAATACAAGAGATCAACGTTTCCCTGCAAGGAGAACGTGGAGGGACTGAGTTTCCCCCCAAGGAAGAAGACAAGAAGGACGGCTTCACATTGAACATACAAGCTCAAGGAACTGACGTTTCCATGAAGAGGCTGGTCAACGACATCAAGGCTTTCCTTACCGAGGACAGTGAAATCACAGAATATTCCCTGAATGCCAGAGTCCAAGGAATCCCTGGGGAAGACAACTCAGCAGAACCGCAGATCCGATATACTATGGACATAAAAGGGCAAGCGACTGAATCAGCTCTTAAGAGATTACTTGAAAAGACCAGGTTTCTTTTCAGAACCCAAAAGGAATTCCGTAACATTTCAATGAACATAAAGGGCCCAAGAATTAGTCCTTCCATCCAGAGTTTAATACAAGAGATCAACGTTTCCCTGCAAGGAGAACGTGGAGGGACTGAGTTTCCCCCCAAGGAAGAAGACAAGAAGGACGGCTTCACATTGAAGATACAAGCTCAAGGAACTGACGTTTCCATGAAGAGGCTGGTCAACGACATCAAGGCTTTCCTTACCGAGGACAGTGAAATCACAGAATATTCCCTGAATGCCAGAGTCCAAGGAATCCCTGGGGAAGACAACTCAGCAGAACCGCAGATCCGATATACTCTGGACATAAAAGGGCAAGCAACTGAATCAGCTCTTAAGAGATTACTTGAAAAGACCAGGTTTCTTTTCAGAACCCAAAAGGAATTCTGTAACATTTCAATGAACATAAAGGGCCCAAGAATTAGTCCTTCCATCCAGAGTTTAATACAAGATATCAACGTTTCCCTGCAAGGAGAACGTGGAGGGACTGAGTTTCCCCCCAAGGAAGAAGACAAGAAGGACGGCTTCACATTGAACATACAAGCTCAAGGAACTGACGTTTCCATGAAGAGGCTGGTCAACGACATCAAGGCTTTCCTTACCGAGGACAGTGAAATCACAGAATATTCCCTGAATGCCAGAGTCCAAGGAATCCCTGGGGAACACAACTCAGCAGAACCGCAGATCCGATATACTCTGGACATAAAAGGGCAAGCGACTGAATCAGCTCTTAAGAGATTACTTGAAAAGACCAGGTTTCTTTTCAGAACCCAAAAGGAATTCCGTAACATTTCAATGAACATAAAGGGCCCAAGAATTAGTCCTTCCATCCAGAGTTTAATACAAGAGATCAACGTTTCCCTGCAAGGAGAACGTGGAGGGACTGAGTTTCCCCCCAAGGAAGAAGACAAGAAGGACGGCTTCACATTGAACATACAAGCTGAAGGAACTGACGTTTCCATGAAGAGGCTGGTCAACGACATCAAGGCTTTCCTTACCGAGGACAGTGAAATCACAGAATATTCCCTGAATGCCAGAGTCCAAGGAATCCCTGGGGAACACAACTCAGCAGAACCGCAGATCCGATATACTCTGGACATAAAAGGGCAAGCGACTGAATCAGCTCTGAAGAGATTACTTGAAAAGACCAGGTTTCTTTTCAGAAACCAAAAGGAATTCCGTAACATTTCAATGAACATAAAGGGCCCAAGAATTAGTCCTTCCATCCAGAGTTTAATACAAGAGATCAACGTTTCCCTGCAAGGAGAACTTGGAGGGACTGAGTTTCCCCCCAAGGAAGAAGACAAGGACGGCTTCACATTGAACATACAAGCTCAAGGAACTGAAGTTTTCATGAAGATCTTGGCCACCAACATCAAGGCTTTCCTTACTAGGGACAAGGAAATCACAGATTATTCCCTGAATGTCAGTAGCCAAGGAATCCCTGGGGAACACAACTCAGCAGAACCGCAGATCCGATATACTCTGGACATAAAAGGGCAAGGGACTGAATCAGCTCTGAAGAGATTACTTGAAAAGACCAGGTTTCTTTTCAGAAACCAAAAGGAATTCCATAATATTTCAATGAACATAAAGGGCCCAAGAATTGGTCCTTCCATCCAGAGTTTAATACAAGAGATCAACGTTTCCCTGCAAGGAGAACGTGGAGGGACTGAGTTCCCCCCCAAGGAAGAAGACAAGAAGGACGGCTTCACATTGAACATACAAGCTCAAGGAACTGACGTTTCCATGAAGAGGCTGGTCAACGACATCAAGGCTTTCCTTACCGAGGACAGTGAAATCACAGAATATTCCCTGAATGCCAGAGTCCAAGGAATCCCTGGGGAACACAACTCAGCAGAACCGCAGATCCGATATACTCTGGACATAAAAGGGCAAGCGACTGAATCAGCTCTTAAGAGATTACTTGAAAAGACCAGGTTTCTTTTCAGAACCCAAAAGGAATTCCGTAACATTTCAATGAACATAAAGGGCCCAAGAATTAGTCCTTCCATCCAGAGTTTAATACAAGAGATCAACGTTTCCCTGCAAGGAGAACGTGGAGGGACTGAGTTTCCCCCCAAGGAAGAAGACAAGAAGGACGGCTTCACATTGAACATACAAGCTGAAGGAACTGACGTTTCCATGAAGAGGCTGGTCAACGACATCAAGGCTTTCCTTACCGAGGACAGTGAAATCACAGAATATTCCCTGAATGCCAGAGTCCAAGGAATCCCTGGGGAACACAACTCAGCAGAACCGCAGATCCGATATACTCTGGACATAAAAGGGCAAGCGACTGAATCAGCTCTTAAGAGATTACTTGAAAAGACCAGGTTTCTTTTCAGAAACCAAAAGGAATTCCGTAACATTTCAATGAACATAAAGGGCCCAAGAATTAGTCCTTCCATCCAGAGTTTAATACAAGAGATCAACGTTTCCCTGCAAGGAGAACTTGGAGGGACTGAGTTTCCCCCCAAGGAAGAAGACAAGGACGGCTTCACATTGAACATACAAGCTCAAGGAACTGAAGTTTTCATGAAGATCTTGGCCACCAACATCAAGGCTTTCCTTACTAGGGACAAGGAAATCACAGATTATTCCCTGAATGTCAGTAGCCAAGGAATCCCTGGGGAACACAACTCAGCAGAACCGCAGATCCGATATACTCTGGACATAAAAGGGCAAGGGACTGAATCAGCTCTTAAGAGATTACTTGAAAAGACCAGGTTTCTTTTCAGAAACCAAAAGGAATTCCATAATATTTCAATGAACATAAAGGGCCCAAGAATTGGTCCTTCCATCCAGAGTTTAATACAAGAGATCAACGTTTCCCTGCAAGGAGAACGTGGAGGGACTGAGTTCCCCCCCAAGGAAGAAGACAAGAAGGACGGCTTCACTTTGAACATACAAGCTCAAGGAACTGACGTTTCCATGAAGAGGCTGGTCAACGACATCAAGGCTTTCCTTACCGAGGACAGTGAAATCACAGAATATTCCCTGAATGCCAGAGTCCAAGGAATCCCTGGGGAAGACAACTCAGCAGAACCGCAGATCCGATATACTCTGGACATAAAAGGGCAAGCGACTGAATCAGCTCTTAAGAGATTACTTGAAAAGACCAGGTTTCTTTTCAGAACCCAAAAGGAATTCCGTAACATTTCAATGAACATAAAGGGCCCAAGAATTAGTCCTTCCATCCAGAGTTTAATACAAGAGATCAATGTTTCCCTGCAAGGAGAACGTGGAGGGACTGAGTTTCCCCCCAAGGAAGAAGACAAGAAGGACGGCTTCACATTGAACATACAAGCTCAAGGAACTGACGTTTCCATGAAGAGGCTGGTCAACGACATCAAGGCTTTCCTTACCGAGGACAGTGAAATCACAGAATATTCCCTGAATGCCAGAGTCCAAGGAATCCCTGGGGAACACAACTCAGCAGAACCGCAGATCCGATATACTCTGGACATAAAAGGGCAAGGGACTGAATCAGCTCTTAAGAGATTACTTGAAAAGACCAGGTTGCTTTTCAGAACCCAAAAGGAATTCCGTAACATTTCAATGAACATAAAGGGCCCAAGAATTAGTCCTTCCATCCAGAGTTTAATACAAGAGATCAATGTTTCCCTGCAAGGAGAACATGGAGGGACTGAGTTTCCCCCCAAGGAAGAAGACAAGAAGGACGGCTTCACATTGAACATACAAGCTCAAGGAACTGACGTTTCCATGAAGAGGCTGGTCAACGACATCAAGGCTTTCCTTACCGAGGACAGTGAAATCACAGAATATTCCCTGAATGCCAGAGTCCAAGGAATCCCTGGGGAAGACAACTCAGCAGAACCGCAGATCCGATATACTCTGGACATAAAAGGGCAAGCGACTGAATCAGCTCTTAAGAGATTACTTGAAAAGACCAGGTTTCTTTTCAGAACCCAAAAGGAATTCCGTAACATTTCAATGAACATAAAGGGCCCAAGAATTAGTCCTTCCATCCAGAGTTTAATACAAGAGATCAACGTTTCCCTGCAAGGAGAACGTGGAGGGACTGAGTTTCCCCCCAAGGAAGAAGACAAGAAGGACGGCTTCACATTGAACATACAAGCTCAAGGAACTGACGTTTCCATGAAGAGGCTGGTCAACAACATCAAGGCTTTCCTTACCGAGGACAGTGAAATCACAGAATATTCCCTGAATGCCAGAGTCCAAGGAATCCCTGGGGAACACAACTCAGCAGAACCGCAGATCCGATATACTCTGGACATAAAAGGGCAAGCGACTGAATCAGCTCTTAAGAGATTACTTGAAAAGACCAGGTTTCTTTTCAGAACCCAAAAGGAATTCCGTAACATTTCAATGAACATAAAGGGCCCAAGAATTTGTCCTTCCATCCAGAGTTTAATACAAGAGATCAACGTTTCCCTGCAAGGAGAACGTGGAGGGACTGAGTTTCCCCCCAAGGAAGAAGACAAGAAGGACGGCTTCACATTGAAGATACAAGCTCAAGGAACTGACGTTTCCATGAAGAGGCTGGTCAACGACATCAAGGCTTTCCTTACCGAGGACAGTGAAATCACAGAATATTCCCTGAATGCCAGAGTCCAAGGAATCCCTGGGGAAGACAACTCAGCAGAACCGCAGATCCGATATACTCTGGACATAAAAGGGCAAGCGACTGAATCAGCTCTTAAGAGATTACTTGAAAAGACCAGGTTTCTTTTCAGAACCCAAAAGGAATTCCGTAACATTTCAATGAACATAAAGGGCCCAAGAATTAGTCCTTCCATCCAGAGTTTAATACAAGATATCAACGTTTCCCTGCAAGGAGAACGTGGAGGGACTGAGTTTCCCCCCAAGGAAGAAGACAAGAAGGACGGCTTCACATTGAACATACAAGCTCAAGGAACTGACGTTTCCATGAAGAGGCTGGTCAACGACATCAAGGCTTTCCTTACCGAGGACAGTGAAATCACAGAATATTCCCTGAATGCCAGAGTCCAAGGAATCCCTGGGGAACACAACTCAGCAGAACCGCAGATCCGATATACTCTGGACATAAAAGGGCAAGCGACTGAATCAGCTCTTAAGAGATTACTTGAAAAGACCAGGTTTCTTTTCAGAACCCAAAAGGAATTCCGTAACATTTCAATGAACATAAAGGGCCCAAGAATTAGTCCTTCCATCCAGAGTTTAATACAAGAGATCAACGTTTCCCTGCAAGGAGAACGTGGAGGGACTGAGTTTCCCCCCAAGGAAGAAGACAAGAAGGACGGCTTCACATTGAACATACAAGCTGAAGGAACTGACGTTTCCATGAAGAGGCTGGTCAACGACATCAAGGCTTTCCTTACCGAGGACAGTGAAATCACAGAATATTCCCTGAATGCCAGAGTCCAAGGAATCCCTGGGGAACACAACTCAGCAGAACCGCAGATCCGATATACTCTGGACATAAAAGGGCAAGCGACTGAATCAGCTCTGAAGAGATTACTTGAAAAGACCAGGTTTCTTTTCAGAACCCAAAAGGAATTCCGTAACATTTCAATGAACATAAAGGGCCCAAGAATTAGTCCTTCCATCCAGAGTTTAATACAAGAGATCAACGTTTCCCTGCAAGGAGAACGTGGAGGGACTGAGTTTCCCCCCAAGGAAGAAGACAAGAAGGACGGCTTCACATTGAACATACAAGCTCAAGGAACTGACGTTTCCATGAAGAGGCTGGTCAACGACATCAAGGCTTTCCTTACCGAGGACAGTGAAATCACAGAATATTCCCTGAATGCCAGAGTCCAAGGAATCCCTGGGGAAGACAACTCAGCAGAACCGCAGATCCGATATATTCTGGACATAAAAGGGCAAGCGACTGAATCAGCTCTTAAGAGATTACTTGAAAAGACCAGGTTTCTTTTCAGAACCCAAAAGGAATTCCGTAACATTTCAATGAACATAAAGGGCCCAAGAATTAGTCCTTCCATCCAGAGTTTAATACAAGAGATCAATGTTTCCCTGCAAGGAGAACGTGGAGGGACTGAGTTTCCCCCCAAGGAAGAAGACAAGAAGGACGGCTTCACATTGAACATACAAGCTCAAGGAACTGACGTTTCCATGAAGAGGCTGGTCAACGACATCAAGGCTTTCCTTACCGAGGACAGTGAAATCACAGAATATTCCCTGAATGCCAGAGTCCAAGGAATCCCTGGGGAACACAACTCAGCAGAACCGCAGATCCGATATACTCTGGACATAAAAGGGCAAGCGACTGAATCAGCTCTTAAGAGATTACTTGAAAAGACCAGGTTTCTTTTCAGAAACCAAAAGGAATTCCGTAACATTTCAATGAACATAAAGGGCCCAAGAATTAGTCCTTCCATCCAAAGTTTAATACAAGAGATCAACGTTTCCCTGCAAGGAGAACGTGGAGGGACTGAGTTTCCCCCCAAGGAAGAAGACAAGAAGGTTAGATTCACACTGAACATACACGCTCAGGGAACTGAAATTTCCATGAATAAGTTGGTCACTGACATCAAGGCTTTCCTTACCGAGGAAAAGGAAATCACAGAATATTCCCTGAATGCCAGAGGCCAAGGAATCCCTGGGGAACCCAACTCAGCAGAACAGCGGACCCGATTTACTCTGACCATTAAAGGAAAAGGGACGGAAGCAGCTCTCAAGAGATTAGTCCAAATGATCAAACTTTTCCTTTCAGGCAAAAAGGAAATCACTGGTATTTCCTTGAACATTAATGGCCAGGGGATTAGTTTTTCTCTCAGGAAATTAATCCAGGAGATCAATGTTTCCCTTAATATTCGAGGTGAAAAGTCTTTTGCTTCCTTCGATTATAAGTGTGTTGAAGTGCAAAGGCTATGTTCAGTGCTAAAGAATGGAGAGGTTGAATGTAGCAAAGTATTAAAGTACAGCAAATGTCCTGACTAACACATTCTAGGCCTAATAACTTATTTATGTATCTTAACAGAGGTGTCCCAAAGAGTTGCTTTCTTTCGGAATAAAACGTTCAAAGTCACATCAGTGATTGAAATGGATTCTTTTCACCCTATTGGAATTGTTCCCTGTACAAGTCGCTCGCGCTGCAGCTGCCTGATCACCGCCATTAATCATGCTGGCAGAGATCGGGGAGCTGATAGGTCGCTTCTGTGACGCAAGCGAAAACTAAATATTGTGGTGGGGAGAGATTGATTGACTATTGTTGGGGGGGGATGCTGAAAATTGCTTGCCTGAGCCCGAGATTGTAAGCAGCGTGAGCAGTTGTGTGCTGCGTTCTGGCGGGTGAGCGATTTTCAGCATCCCCCCCCCCCAATAATCCTACCCAAAAGCTCAATCGCCCTATTTTCTAAATTTTGAGGCCCCCAAAATAGGGGAATCTTATACAAGGGGGGGCATCTTATAGATGCAAAAATATGGTATATTTGTCAACAATGATGCTGAAAGTGCTTCTCTTCACCCTTGCTATCTGTGCTCTCTAGCTGCACTGCATCTTGCTTTGTAATCTATTGCATCTGTGACTCATTGTTATACTGCCAGGGCTTAATTTTGTGCTCTAGCCTAATCCAGGATGAGTTAAATGTTCCTCCCAATTGCTGTCACTAAAACAACATTAGTAAGAAAAAGCACTACTGGTTTTGGGGCATATTCCTGATGGTGCATGGCTCTCTTTGGTCCCACATCCATGTGAATTCCTGAGTCACTGAATTCTAAATGTTCTTTTTTATGACAGATGTCTACCTAACACTAGGAATAGGGTACAGACAAGAAGAGGCACATAGAACCATAAAGTCACAGAGTAGTAGAATTGGACTGGACCCCAAGGGTCATGTGGTCCAATTCCCACCCCCATGCAGGAATCACAAGTAAAGAATCTCTGGCAGATTGCTATCCAATCTCTGCTTTTAAACTTCCAGTGAAGGAGACCATTCCACAGTAGAACATTTGCTCAAGCCAGCTGGATTGAAGAGGCATGCAATGATGACCTATGTATTAGTCAATTGAGTTATTGATTATCATTTTTTCACTATTGGAGTATCTGAATGTATGAAAAAAAGATTTTATACGGCTCTCAGTGACCACCATCATTCCTTTTTGTAGACCCAAGAGAAGACAGATTCAGAATGCCTTTTCAATGTTTTATTCATTTATGAATTTGTTAATGCAGCTTTCATATGCTGTAAACAACTTCAACACACACATCCTATTCTAGTAACTGAACTCTGTAAACAAATAGTTGATAGATTACAAACCTTATTAGACTGGTTGATTGGGCCACTGAATCCAGTGATGTTCACTGTCCTGTCAAGTGTGAGCCTCATGGACTTAAAATAGGTTATTTATATGATTTGGACAAGCTGCTTGGACAAGTGAAACCAACCACTTGTCTTCTTGATCCTGGCCCATCCTGGCTTATAAAAGTTAGCCAGGAAGGGCTGGGCGATGGGCTTCACGGGGTGGTGAATGCTTCGCTCTGTGAGGGAGCCTTCCCAGACCCGCTGAAAGAGGCGGTTATCAAACCGCTTCTTTAAAAAAAAACATCTTTAGATGCGGCCAATATGGCCAACTATTGCCCAGTCTCAAATCTTCCATTCTTGGGCAAGCTGATTGAGTGAGTGGTTGCTGGAAAACTCCCAGGCATGCCAGGAAGAAGAAGACCATTTGGATCCCTTCCAGTAGGAATTCAGGCCTCATCATGGGACTGCAACTGCCTTGGTTGCACTGGTTGATGATCTCCCGCGGGCTAGGGACAACGGTGAGAGCTGTTTCCTAGTTCTGCTGAATCTCTCTGCGGCTTTTGATACTATCGACCATAACTTCCTTCTGGACCATCTAGGGGGGTTGGGAACTGGGGGAACAGTTATACAATGGTTCTGCTCCTTCCTCCTGGGCCGTGTTCAGAAAGTGGTGGGGGGGATGGGTGTTCAGACCCCTGGGCTCTCACTTGTGGGGTGCCTCAGGGTTCTGTCCTTTCCCCCATGCTTTTTAACAAAATATCCAGTCTGCTGGGACTTCGCCTGTTCTCCAGGAATTCTCAAAGATTATTGCCAGTGGTTCTGAAATCACCTCTGCCAGTTCTGGCCCTGGAGACTTGAATACTTCTAAACTAGCTAAGTATTCTTGTACTACCTCCTTACTTCTTTGGGGCTGTGTTTCCCCTGCTGAATCATCTGCTCCATACTCTTCAGGTCAGGCATTGTTTTCTTTTTTGGAGAAGACTGAGGCAAAGAAGGCATTGAGCAGTTTTGCCCTTTCACTGTCCCCTGTTCGCATTTCACCATCTTCTCCTCTAAGCAGAACTCCAGCCAGGACGGAAGAAGAAGAAGAAGAAGAAGAAGAAGAAGAAGAAGAAGAAGAAGAAGAAGAAGAAGAAGAAGAAGAAGAAACTCCAAAAATTAACAGTATCTTTTTTTATAGTTTCAGCTTTGGCATTTTAAACAAAGTAGCCGAAGTCTCTCCACAGATAAAAACTCACTCAGCAGAAACAGTCTCTCCTCCTTCAATCCCACAATGTGCCGTCTTTTGCCATCTTCTCCCCGCTGCTGGGACAGACTCCCTTTTTTTGTGTCACAGCTTCCCAAATCTTTATAAGTCCAATAAATTTTTCCCACTCACGATCAAATTATATTTCTAGATTATTTTTTAATCCTGGAAGCTTGCTGCTTTCATTAGAAGCCTGAGACTTCACAGCACAGGGTTAGAGTTGCTTCCATTCCGTGCCCACAGCTCGATCCCATCCCCGGACTTATTGTCAAAAATCCAGAGAGCGAGAGAGCATGCAAGGGCACCGCTGGGTGCCTAGTCCCCCAAGGTAGCCCCTTGGGGTTCCGAGGTCCGTGTAGTCTTCGCTGGACCTCTAGAAAAAGCCTGCACTGCTCGAGATTCCCCAGAGGGCTATCTCGTGCTTCTTAACAATGGCTGTGACAAACCAGAAGTCAGGGTTTGTCAAACTTTTTCATCAGGGGGCCGGTCCACTGTCTGTCAGACCTTGTGGGGGGCCGAACTATATTTATTTTGGGGGGGAATAAATGAATTCCTATGCACACTGCACATAGTTTATTTGCAGTGCACAAAAAACAGGGAAACAAAACAATATACGGGGAGGGAAAGCAAACGTGAGAAAAGGCCAAACACCAAAATTAAATAATAATAAGGTTTACATCCACATTCCCTCACCAAGAGATCCTGCACTGTCCCTTCCAGATGTGAGACGTTTCAGGACCCACAAAACTTTAGAAAAAGCAACATGGCGAGCACCTCCCCCCCAGGACCAGAGAAATGGGCTTCTGCATCCACACACATGAAAAAGGACACAGAAAGACCCGGTGCAAAACAGGTCAGCGAAGGAGGCACTGCGGAAGGAGCAAAGCCCACAAGTGACAGGGACAGGCCTGGGCTCGCCTCCCAGCCTGGACCCCGAAGAATGAGGCCTTGTCCGGGGATTCAGCCAGGCCACCCAACTTGGTCTCCCAATGGAGGGCAGCTGGCGTTCCTCAGCTGTGGGGGTGTGAGGAGGTGATGTGGAAACCATGGGCACAACTGCAAGGAGGGAGGGAGGGAGGGAGGGAAGGCAGACAGGCAGAGAGCTGAGCCGGCCCAGGAGCCCCGCGCTCCCTCGGCGCGCTTACCTCAGCCAACGGTCTCTGGGGGAGAAGAAGCAGCACTCCACTGGGAGTACAGCGGGGGGTTGGGGTTTCCCGTGTTCCCCATTGGCATCTCACACATAGGCCCCAGTGCAGAAGTGAAAGAAGGCAAGCCTAGAGGAAACAGAGAGGGGGAGGTGGGGAAGGGAAAGCACCAAAAGAAGAGTGGAGGCTGCGGAAACCAAGGGAGCATGAGGACAGAGGGAGGAGGCCTGGAGGCTGCCACCGTAATTCCCCCCAGCCCCCCAGCCAGTTGCCCTGCTCTCCCCACTGCCTCCTGTGCTTACCCACCTCATCCACCTCCATGCTGGCCCTGTTGCTGCTCCCAGCCTGGCAAGAACCGCCACTGGGAGCAGCCGCCATCTTGGCCACATATGTCCCACCTTGCTCTCCAGCAAGGCATCCACAGTTTCCGATTGGCCACATCACACGGCTTCCGATTTGCTGCAGGAGCTTCGGACACCCTGCCGCAGAGCACGGCAGGACATACGCAGCCAAGATGGCGGCTACTCCCAATGGGACTAACTGAGTGGGTGGCAGGGATTGTGGGCCAGATTTACGAACCTGGTGGGCTGCATCCAGCCCCCGGGCCTTGGTTTGCTGACCCATGGCCTACGCAGATGATCTGGTAATTACAGTAGAAGATCCTAAAGACTCTCTCTCAAAAGTCATATAAAAAATTCAGGAGTCTGGGCAAGTAGCAGGATTTAAACAAAAACAAGACCAAATTATGGAATGAGATAAAAAGGAATCTAGAAATATGGAGAAGAATGAATTTCTCCTTAATAGGAAGAATTGCAGCAATCAAGAATACAGTAGAAGCTCTACTTACATCCTGCTCTACTTAGGCCCATTCCAAGGAGCAACTGCAGCAACCCGGAAGTAAACACCAGGTTTGCCATGATTCACGCATGCGCAGAAGTGGGCTGCCGCCAAATGCACCTTTGCACAACAGCGCTTCTATCAGTGCTCAGTTTCGCCATAAGGTCGGGCCTCCGGAACGGATTGCGGTCATGATTAAAGGTTCCACTGTAATGTATTGCCAAAAATGTTGTTTTTATTTCAAACAATACCGGTAATAAGTGATGCAATTTCCTTTAAGAAATGGCAAAAACATATTGTGAGGGGCAAGGGATATCGCGAAGCCCCTCCCCTCCTGAGTTCTAGCCCAGCCCCGAGCGAGGCTGAAAAGAGGGAAAGCTCCAGCTCAAGTGGGGAAACAGGAAGTGGTGTCCAAGGCTCTGGCAGGGTAGAAGAGCCATCGTCCCAGGTGGGACAGGAAGGGGGAAGGAAGGGGGGCAGACCAGTCCCCCCAACTCCGGAACTGCGCAGAAAGCGCCGGGGGAAGAGGATGGGTCTCCCCAAGTTGTTATGCTGGCGCAAGAAGCGCCAAAAGCCACTTGGAGGTTCTGATTCAAGCTGAACAGATGCGTCTTTGTAAATAGCACTGCCATCAGCACTGTAAATACTCAGCACCAATAAAAGATAAAATGCAGAGCTGTGTAGAGTCGTTACTCTGAAGTAGCCTACTCCGGCCACCGTGACAGCAACCTCCAAGTCTTTCTGGCTACTTTGGAGCGGCCGCGATGAGCGCGCAAGACGCTGAGCAGTGGAGGCTGGAGGCCGAAGCCGCGGCACAGGAATTACAGAAATTACAGAACCTGACAGCGCAGGCACACCAGCAATTACTTGCCGCTCAGGAGGAAGCGCGAGGAACGCGGGAGGAGCTGAACAAGCTGGCAGAGCAGGTGAGAGCGAAAGATGAAACTGAGAAGCAACTAAGGGTGATGGTGGTGGAGTTACAGAAAAAGCTGGATGAGGAAAAAGCTGCGAGAGGTGGAGGGGTGCCCCAGCCCCAGCTAGTCCAAGTGAGGAGGGGACAGACCCTAGTCACCAAGTTTAGCGGAGACCCGAGAGAGTACCTAGGCTTTGAGACAGAAATAAATTATGCGCTGGAACTGCATGCAGCAGAATTCCCAGATGACGCGCACAGAGTCTCCTTTATCATAGAGCATTTGACGGGGGCCGCCAGAGAATGGGTCAGACCGCTCATCGCGCAAAAAAATGATTGCATGAAGAACGCAAAACTATTCTTAGAAGCTTTAAAAATCATGTATGCGAGTGACTCTGAAATGGAAGCCACAAAAGAAGAACTTCATAACTTAACACAAGGAAAATCGACAGTTCGGGACTACTGGGCGAGATTCACCATGCTAGTGCACAAACTGGGGTGGGATCTGCACAGTGAGCCAGTGAAATCAGCCTTCTACCTGGGGTTGCACTCAGACGTTAAGGATGAGCTGGTGAGAGGTCCTAAACCGTGGACTATGGATGAGTTTAAAAAAGCGGCGCTAGCGGTGGGGGTGAGACAGGAATCCAGATGGAATGACAAACAAACGACGCGTGCAGCAAAACCTTGGTCCCCACGCTCCCAGGACAGACCACATCACCAAACCCCACCCCAGGGCCCACCCCTAGTCCCGCCCAGACCAAGCTCAGAGCCGGAACCGATGGAGATCGGAGGAGCGCGCGCGCGGGCTTTTCAAACCCCGGCGGCGCCAAGACGCAAGGAGGGAAGAGGCGGGAATTGCTTTCTCTGCAACTCCCCCCAGCATCGCGTCAGAGACTGCCCACATCGCAGGGAGTGGCAAGGAAAGGCGGGAACGGTTGTGCCCTCCCCCACTGACGTAGCACCACAGCAGGGAAACGAGACAGCCTGGCTGCAGGAGACAAGGGGCAGCAGCCAGGCACAGTTGGCACAAACCGGCCCCAACCCGCCCACCCGCACAGCGAGGAGCAGCGCCAGCCCACCCACCCACCCCCCAGAGCAGGGGTGGTTCTAGAAGTGACGCTTACGCTCCCAAATGGCTATCCCCTGACGGTCTTAGCTTTAATCGATTCGGGGGCGTCAGCGAACTTCTTCTCGAGAAACTTTGCAGAAGCACACCAGATCCAACTTCTGCAGCTGGATTTCCCCCTGCACGTTTCCACCATAGACGGCAGGGAGTTGCTGGGAGGGGCCATCACCCACCAGACCCCCCCCCCATGAGAATGACGGTGGGACGACACTCAGAGACACTGGCATTCAACGTCACCACCATCTCAGACCCCCCATCGTCTTGGGCATGAGCTGGCTGGCGCGCCATGACCCCTCCATCAGTTGGCACCAGAGATGCATCACGTTTGGCTCAGACTATTGTCTGGAACATTGCATGCAGAACCAACCAGGGGAGGGGCCTCCAATAGCCACGGTGGCCACCATGCACGTTGTGAGGGACAGGGGATATCGCGAAGTCCCTCCCCTCCTGAGTTCAAGCCCATCCCCGAGCACAGGGGAAAGCAGAGAGAGTTCCGATGCCAGTGGGGAAGCAGGAAGTCGGGGCCGAGGCTCAGGCAAGGTAGAGGAGCCAGGGTCACAGGTGGGACAGGAAGGGGCGAATAAGGGGGGGAGACCCATCCCCCCAACTCCGGAATTACGCAGAAAGAGGAGGGGAAAGAGGATGGGTCTGCCAAAGCTTTTGTGTTGGAGAAAGACGCGCCAAAAGCCATTCGGAGGTTCTGAAACCGACTGACCACATCACTCCGTGTAAATAGCAATGACTTCAGCACTGTAAATACGCAGCACCAATAAAAGAATAAAATGCAGAGCTGCGTAGCGTCGTTACTCTGAAGTAGCCCACTCCGGCCACTGTGACAGCAACCTCCGAATCCTTTTTTGGGCTACTTTGGAGTTGCCGGGATGAGCGTGTCAGAGGCGGAGAGATGGCGGCAGATCGCGGAGCAAGCCCAGCAAGAACTGCAGCAGCTGTCGCTGCAGGCGCAGGGGGAATTGAAGGCAGCTAAAGAAGAGACTAAGAAGGTCCAGGACGACCGGCTACAACTTGCGGAACAGGTGAGAGCGCTACAGGAAAGAGAGCAGGAATTAAGGGCGGTGGCGGTAGACCTCCAAAACAAGCTGGATGCAGAGAAAAACAAGGCGGGAGGGGCACCCCAAGTCCAAGTGCTGCCAGGAAGGAGAGCCGGGACCCTAGTAAGCAAGTTCAATGGAGACCCGAGGGAATATCAGGGCTTTGAGACTGAGATTGTGTATGCTCTTGAGCTGCACCACGATGAGTTCCCTGATGATGAGCACCGGGTAGCGTTTGTTGTGGAGCACCTTACCGGGGCAGCCAGGGAGTGGCTAAGACCGTTAATCGCAACAAAGAATCCTTGCATGAAGAATGTCAAACTTTTTCTAGAAGGTTTGAAAACGATGTATTCGTCCGATAGTCATATGGACCAGACTAAGGAGGAACTTCATAATTTACGCCAAGGAAATATGACAGTTCGCGCGTATTGGGCGAAATTCACCATGCTGGTGCACAGATTGGGGTGGGAACTAGAGTCACCCCCAATGCAAGCGGCGTTCTACTTGGGGTTGCATGAGGAGGTGAAGGATGAGCTCTCGAGAGGTCCAAAGCCCAGTAATATGGATCAGCTGAGCAAAGCGGCTCTGGCGGTGGGGGTGAGACAGGAATCCCGGTGGAGCGACAAGCAAGCAACGCGCGCAAAGCGGGCTTGGTTCCCACGGTCGCAGGAAAAGCCACTCCCCCAACAACCCTTTCAAGCCACGCCTGGGGCCAGCCAGGACCAGGAACCCATGCAGATTGATAGCGCGCGGGCGCGGGCTTTTCAAACCCCAGCGGCGCCAAGACGCAAGGAGGGAAGGGGTGGGAATTGCTTTCTCTGCAACTCCCCCCAGCATCTCGTCAGAGACTGCCCACATCGCAGGGAGTGGCAAGGAAAGGCGGGAACGGTTGTGCCCTCCCCCACTGACGCAGTACCACAGCAGGGAAACGGGAAAGCCTGGCTGCAGGAGACAAGGGGCAGCAGCCAGGCACAGTCAGCAGACAACAGCCCCAGCCCACCCACCCGCACAGAGAGGAGCAGAGCCAGCCCACCCCTCCCAGAGCAGGAGTGGTTCTAGAAGTGACGCTCACGCTCCCAAATGGCTATCCCCTGACGGTCCTCGCCCTAATTGACAGTGGTGCCTCAGCCAACTTCTTCTCGAGAAACTTTGCAGAAGAGCACCAGATCCAGCTTCTGCAGCTGGATTTTCCTCTGCACGTGGCAACCATTGACGGCAGAGAGCTGCTGGGAGGGGCCATCACTCATCAACCCCCCCCATGAGAATGACGGTGGGAAGGCACTCAGAGACACTGGCATTCAACGTCACCACCATCTCAGACCCCCCCATCGTCTTGGGCATGAGCTGGCTGGCGCGCCACGACCCCTCCATCAGTTGGCACCAGAGATGCATCACGTTTGGGTCGGACTTTTGTCTGGAACATTGCATGCAGCACCAACCAGGGGAGGGGCCTCCAATAGCCACGGTGGCCACCATGCACGTCAAAGGGGGTGAGGCGATACCCAAGCCGTACTGGGACCTGCAGGAGGTCTTCAGCGAAGCGGAGTCCGACCACCTACCCCCGCACAGGCCTTTTGACTGCCAGATCAACCTGGTGCCAGGGGCAACTATACCCCCAGCCAAGCTGTACGCCATGTCAGACCAGGAACTGGAGGATCTGCGCGCTTTCATCGACAAGAACCTCAAGCGGGGGTTCATCAGAGAAAGCAAGGCAGCAGGGGGCAGCCCGGTCTTCTGGGTGGACAAGAAAGACACGCAACAGCGCCGTCTTGTGGTGGATTTTAGACGGCTGAATTCAGTGACAGAGCCAGTGGCATTCCCCATGCCCAGGGTGGATGATCTCCTGACAGCGGCACGCAGGGGCAAGATTTTCACCAAGCTAGACCTGAGGGGGGCGTACAACTTGATCAGGATCCGGGAAGGCGATGAATGGAAAACCACGATGTTCACGCCTCTGGGCTCTTTTGAATATCTGGTGATGCCCTTCGGGTTGCAAGGGGGCTCAGCATGCTTCCAGGCCTTCATGCACCACGTCCTGGGGTCCCTCCTCTTCAGGAAATGCTTGGTCTTCCTGGATGACATCCTTATCTACTCCGATGACCCAGTGCAGCATGTGAAAGATGTCAGGGAGGTGTTGCAGCGCCTGAAGGAGAACCACCTGTATGTGAAGCTGGAGAAGTGCAAGTTTCACACCAAGGGGGTGGACTTCCTGGGCTACAAGCTGTCAGACAAGGGGCTGGCGATGGACAAGGACAAGGTGCAGGCCATCCTGGACTGGCACAGCCCCAGGACGCGCAAAGATGCCCAACGCCTACTAGGCTTCGCCAACTTCTACAGGAAGTTCATCAAGAACTTCTCTCGCGTTACGGCTCCCATCACTGACTGCCTGAGAGGCAAGCAGAAGTTCAGGTGGACACCAGAGGCGCAAGCAGCGTTCGAAAGCCTCAAGAGGGTGTTCGCCTCAGACCAGAACCTGTTCCACGTGGTTCAGGACGCGCCCCTACGCGTGGAGACAGATGCTTCTGATAAAGCTGTGGGCGCCATTTTGTTGCAACTGGACGCCAACAGAGAGTGGAGACCCTGTGCCTTCTTCTCCAGGAAGTTGACCCAGCCAGAGCGAAACTACACGGTGTTTGATCGGGAACTTCTTACGATCCACGCTGCGTTCCAGCACTGGAGACACTTCCTGGTGGGCGCCAAGCACCCCATCCAGGTGTGCACGGACCACAAAAACCTGGAGTTCTGGAGAACTGCCAGGGTGCTCAACCAGCGGCAGATACGGTGGGCAGAGTTCTTCGCGAACTTCAACTTCTCCATACACTACATCCCGGGAGAGCAGAATGTCAGGGCGGATGCCCTCTCCCGCAAGCCAGAGTACATGGAGGAGGAGGCGCCACCGGCACCCAGGCACATTTTCCCCCCGTCAGCATGGTCCTGCGGAGCAGCAGTGGTGAGCGAGGCAGAACTCACAGCACTGACGGCAGCGGATGAATTTGCCAACCGCATCTTCAGAGAACTGAGAGGGGAGGGGGAGCAGGCAAAAGACTTTGCAGCACGCAGAGGGCTGCTTTTCTACAAGGGTGCACTGTACCTGCCCACCACCCAGCTTAGACGTACGGTCCTCAAGCAGATGCACGACAACCCAACGGCGGGTCATTTTGGGAGGGACAAAACCGCTCACCTAGTCATGAGACACTTCTAGTGGCCAGGGGTGCGGGAAGATGTTCGAGACTATGTACGGGGCTGTGACACCTGCCAGCGGGCAAAGGTGGTCAGAGCAGCGCCAGCAGGATTGCTGGAGCCCTTAGCCACACCACACAGGCCGTGGGAAGTGGTGTCCATGGACTTCATCACAGATCTGCCTTCTTCCAGGGGCAAGACCGCAGTGTTGGTGGTGGTGGACCTCATGTCCAAAATGTGCCACTTTATACCGTGTGCCAGGGCGGTCTCTGCAGAAGAGACAGCCAAACTGTTTGTTGACCACGTATTCCGACTGCATGGATTACCTTTAAGGGTTATTTCGGATCGTGGCCGCCAATTTGTTTCCAGGTTCTGGCGGCGGCTCATGAACCTCCTGCAGGTGGAGGTCAGCTTGTCTACGGCTTGGCACCCGCAGACCAATGGACAGGCGGAGAGGGTCAACGCCATTCTGCAGCAGTACCTGAGATGCTACGTCAGCCAGCGGCAAACGGACTGGGTGGATCGCCTGCCACTGGCAGAATTTGCCTACAACAATGCGGTGCACGTCTCCACAGGGGTGTCGCCCTTTAAGGCCAATTACGGGCGCGACCTCAGATCTTTCCCAGAGAGGGAGGGGGAGGAGGAGGAGGAGGGCCCACAGGCTGAGGATTGGGCAGAGGAACTGGAGACGGTGCACCAGCAGCTCAGAGAACACTTGGAGAGAGCCAAGGAAGCGTACAAGAAGGGGGCAGATCGCCACAGGCGACCGGGGAAGGTCATTAGGGTGGGGGACAAAGTTTGGTTGTCCTCGGAGGGCCTTCCCATCAGAGGGAGGTGCAAAAAGCTGGCGCCCAGAAGGTTGGGCCCCTTCACGGTCACGCAACAGGTCAACCCGGTGGCATACAGGCTGGCACTGCCAGAGGACATGAGGGTGCACCCAGTGTTTCATAGATCGCTGCTGTCGCCGTACAGGGAAAGCAGCAGGCTCAGAGGCAGCGAACAAACCCCTGAGGGAGGGGGGAGAGGGAAGGCAGGGAGCAACTCAATGAGGCCACGGCCATCCTGGACTCAAGGTGGGGGGTGGGGGGCCTGGAGTACCTCATGGCATGGGAGGATGCTCCACCGTCGCAGAATGAATGGGTCCCAGCCACTCAGATACAGGAGGAATTCCTGGTAGAAGAATTTCACGCCCTCTTTCCCCATAGACCCAAGCCCTGGCACATGGAAAGGGAGGGGGAGGGGGAGGAAGCACGGGAGAGCAGTTCACCATGGCACTGGGAAGCGGAGTTTGAGGAACCAGAGGATGAGGTATGGGTGTCACCGAGATCCACCCAGTCAGAGGAAGGAGCAGATTGGCAGAACATTTTTACCCCTACCAGCTCTGACGCCACGGACTTTTTGGGATTCCCGTCCTCCCAGGCGGAAGGGGGGGGCTCGCAGGACTGGGGGGAGGTGTTCACACCAACGGGCTCGGAAGGTACTGAGTTCTTAGGCTTCCAGTCGTCACCGACACCTGGGGGGGACCTGGGGAGGGGTGAAGGAGAGCTTGGGAGGGGGGTGGATGTGAGGGACAGGGGATATCGCGAAGTCCCTCCCCTCCTGAGTTCAAGCCCATCCCCGAGCACAGGGGAAAGCAGAGAGAGTTCCGATGCCAGTGGGGAAGCAGGAAGTCGGGGCCGAGGCTCAGGCAAGGTAGAGGAGCCAGGGTCCCAGGTGGGACAGGAAGGGGCGAATAAGGGGGGGAGACCCATCCCCCAACTCCGGAATTACGCAGAAAGAGGAGGGGAAAGAGGATGGGTCTGCCAAAGCTTTTGTGTTGGAGAAAGACGCACCAAAAGCCATTCGGAGGTTCTGAAACCGACTGACCACATCACTCCGTGTAAATAGCAATGACTTCAGCACTGTAAATACGCAGCACCAATAAAAGAATAAAATGCAGAGCTGCGTAGCGTCGTTACTCTGAAGTAGCCCACTCCGGCCACTGTGACACACGTCAAGGGGGGTGAGGCGATACCCAAGCCGTACTGGGACCTGCAGGAGGTCTTCAGTGAAGCAGAATCCGACCACCTACCCCCGCACAGGTCGTTTGACTGCCAGATCAACCTGGTGCCGGGGGCCACGCTACCCCCAGCCAAGCTGTACTCCATGTCAGATCAGGAGCTGGAAGATCTGCGTGAGTTTATAGACAAGAACCTCAAGAGGGGGTTCATCAGAGAAAGCAAGGCAGCGGGGGGCAGTCCGGTCTTCTGGGTGGACAAGAGAGACACGCCACAGCGCCGTCTGGTGGTGGATTTTAGGCGCCTGAACAACATGACAGAACCGGTGGCTTTCCCAATGCCCAGAGTGGACGATCTGCTGACAGCGGCACGCAGGGGCAAGATCTTCACCAAGCTCGACCTGAGGGGGGCGTACAACTTGATCAGGATCCGGGAAGGCGATGAGTGGAAGACCACGATGTTCACGCCTCTGGGCTCTTTTGAATATCTGGTGATGCCCTTCGGTTTGCAAGGGGGCTCAGCATGCTTCCAAGCCTTCATGCACCATGTCCTGGGGTCCCTCCTCTTCAAGAACTGCTTGGTCTTCCTAGATGACATCCTCATATACTCCAAGGACCCCGAGCAGCATGTAAAGGATGTCAGGGAGGTGTTGCAGCGCCTGAAAGAGCACCACCTATATGTGAAGCTGGAGAAGTGTAAGTTTCACACCAAAGAGGTGGACTTCCTGGGCTACAAGCTGTCAGACAAGGGGCTAGCAATGGACAAGGACAAGGTGCAGGCCATCCTGGACTGGCACAGCCCCAGGACGCGCAAAGATGCCCAACGCCTACTAGGCTTCGCCAACTTCTACAGGAAGTTCATCAAGAACTTCTCGCGGGTTACGGCTCCCATCACTGACTTCCTGAGAGGCAAGCAGAAGTTCAGGTGGACACAGGAGGCGCAAGCAGCGTTCAAAAGCCTCAAGAGGGTGTTCGCTTCAGACCAGAACCTGTTCCACGTGGTGCAGGATGCGCCCCTACGCATGGAAACCGACGCTTCAGACAGGGCTTTGGGAGCGATCCTGTTGCAACTGGATGCCAACAGAGTGGAAACCCTGTGCCTTTTTCTCCAGGAAGCTGACACAGCCAGAACGCAACTACACGGTGTTTGATAAGGAACTTCTCGCGATCCATGCTGCGTTTAAACACTGGAGACATTTCCTGGTGGGCGCCAAGCACCCCATTCAGGTGTGCACGGACCACAAGAACCTGGAGTTCTGGAGAACAGCCAGGGTGCTCAACCAACGGCAGATACGGTGGGCAGAGTTCTTCTCGCACTTCAACTTCTCCATCCACTACATACCGGGGGAGCAGAATGTCAGGGCGGATGCCCTCTCCCGCAAGCCAGAGTACATGGAGGAGGAGTTGCCACCAGCACCCCGGCACATTTTCCCCCCATCAGCATGGTCCTGCTGAGCAGCAGTGGTGAGCGAGGCAGAACTCACAGCACTGACGGCAGCAGATGAGTTCGCCACCCGCATCTTCAGAGATCTGCGAGGGGGGAGGGAGCACGCTAAAGACTTTGAGGAAAGGAGGGGGTTGCTTTTTTACAGGGGAGCCCTGTACCTGCCCACCGCCCAGATCAGAGGTAAGGTCCTTAAGCAGATGCATGACAACCCAACGGCGGGTCATTTTGGAAGGGACAAAACCACTCACTTAGTCATGAGACACTTCTGGTGGCCAGGGGTGCGGGAGGATGTTCGGGACTATGTTAGGGGCTGTGACACCTGCCAGCGAGCAAAGGTGGTCAGGGCACCACCAGCAGGGTTGCTGGAGCCATTAGCCACACCGCACAGGCCGTGGGAAGTGGTGTCCATGGACTTCATCACAGACCTGCCGTCGTCCAGGGGCAAGACTGCAGTGTTGGTGGTGGTGGACCTCATGTCCAAAATGTGCCACTTTATACCGTGTGCCAGGGCGGTCTCTGCAGAAGAGACAGCCAAACTGTTTGTTGACCACGTATTCAGACTGCATGGCCTACCTTTAAGAGTTATTTCGGATCGAGGCCACCAATTTGTTTCCAGGTTCTGGAGGCGGCTCATGAACCTCCTGCAGGTGGAGGTCAGCTTGTCGACGACTCGGCACCCGCAGACCAATGGACAGGCGGAGAGGGTCAACGCCATTCTGCAGCAGTACCTGAGATGCTACGTCAGCCAGAGACAGACGGACTGGGTGGATCGCCTGCCACTGGCAGAATTTGCCTACAACAATGCGGTGCACGTCTCCACAGGGGTGTCGCCCTTTAAGGCCAACTACGGGCACGACCTCAGATCCTTCCCGGAGAGGGAGGGGGAGGAGGAGGAGGAGGACCCACAGGCAGAGGATTGGGCAGAGGAACTGGAGACGGTGCACCAGCAGCTCAGAGAACACTTGGAGAGGGCCAAGGAAGCGTACAAGAAGGGGGCAGATCGCCACAGGCGACCGGGGGAGGTCATCAGGGTGGGGGACAAGGTTTGGTTGTCCTCGGAGGGCCTTCCCACCAGAGGGAGGTGCAAGAAGCTGGCACCCAGAAGGTTGGGCCCCTTCACGGTCACGCAGCAGGTAAACCCGGTGGCATTCAGGCTGGCACTGCCAGAGGACATGAGGGTGCACCCAGTGTTTCATAGATCGCTGCTGTCTCCGTACAGGGAAAGTAGCAGGTTCCGAGGCAGCGCACAGCCCCCCGAGGGAGGGGGGAGAGTGGAGGCAGGGAGCCACTCAATGAAGCAACGGCCATCCTTGATTCACGAAGGGGGGTGGGGGGCCTGGAGTACCTCATGGCATGGGAGGACGCCCCGCCATCCCAAAATGAGTGGGTCCCAGCCCCCCAGATACAGGAGGAATTCTTAGCGGAAGAATTCCACGCCCTCTTCCCACACAGGCCCAAGCCCTGGCACATGGAACGGGAGTGGGAGGAGGAGGAAGCACAGGAGGGGGAAAGCAGTTCACCATGGAGATGGGAAGCAGAGTTTGAGGACACGGAGGAGGAGATATGGGCATCTCCGAGGTCCATTCAGTCAGGAGAAGAGGTGGACTGGCAGCAGATTTTCACCCCCACCAGCTCTGAGGCCACGGACTTTTTGGGCTTTCCCTCTTCCCAGGAGGAAGGAGGGGGCCAACGGGACTGGGGGGAGGTGTTCACACCAACCGGCTCGGACAGCACGGAGTTTTTAGGCTTTCAGTCACCACCGACACCCGTGCAGCCTCTCGGGAGGGGAGAAGGGGGGCCTGGGAGGGGGGTGGATGTGAGGGGCAAGGGATATCGCGAAGCCCCTCCCTTCCTGAGTTCCAGCCCAGCCCTGAGTGAGGCTGAAAAGAGCGAAAGCTCCAGCTCAAGTGGGGAAACAGGAAGTGGTGTCCAAGGCTCTGGCAGGGTAGAAGAGCCATCGTCCCAGGTGGGACAGGAAGGGGGGAGGAAGGGGGCAGACCAGTCCCTCCAACTCCGGAACTGCGCAGAAAGCGTCGGGGGAAGAAGATGGGTCTCCCCAAGTTGTTATGCTGGCGCAAGACGCGCCAAAAGCCACTTGGAGGTTCTGATTCAAGCTGAACAGATGTGTCTTTGTAAATAGCACTGCCATCAGCACTGTAAATACTCAGCACCAATAAAAGATAAAATGCAGAGCTGTGTAGAGTCGTTACTCTGAAGTAGCCTACTCCGGCCACCGTGACACATATAGTGGAACCTTGGGTTGCGGACTTAATCTGTGACGGAGGCACGTCCACAACCCGTAGTGTTTGCATCCTGAAGCGCCACGTCTGTGCCAGCGCTGGCGCGATTTGGCACTTCTGCACATGCGTGAGCGGCAAAACCCAGAAGTAACCCATTCTGGTACTTCCGGGTTTCCCACAGTTCGCAACCTAAAAACACGTAACCTGAAGCATCCGTAACATGAGGTATGACTGTATCTAAATTTATCTGGAAAGGGATGAAGCCAAGAATAAAATATAAAATATTAACAGATATGAAGGATAGGGGAAACTTTTCTCTTCCAGATTTAATATTGTATTATGAGGCAAGCTGCATTACTTGGATCCAGGATTGGATTAAATTAGAAAAGACTGATTTATTAGATCTTGAAGGACATGATAATAGATTTGGTTGGCATGCATACTTATGGTATAATAAAGGGAATATACATAAAGGATTGCATAATCATATGATTAGGAAAGCATTGATAAAAGCATGGGAAAAATAGAAAGATCTATTCGAGCAAAAAAACACCCTGGTGGGTGTCCGTAATAGAGGCAATGTCAAACAAAAGAATAAATATGGAGGCAAAATGGCCGACATATAGAGATTTATTGATAGAAAGAGAAGGGAAATTAAGGCTTAAAGATTATGATGAAATAAAAGACTTGGCCAATGATTGGCTGCAACATTGACAATTAAACGAGATTTTAAAGTAAGATAATAAGGAATCATTTAGTTATACCTTATCTACCAGTAGATTCCAAAGAGAAATGATAGAAGAGTACAGTAAATCATTAAAGAAAACTTATAACTTATTGTTAGAATGGGAGAAAAAAGATGAGGAGATGAAATCAGTAATGATTAAATGAGCACAAGATATAGGACATAATATTCAAATATTAGGTGAGATTCTCTGTCTGTAGAGTTGGAACAGATGCGGTTGTAACGTAATAAGTTCCAATTCAGCAACTTCTCTTTCCAGTTTGTTCCTGAAATTTCTATGTAATAAAACAGCTGCTTTGAGATCTTGTATAGAATGTCCCGGGAGATTGAAGTGTTCTCCTACTGGTTTCTCTGTCTTATGGTTCCTGATGTCAGATTTATGTCCATTTATCCTTTGGCGTAGGGTTTGGCCTGTTTGTCCAATATAGAGAGCTGAAGGGCACTGTTGGCATTTGATGGCATACACAATGTTAGAAGATGAGCAATTGAATAGTCCTGAGATGGTATGTTGGATGCTGACAAACATATCTACATGCCTCTAGCTACCATCCCAAACATACCAAACAATCCATCGTATACAGCCAGGCCCTATGTTGCAACCGCATCTGTTCCAACTCTACAGACAGAGAATCTCACATAAGAGATCTACAGCAAACCTTTTTAGAACTAAAATATCCACCTGATGAAGTTAAACAACAGATCAACAGAGCCAGACTGATACCTAGAGAGAACCTGCTGCAAGACAGACCCCAAAAAGAAAATAACAGAACACCACTAGTCATCACATACAGCTCCCAAGTTAAAACAGTACAATGAATCATCAGAGATCTACAGCCTCTCCTGGACAATGACAGCTCCCTTTCTCAAGCTCTGGGAGGAAGACCTTTCATTGCCTACAGACAGCCACCCAATCTTAAACAACTCCTCACCCACAATAATACAACCACCAGACTTAACATGGACACTGGTACCAGAGCCTGCAATAAACCCAGATGCCAACTTTGCTGCCACATACACCCGGACAACATCATTACTGGCCCCAACAACATCCAACATACCATCTCAGGACTATTCAATTGCTCATCTTCTAACACTGTCTGAACTGGCAGAGGCAACTCTGTTTGATACAGGGCTACCCCAGAAGTTTTGGGGGGAGTGTTTTAGAGCCATTAACTACTGCACGAACAGAGCATATAGTTCAGTTGTGGAAACCACGTCCTATTACATGTTGTATGGCAAAGTTCCCAAAGTGCACTACTTCAGAACCTTTGGGTGTGAGGCGTGGGTTCTAATTCCGAAGAAGAAACGCAGAAAGGGTGGACCAAGATCCAAGAAAATGATCTTCTGCGGTTACGAACCAAACTCAAAAGCATGGAGATTTGTGCCAGCAGTGGGAGATCAATCCCACATTCACATTAGCAGGAGTGCTAAGTTCTGTGAACAGGAGGGTTGGAGACGCATTCATGCTAACCCTGATGTTCTTCTTGACTGGTCTTCAGGTCTTGACCAGGAAGAGGAAACTCAGGTGGCTGATGCTGGAGTTCCTGTTGCTGGAGAACCAGACCAAGGGCCAGACCCAGGTCAGGCAGCTGGTCCAAGTGGTGTAGCTCCTAGGGAAGTGAAGCAAGAAGTCAGAAGTGCACCAACTTCTCCCCAGGCCAAGCCTGGGAAGTACAGCAAATGTGGTAGGTCACCCACATCACCCAAATCTAGTCCAGAGGGTGCTGCAAAGCGCAGTAAGTCTCTTGACAGTACTGCAAGTTCAAGAGAGCCACAGTCAGAGACAAGCAGTTCAGAGTTAGTGGGGAAGGATGTGGGACCAAGGCGTTCCAAACGCACCACGAAAGGTAAACCACCTGATAGGTTTTCAGCCATCAGTGTATGGGCAAACCTAGCAGTGTGTGAACCTGAGAGCTTTGAGGAGGTGCAACAGTTGTCAGTAGAGAAAGCTAGTAAGTGGAAGTTGCAATGGAGAAAGAGTTGAACTCCATGCAATCTCTTGGTGTGTATAGCCTCACACAGTTGCCAGAAGGTGAGAAAGCAGTAAGCAGTCGGTGGGTCTACAGGCTGAAACCCACAGTGACTGGTGAGCCTCAGTACAAGGCTAGATTAGTGGCAAGAGGTTTTACTCAGAAGAAAGGAATTCACTTCACGGAAGTGTTTAGTCCGACATCAAGGAGTGAATCTTTCAGGATGCTTTTAGCAACAGCAGCGCAGAGAGGTTTTGTGGTCAACCACTTTGACGTGGACACTGCTTATTTGAACTCTGACCTCCAGGAGGAACTGTACATGTTGCCTCCACCAGGGTTTGAGGGCGAAGTGCCAGGTCAGGTGTGGAAGGTGCATAAGTCGATCTACGGTTTAAAGCAATCTGCTAGAAATTGGAACTCATGTCTAGATTCTGTTTTGGAAAACCTAGGTTTCAGGAAGAGTCTAGCTGACAGTTGTCTGTATCTCAGAGGTGAAGGAGAACAGCAGGAACTGTTGCTGGTCTATGTAGATGACCTGATCTACTTAGCCAAGAGCCAGATGCAAGTGCAGAAGTTTGCAAAGGAGCTAGGTAAGAGGTTCAAACTCAAGAATCTAGGTGCAGTGAAAGTCTATCTAGGTGTGCAGATTGACAGGTCTGAAGATGGAGGGTTTTTGCTCAGCCAGAAAGGAAAGATTGAACAGTTGCTTGAGAAGTTCAGAACGTCTGACTGTAAAGGAGTCAGAACACCCATGGAGACAAACTTCGTGAAAGAGTCACAAGTGAAAGACAAAGTAGCGTTTGAGAGTCCTGAAGTGTTTCAGTCAGCGCTAGGAAGTCTGTTGTATTTGTCACAGTGGAGCAGACCAGATATTGCTTTTGCAGTCAATTTGCTTAGTAGAAAAGCATCAAAGCCTAGCGTGCATGCCTGGAACGGTATTAAGAGAGTGCTTAGGTATTTGCAGGAAACCAAAGAGTACTGTTTAGAGATGTCATCGCAAGGTGAGCCACAACTCACTTGTTTTGCAGATGCGGATTGGGCCAATCAGGAGGACAGGAAGTCAGTGACTGGTTTGGTAGTGAAGTTTGGAAATGCCCTGATTGGTTGGCGGTCGTACAAGCAAAGCCTAATAGCTATGTCATCGACGGAAGCTGAATTCTGTGCGTTGTCTGCGATTTGCACTGAGTTGGAATACTACAGATGTTTGGTCCAGGAAATCTGGGGTGATTGTAGCCAGCCCATCACTGTTTGGGGCGACAATCTTTGAAACTGGCACAGTCTGGACAGTTCAAGGCCAGAACCAAACACCTGGACATTCGCTTCTGAAACGTATGCCAAAGCGTACAGGCAGGCTTGGTAAAGTTGAGGTATTGTCCAAGCCAGAAGAACCTTGCAGATGGGTTCACAAAACCCTTGAGTTTCCAATGTCATGGGGAATTCTGTGAAGGGTTGGTGTTGGGGTAAGTTTGGATGCCTACTGTCCCCAGTGTTCAGGTGAGAAGGGGTGTGAGGAGTAACAGGTAACCAAGGGGTTAAACTGTGTACTGTGTACCACCTGACCACTGGGCATGTTTAATTCACATACAGGGATTTTCTCTTTGTCTCTGTGTGTTGGAAGTTGGTTTCGATTCTGCCTGGGAGAGAGATGGCAAGATGTCGGCGATCTCTCCAGGATTGCTGTATTTTCTCTGTAAATAAAGTTCAGTAGTGAGTAGAAGAACCTGGACTTAGTCGTGTTCTTACAGGGCTTTTTATCCGAAGGCTATACAAGCTTCCGCTGTGTGACAAGAAGGAGAAAGAAGATACTCTGCATTCTCACTGCCGAGTCCACGCAGCTTCAAGGAAGTGTGCCGGGCAAGTGAGCAGCCCTAAATGAGTCATAAACCACTCATTAGGGTAATAAAACTGTCACAGAAGTAGCGGGGTGTGTGTGTGTGTGTGTGCTAATTGAAAATTGAAAATGTAATTTGAATTTTTGATTATGCTAAAACCTGTTGTAAAATCTTAATAAAAATAAGTTTAAAAAGAAAATAAAGATCACAATGGGGGCACTTTGATCAGGAGAATTTTTCAGTGCACGGTTATCAATGGAGCCACCCAGTGTTTTAAAGGGGGCAGTAAACAAAAACTGGAACATTAATACTACCTTTATTTAATAAAATCTTACAACAAATGTTCACTAATACCTTTAAATGTGGGATACGTTTTACTGATATCCCTCTAGTTCTTTTGGTGTTAGCTTCTTCTGGCCCTAGCCAACTGGCCAATGGCATATTACAGGCCACCCCAAACTCTGCCCAGTATTTGTGGAAATCAACATGTACAAATCAACATGTACAATGTAATCCAAGTCTGGGTTCATGAACAATATTTAAAGAAGGTCAGCTCAATTTATTTTACTAATCACTTTTCTCCAGTGGCAGTTATTTTACATTTTTCCAATATATATTCCCAAGAAACATTACCAAAGGCCTTTTCAGCATCTACAAACATTAATGCCGCCTGCTTTTCATTCCTCACCTCTAAGTATTCTGTAACATCCAATATGTTCCTTATACTGTCTTTCACCTGGCGGCCAGGCAAGAACCCGACCTGATCTGAATGAATCAATTCTTTCAAATACTTTTTTAAGCAATCAGCCATAATATTGGCAAACAGTTTGTAGTCGTTGTTCAATAGAGATATTGGTCTATAGTTTTTGACTGATAATAAATCACTATCTTGTTTTGGTATTAGCGTAATATACGCCTCCTTCCATGATTCTGGAACTTTTCGATATTTCAAAATATTGTTCATTAAATCTTTCAGAGGTTCTAATAAGAATGGTTGTAATTTCTCATAATATTTTGCAGATAGCCCATCTGGGCCTGGAGTTTTCCCTAATTTTGCTAGACTAATAGCAAATTGAACTTCATTTATTGTAATTGATGAAATCAAATAAATTTGTTTTTCTTTCAGAATCTTTGATAAGTCATTGTTCTTTAAATATTCCTCTATTTTATTCTCATCCTCTTTACCAGGCCTTACAAATTAGCATAGAAATTCAAAAAATGTTTTTTTTTCTTTCAGATTATCTATTATTTTCTTTCCAACATTTAGGTTCAATATTGTAGTCCAGGGGTCAGCAACCTTTTTCAGCAGTGGGCCAGTCCACCACCCACAGACCATGTGGTGGGCCGGACTATATTTTGAAAAAATATATATGAACGAATTCCTATGCCCCACAAATAATCCAGAGATGCATTTTAAATAAAAGCACACATTCTACTCATGTAAAAACACCAGGCAGGCTGCAAAAATAGCCCAGAGATGCATTTTAAATAAAAGGACACATTCTACTCATGTAAAAACACGCTGATTCCCGGACTGTCCACGGGCTGGATTGGGAAGGCAAATGGGCCGCATCTGGCCCACGGGCCATAGGTTGCCTATCCCTGTTATAGTCTACGCTTGTTTTTTCTTTAACTGCGAAGCCAGTAATTTCCCTGGCTTGTTTGCATATTCATTATTATTATTTTTTTACCTTTTAATCTTCCATTCTATTTCTTGGTTTACTAGCCTCGAAAATTGAGTTGGAAGCCTCATTTAATGCATTTGTGAGTTTCATCTTCCCAAACTCAGGAGCTATTCTTTGCAACAAATTGCTCTAATGCTTCCATCTCTCCCTCTTTCTTAAGGAACCTTCTAGTTCTGTTCATAGACTGCTACCGGTTCTGTCATTGTTCCAAGAGTTTTACACAACCAGGAAAAAGCTTTACAAGCTTTGCTGGTAAAACTCAAAATGAGTTCTGCCTTTTTAAAAGCAGCTTTGCCCTCATGTCTGTCCAGCTATCACAGCAAGAGCTTTCCAGGCCCCAGCTATCAATAGAACCAGACAAGCTTTTAAAAGGGGCAACAAACTAAAATCGAAACATGAATGCTACCTTCATTTATTAAACTCTTACATCAAGTGTTCACAAATGCATTTAAATTCTAGATAAAGTTCTTATATCTATAGTTTTAGCCACCTCTAATTCCAGCCTATTTTTGAGGAAGACTATAGAATGGTAGTGTCTACAAGACAACTGAGGGCACATGGTCACCCAAATTTAAAAAGTACAAGGGAACATTTCAGAAATTCTGCAGGGCTTAGTGCCCTGGCCCAAAGATTATTTAACCTTTCCAGGGGAAAACCAATCTCCTCTAAATTGTTAAAACCATCTTATGTGACATATTTGACTCCAAAAGAGTAGAATGCCCAATGTATTTGCAGAAGGGAATGGGGATGGATGCAAATGCAACATAAATGTAGGACAAACAGATGTTAGCACAACCAGGGCCGGCTCTAGGTATAGTCGTGCTGCGCGCGTGCTGCGAGGGCGGGGGCGCCAGAGCGATCTCCGCGCCTCAGCGCCAGGGAGCCCGACCTGCTCGAGACTGCCCTGAGCACAACTATTGGATTTCCCCTAGCTAGGTTTGGGTTTTGTAGCCCTCGACCATTCAAATACAAACTTTTGGTCCTGTGATTCTCAATATTCAAAAATCTTCAGGTAAAGGAGGGCTCTGTGTACAGGTGACTCTCAACAACACAAGGAAGGAGATTCAGGCAAAGATAGGAAAAGAGGAGGTAAGGGAACACATAGCTACTTTACATAACTTCAAATCTCCAGGACCCAAGGAGCTGCACCCAAGGGTACTAAATAAATTTATGGATGTACTCTCAAAACTTCTGTCAATGATCTTTGGAATTCTTGGAGAACAATTCAGGGGATGATCACCAAATTTGCAGATGACGCCGGGCTTGGAGGGATAGCTAATGCCAGAGAAGACAGAATCAGGATTCAAAACAATCTTAACAGAATGGAAAACCCAGCCTCATGTCGAACGACAGAGGGAGTTGGGTGTGTTTAGCCTGGAAAATAAAAGACTGAGAAGAGAGCCCCCTTCAAATAGCTCCATGTAAGATGGAGAAAAAAATAATTTCCAGCTCTGTCAACCAGTGACCCAAAATCGCTCAGCGAAGACTCTAACCCAAGGATGGCTGGCTGGGATGTTCTCAAAGCAAAATGGCTCTGAACTCCAGAGAAAGCAGCCTTATATAGACCTTCCCTTCCCCTTTTCAAGGGCTCATGGGACAATGTTTTCCCATGAGTCCATTGCACATACAAAATACTGGGCAAAACCTTGTCCAGTATTTTGCTGAAATCTATGGGCCACAGTGCCTCAGGGTAAAGACATCCAACACTTATTGGGCATGGAATGAGGCTTACAGGTCTTGATAACAAGACCATCCTTGAAAATACAAGGATTCATGTTCTGTTTTTTTTCCTGCTGCCATTAGGGTTAGGATATATTCAAAAGAAATATATCCTAGGATCACCTGAGGGATGCCAGCTTCACTAATATCATGATCCATAGAAATAAACCATATAGAAAAGGCCAGACCAGTGCCCATTGCTACAATATGGGTGCACAGAGGTCCCCTTTCCCCCTCCCTACACTGTAGTTAGGTTTGAAAGAAGGATTCTTTTACAACTAATAGAATAGTCTGCAGGCTGTACTTCAGTGCAGTGTGTGTTTGGTGGCCTTGACCAGTTCTCAGCTCTCCCCGCAGGCCAAAAGAGGTTAGTGATCCCTGACCTATCAGGTACGCTTATAAACTATGTGTGCTGACCATACAAAATAAAAACTGTATCTTTAAACAAATCTTAGGAACAGTAAAACTTTATTTCCAAACCAGTGAACCCTGAGCATGTTCTTGGAGTAATACAATATTAATGTACCATATTGTAGTTCCTCTTTCTGGTACACCGTGCTTTTTAAAGGAACAACACGCTAATATTCCAGCCATAATGCATGTTGCATCAGGAATGCTAATGCGTAACACAGAACACTATAAATGAATGTGTTTTCAGCTTTTCAGATAGCACTGGAAAGCATACTGGCTCAGTGTGCATCTCTCACTGGTCTCCTTGAAATCTCACAGAGGCTTCAGCCATGCAAATCTGCTGCCGTTTGATAGCTGTCTTTTCATTGATGCTCTCAGTTTTTCCAGGTGAGTCATATATCAGAACAGACACACTCCATAGGGCTGAGGTGTCTTCAGTCCCCTCAATATTTGTTGGCAGGGGGCCAGGCCCCCTCAAGGTTGAGGGGGCAGAGGAGGACGAGTTTGTGGCTTACAGGGTAAACAGGAAGTCTGAAAGACAGTAGATCACCACTTGCCTCTGCTTTTAACCTACTAGGTGGTTCTAGAGCAGCTAATCTCCCATGTGTACTAGGTAGAGGATAAAACTAATTGAGATGAAAGAAATAGTAGGAAGGATGACAATCAAACACAGCAGCCAGACATTCATGAGTACAATATGCATGCTAAGTATTGTTGTTATTAGAAGGTTTTGAATGGACCCTTCTCTTCAAATGATGATACCCTGGCAGAAAGAGAACGAACACCCAATATACCTGCCAGAAAGAAGAAGTTGCTATTGCTAAACAATCCCATTTTCTCTTTACAGTTGATGGCTCCAGAGCCAGTTCTCCAGAAACATGCACCAAGGTCTCAGGAACTTGCACTAAGACCCCATGTCAAGACTACCAGCAAGAGCTTGGAAAGTGTGGTCCACAACTCTATTGCTGCAGTTACAGGTAGGTAGCCGTGTTGGTCTGAGTCGAAACAAAATAAAAAAAAAATCCTTCAGTAGCCATAAAGACCAACTAAGACCAACTAATTTTTTATTTTGGTATGAGCTTTCGTGTGCATGCACACTTCTTCAGATACTATTCTATTGCTGCAGTTTTCCGTAAGATTTCTCTCTCTTTCAAATCAATGGCTTGCCGTAATGATTCCTACACTGTCTGCAGAATGACTAGAATCAAGAGTAGGGCTCTACATGATGTGAAAGATGCAAAGTATATAGAAGGAATGTTCTTTTAAAAGTCAGATGAAAGCCAGACATAGAATTTCAGAGTTGGAAGGGATTCTGAGGGTTATCTAGTCCATCTTCCTGAAATGCAGAAATCTCAACTAAAGCATCCATGAAAGATGACCAGACAACCTCTGCTTAAAATCCTCCAAGGAAGGAGATTCTACCACATTCTGAGGGAGTCCATTCCACTGCCGAATAGCTCTTACCATCAGAAAGATCTTCCTGATGTTTAGTCAGAATCTCCTTCCTTGTAACTTGAATCCATTGGTTCAGGTCCTACTCTCCAGAGCTGGAGAAAACAACCGTGGTCCATCTTCCATGTGACAGACCTTCAGATATTTGAAGGTGTTCCTCCTAAGGCTTGGTTTCCAGACCCTTCATCATATTCCTCGCCTTCCTCTGCACATGTTCCAGCTTGTCAATATCCTTCTTAAATTGTGGTGCCCAAAACACAGTATTCCAGGTGTGATCTGCCCAAGGCAGCATAGATGTCATAGCTATCCCATCCCGGTCCATCTCCCCCCCCCCCAAATAATATTTATTCATTTTATAAAAATGAAAAAATACAAAATACAAAAATACACAAAAGAGAACATAAAACACAAAAATACGAAATACGAAAAAAGAAAAAAGAAATTCATATTTATAATTCTTATATCTTAACCTTTATGACTTCCTCATGCCCCCCCACTGTGTTTCCTAGTAAATCATCTTTAGTAATTTATATTTCATCATTCCAATTATCTTATATCCTCTTATTATTCATTTCATTTCTTATTTAACACTTGTACCTAAATCCTAAAATACATTAACATTAACATTAACATATCTTTCCTCTACAACCTTTATGTACTTCCAAATCTAAATTAGACACTTCCAATATTGCAATTCTTTTTTATATAAACTTTAAATTTCTTCCAATCTTCTTCCACTGACTCTTCTCCCTGATCATGTAGTCTCCCAGTCAGCTCAGCCAGTTCCATAAACTCAATCATATTCATTTGCCATTCATCCACTGTTGGTACGTCTTTCGTCTTCCAATTCATAGCTATCAAAATTCTTGCTGCTGTTGTGGCATACAGAAAAAACATAGTATATTTTTGGGGATTTCCTCTCTGACTATTCCAAGTAAAAAGGCTTCTGGTTTTTTAATAAAGATGTTTTTCAACACTTTTTTCATTTCATTATATATCTTTTCACAGAAGTCTTTTACTTTGGGGCAAGTCCACCATAGAATCATAGAATTGTAGAGTTGGAAGAGACCACAAGGGCCATCCAGTCCAACCCCCTGCCAAGCAGGAAACACCATCAAAGCATTCTTGACATATGCCTGTCAAGCCTCTGCTTAAAGACCTCCAAAGAAGGAGACTCCACCACACTCCTTGGTAGCAAATTCCACTGCCGAACAGCTCTTACTGTCAGGAAGTTCTTCCTAATGTTTAGGTGGAATCTTCTTTCTTGTAGTTTGAATCCATTGCTCCATGCCCGCTTCTCTGGAGCAGCAGAAAACAACCTTTCTCCCTCCTCTATATGACATCTTTTAATATATTTGAACATGGCTATCATATCACCCCTTAACCTTCTCTTCTCCAGGCTAAACATACCCAGCTCCCTAAGCCGTTCCTCATAAGGCATCGTTTCCAGGCCTTTGACCATTTTGGTTGCCCTCTTCTGGACACGTTCCAGCTTGTCAATATCCTTCTTGAACTGTGGTGCCCAGAACTGAACACAGTACTCCAGGTGCGGTCTGACCAGAGCAGAATACAGTGGTACTATTACTTCCCTTGATCTAGATGCTATACTCCTATTGATGCAGCCCAGAATTGCATTGGCTTTTTTAGCTGCTGCATCACACTGCTGACTCATGTCAAGTTTGTGGTCTACCAAGACTCCTAGATCCTTTTCACATTTACTGCTCTCAAGCCAGGTGTCACCCATCCTGTATTTGTACCTTTCTTTCTTTTTTGCCCAAGTCTAGTACTTTACATTTCTCCCCTTGTTAAAATTCATCTTGTTTGCTTTGGACCAGTTGTCTAATCTATTAAGGTCATTTTGAAGTGTGATCCTGTCCTCTGGGGTATTAGCCACCCCTCCCAATTTGGTGTCATCTGCAAACTTGCTCAGGATGCCCTCAAGCGCATCATCCAAGTCATTGATAAAGATGTTGAATAAGATTGGGCCCAAGACAGAACCCTGTGGCACCCCACTAGTCACTACTCTCCAGGATGAGAAGGAGCCATTGATGAGTGTAGAAATGTTGTCCAATTTCCAATTGGTAAACAACATTAAACACAGCTTTGTGAGACAGAAGGATAGCAGAGTAAATCTATCTGCCTACGAACAACTTTGGCTGTGTTGCATACTTGCCCAGTATGCTTCCATCACGAAAGTCAAACCTTGTTTCTAAACGTCCCGGAATTTTCCTTCTGAAGTTCAGATAACAGTCGAATTGCAGCGAAAGTCTTATCCAGCTTTCAGTGCCCTTGCGTGCCTGAGAAAATAAGTCACTTTCACTCCCATGTTCATTAAAACAGAGATTTATTGCTTAAGGCAACTCCAGCCAGGAGAAGACAGGTCCATCTCAGCTGGAACTGCGACAGGAACAGACAGAATTAAAACATACGGTGTCATATATTACAGATACACAATAGCAACAGGTACTACTTCCTGTTTCCTGTTTACATGACACATCACAGGGCCCCTCATGATACAGGATGACTGCTGAGCTATTAACCCTCTCAGCTCACACCCCCTCTCGTCCTGCATCGCAGGGGTAGCATAAGGAATTCCTTACGCAAGACACAAACCTTTGCAGAATCCATCATGTCTCCGGAAACTCAAAGATTTGGTGAACCCAACTGCCAGGCTCCGCTGGCTCGGACAATCCCTCAGCTTTACCAATCCTGCGTGGACGCTTTGACAAATGTTCCGAAAACGAATGTCAGCGCGTTTGGCACTGGTTATAACGCAACCAGTCTCAGTAAGCATCAAACAGAGTCGGTTGTCCTCCCAAACCGTGATGGGTTGGCTACACTCCCTGTTGAACTTCTGGACCAAACATTGGCAAACCTGAATTGCTCCACAGACTTCTGAAAGAGCGTCATACTCAGTCTCCGCAGAGAAAAGAGTAATAAAGCTTTGGCGTCTGGAACACCGTTCCATTAGAGCATTACCATACTTCACACCTATTCCAGTTGCTGACTCCCTGTCCCGCAACTTGGCCCAGTTGCTGCCAGACCAGCACGTGTCCTGTGCTGTACTCACAACTGGCAGCTTAAAACACAACTCCTTAGTATCTCCCAGATACCTAAGAACTCTCTTTATGCCATTCCGGGCATGCACACTGGGCTGTGCATCCTCCTGGCTAAGCATCTTCACAGCAAACATACCAACTGGTCTACTCCACTGAGAAAAACTCAACAAACTCCTTAGAGCTGATTGGAACATCGCGGGGCTCTGGGACTCAGAGTGTTCCCCGGACTGACTATCCTCAACAAAACAAATCTCTATAGGTGTTCTGATACTAGCACTATCAGCCTTCTTGAACTTTGCAAACAACCGTTCAACCTTACCTTCCTGCCTCAGCAAGAAACTGTCATTCATAGATCTGTCAATCCTGACACCTAGGTAAACCCTCACTGGACCTAGTTCTTTGAGCTTAAAACACCTGCCAAGCTCTTGTGCAAACCATTGTACCTGTGCCTCTGTATTTGCAATGCATATGATGCCATCTACAAAACAGAACACAAGAATTTGCTCCTGGCTAGAACCTGCCAGATAAAGACAACTATCAGTAAATTTCTCTTGGAAACCTATGCTTTCCAAAGCTTCATACAAACTTATGGCTGACTGCTTCAAACCATAAATGGGCATATGTAACTTCCAGACAACATCAGGCTTACTGATCTCAAACCCTTGTGGAGATAGCATGTACAGCATTTCCTCCAACGGTGAATTCAGACAAGCGACACTGATGTTAAAAACAAAATTTTCCTGAGCAGTTGTAGATAACAAAGATCCTAGCGCTTCAGTTGCTGCGGGTGCAAAACTCTCAGAATGCAACTCCTCCAGCTTTGAGACACCTCTGGCTATCAACCTAGCCCTGTACTGAGGTTCTCCAGTTGCTGTGGGTTTAAGCCTAAACACCACCCAACTGTGTACAGCGTGCTGGCCCTCGGGCCGCGCTACTGTGAAAAACAACTTCCATGCTTCCATGGAGTCTAACTCCTTCTGCATTGCCTTAAACCACTTCCTGGTCACCTCCTCAGGCAATTGATGAACTTCCTCAAAGCTTTCTGGCTCACACTGATCCATACAAGTCCACACACTAGTGGCTGTATATCTGTCAGTAGATATCCTTTTCATGGCCCTCTCTAACCTTCTCAACATAGCCTCTGCATCCCCACCTGACCTTGTCACGATGAGACCTGCTTGAGAACCATTGGCTCCAGGAGATGCATTGCGCGAACTACTGCGCTTGCTTTGAGCTCCTGAACCATGGCGCGGGAACAACCCGTCCCTATTGGCCTGCCTACCAGTGCCTGGCACTGGAGGTGTGAGGGTGCTCCTAGGCTCTTGCTTTGGAACTCCTCCCCGCTGCGCATTACCCTGGGCAGCGCGGAGCATCCAGCCCGCGTCTCCAGCGGAATCTGTTGCAACAGTCCCTGGATTCGGCCCGTCAATTGAACCACTGTCCCTAGCCGTACCTAGCACAACGGTACCTGTGATGGG
Source organism: Zootoca vivipara (assembly GCF_965207765.1). Taxonomy (NCBI): domain Eukaryota; kingdom Metazoa; phylum Chordata; class Lepidosauria; order Squamata; family Lacertidae; genus Zootoca; species Zootoca vivipara. Next base: position 112,967,291 of record NC_142586.1, read on the forward strand.
AGTACTGGCTGGTACACTACCGGACACAGCCTGTTCATCATCACTAGAACCTGCCAAGACTGTAAGCACATCAGGAATGTAGTGGATAGGTATCCACACCTGTGCCTCACAGAACTCAATGCTATCGCTGAGCATCACCCGTGACTCATCACTTCCTGGGTGCACGAACATCCAATACATGGAAAAAAGTTTGTATCCCACAAAAAACACCTTTCGGGACTTGGGACCGTCTTCAGATTGCATCACAAAGACTCCCCATTCAAACAACCTCAAGGAAACCTTGGGTTCCTCGCTATACAGCAAGAAATAGGATTTACACCCTACCGTTGAATTGCATGGCCAGAACTTCCTCAGAAAACTGGCGACAAAGACTATAGCTGACAACGTCTCTCCAAGAATCGTATCTTCCTGTTCAGCTACCTCACAGCTTTGTAGCTCCCTTGGAGCTGACAATCTGTGCTTGCTTCCTCCCTGTGGAAAGAAACCTTGTATTGTGCGCTCAGCACATTCCGATCCATGATCGGCCTGAAAACAAAACACCTTACAGGAAAACTTTAGCTTCACAGCTTGAACCCACTCTCTAACCAAGCCTAACACCTCCCCTGTACTCTTGAGAGGTATGGTGAAGCTCATTCTGATGTGGCCATCTGGCAGAGAAAAATGGGTTCTGCCCATACGGAGCGCTTCCCTTGGTCTACAGGAATCTACTTGAGTCAGCATGAGTGCCTGACTAGAAACACTGGTAGACCTGGAACCTTCACATGAAGTAATCTTGGCTTGTTGACAAACAGCGCAACCAAGAACCTTAGAGCATGTCAAAACATTGCACATCTCTGGTGTACCTGTACCTGGTACCCTCTTCACTTCACTTACGTGCGCACAACCTTGTTGCCACAAGTGGGCACAATTGTGGTGTGGACTAATGCTGGCACTCTGAACCTCAGCCGTGCCTGAGATGCTTTTACCTGTACCTGTTACAAGGATAAATACCCATTCACATTACATTTCACACATTCCAACAATCCACCCTCCATTTTGCACATAACATCCTCAGAATGTACATTGCAACTATCTTTCAACAAAGACAAGACAGATGAAAAATTACATTTCATCAATGGCAAATCAAATACATCAATATTAGCAATATTAGCATGTACAGAGTGAAACTTAATGCCATTTGCAAAACTCAGTCCTTTTCCAGGGAAAAAGTTCTTGTAGTTCAGGACTTCACACCAGGGGTCTGGAGTCCAGAGTCTTGCTTAGCAACTGGCACGCCACTTGCCTCAGCTCTTGCAACAACAAGATGACGTGACTCATCTGCTGACCGATTGTCAACACACATGCTTCTCAAGCTGGTGGCTCCGGTGCCTTTCCCAAGCTCCAGAGAACACCTTATCTGCTGGTGGCCCAGCTGGCGGCCATCAGCTTTATCTCCTAGATAACCTAGCAACACAAGGATGGAACAATGCCTCTGCTCTTCAATGGAATCTTCCAGCATTTTGCACACGGGTCCACTGCTGGGCAAAGAGCAGCCCTGCACAGCATAGCCTTACCTTCCAAGTTCCGGACTGCAGAATCTGGGACCGGAAGCCATTTTACACCGGAAGTTGTGTCGATGTAACTTCCGGTGTTGCTTTGCCCTTCTATGGGCACCCAAAATGGCCACCGCCGGCTTCAAAAGTCGCTTGTACGCATGTCAGGAAGTGTGCCGACGCAACTTCCGGTGTCGCTTCGCCCATCTATGGGCACCAAAATGGCCGCCGCCAACACCGGAAGTCACGTCTATGCACTTCCGGACATGCGTAAATGTGACTTTTGAAGCTGGCGGTGGCCATTTTTGGTGCCCATAGAAGGGCAAATCGGAAAGGAAAAAAATGGCGCCGGCAGGAGAAAATAATGGAGAAAAACGGGAGACAAAGTGATACAGGGGACCACCGGGAAAAGGTAAGAAAAAAGGGGTTTTCCCGGGGAAAACGGGAGACTTGGCAGCTATGAGCATAACTCTTGGATGCTTTCCCACGCACGGGGAAAAAACAAACCTCCCAAGTAGCCTTGCCTTCAGCTGTGGCACAACAGCCCTTTGCATCACAGGAAAACTCCAAAACAGCAACAAACAGCTGGGGGACATCTTGGACATCTTCAGCCCAATTGGCTCTGTGTTGTGCCAAAACAACCCCCACCTTTGGGGTTGAGGCTGCAGAGATAGGCCGTGGATGCTGACTGACTGCCAAGCCTCCATCTGGGAGCGTAGAAAAGTTTCTCTCCTTCCCATTTGTCCACCTAGCAAAGACTCTCAGAGCATTTTCTGCTTTACTTCTTACAGCATACCAGCCCCCTCTCATCTGCCTTTCCTTCTCCTCCTTGGGAGTAGGCGTGACCACAGCATTGCATGCTGCATCAAGGGATTTCAGTAGGAGTACTGGGGCAGCATGTCCAGGCCAGGAAAAACCTCCTTTGGCAACGATGTGGGAAAGTGGCAAATGAAAACCTTTGAAGCCTGTGCCATCATTAAGCAAACAGCACTTCTCCTCCCTTCCCAGGGCTGTCAGCTTACTCATGCTTGCAGCGTATCCAGCGGCTGGAGTCTCCTTCAGCAGACCCTCCGGAACAGAAGATTTATAGGTTGCCAGTGAGATATGCCTCCAAGCTGGAATTTTTATGGCTTTCAAAACAGCAGCAGTCTTTCCCACGTTCTTCATAAACACGTGAAAGCTGAATTGATTAGACCCATAACCTGTAGAAATGTTGTCCAATTTCCAATTGGTAAACAACATTAAACACATTAAACAAAGACAGAAGGATAGCAGAGTAAATCAATCTGCCTACAAACAACTTTGGCTGTGTTGCATACTTGCCCAGTATGCTTCCATCACAAAAGTCAAGCCTTGTTTCTAAACGTCCCGGAATTTTCCTTCTGAAGTTCAGAAAACAGTCGAATTGCAGCGAAAGTCTTATCCAGCTTTCAGTGCCCTTGCATGCCTGAGAAAATAACTCACTTTCACTCCCTTGTTCATTAAAACAGAGATTTATTGCTTAAGGCAACTCCAGCCAGGAGAAGACAGGTCCATCTCGGCTGGAACTGCGACAGGAACAGACAGAATTAAAACATATGGTGTCATATATTACAGATACACAATAGCAACAGGTACTACTTCCTGTTTCCTGTTTACATGACACATCACAGGGCCCCTCGTGATACAGGACGACTGCTGAGCTATTAACCCTCTCAGCTCACAATGAGCACCCTTTGGGTTCGGTCAGTCACCCAGTTAAAAATCCACTGAATGGTATAATTGTCTAGCCCACATTTTACCAGCTTCTTTACAAGAATATCATGGGGCACCTTGTCAAAGGCCTTGCTGAAATCAAGATAGGCTACATCCACAGCGTTCCCTTCATCTACCAGGCTTGTAATTCTGTCAAAAAATGAGATCAGATTAGTCTGACATGACTTATTTTTCAGAAACCCATGCTGACTTTTAGTGATCACAGCGTTCCTTTCTAGGTGCTCACAGACTGTTTGCTCTAAAATCTTTCCTGGTATTGATGTCAGGCTGACTGGGCGGTAATTGTTTGGGTCCTCTCTTTCCCCCTTTTTGAAAATAGGGACAACGTTTCCCCTCCTCCAGTCTGCTGGAACTTCGCCTGTTCTCCAGGAATTTTCAAAGATTATTGCCAGTGGTTCTGAAATCACCTCTGCCAGTTCTTTTAATACTCTTGGATGTAGTTCATCTGGCCCTGGAGACTTGAATACATCTAAACTAGCCAATTATTCTTGTACTACCTCCTTACTTATTCTGGGCTGTGTTTCCCCTGCTGAATGATCGGCTCCATATTCTTCAGGTCGGGCATTGTTTTCTTTTTTGGAGAAGACTGAGGCAAAGAAGGCATTTTACCACATATGGTAAAAGGTTCCTTCCACATTCTTACATTTCCAGCATTTATTATCTTGTGTGTGATAAATCTTAGCTAGTTTTACCAGTGTTAAATACCATCTATACATCATTTTCGTCATATGTTCTCTTAATAAATTACACACAGTAAACCTGATATTCTTCTTCCACAACCTTTCCCAATCCTCCATCATGATATTATGCCCCACATCTTTCACCCAGTCAATCATTACAGATTTTACTTGTTCATCTTTTGTATGCCACTCCAACAACAAATTATACATTTTAGAAAGATTCTTTATTTTAGACTCTAACAATTCCGTCTCCAATTTGGACTTTTTTTGTCTGAAAACCAACTTTTAAAATCCATTTTAAATAGTTCATTTATCTGGCAATATTGTAACCAGTCATTTACATTATTCTTCAACTGTTCATATGTTTTTAATTTAAAATGGTCTCCTTCTTCCACCAATATATATTTATATTTTAACCACTTGGTTTCCATATTTCATTTTTTGTGGGCCTTAGCGTCTAGAGGTGAAATCCACCTAGGTGTTCTCCTTTCTAACAAATCCTTATATCTACACCACACATTATACAATGATTTTCTAATTATATGACATTTAAAACCTTTATGAGGCTTTATCTTATCATACCACAAATATGCATGCCAACCAAACACGTTATTGAATACTTCCAAAACTAAAACATCAGTGTTTTCCAGTAAAAACCATTCTTTCAACCAGCAAAAGGTGCTGCTTCAAAATATAACTTCAGATCTAGCAGTGAGAAACCTCTTCTCTCTTTGTTGTTGTTGTTGTTTAGTCGTTTAGTCGTGTCTGACCTTACCTTCCAAGTCCTGGACTGCAGAATCCAGGACTGGCAGCCGTGTGACACTGGAAGTTGCGCCAACGTAACTTCCGGTGTCGCTTTGCCCTTCTATGGGCACCAAAAATGGCCGCCGCCAGCTTCAAAAGTCACTTCTACGCATGACCGGAAGTGCATCAACACAACTTCTGGTGTCGCGCCGCCCATCTATGGGCACCAAAAATGGCCGTTGCCGACACCGGAAGTCGCGTCTACATGCGTAGAAGCGACTTTTGAAGCTGGTGGGGGCCATTTTTGGTGCCCATAGAAGGCCAAATCAGGGGAAAAAATGGCCACCGGCAGGAGAAAATAACGGAGAAAAACGGGAGACGAAGTGATACGGGGTTAAGTAAAAACAGGGGTTTCCCGGGGAAAACGGAGTACTTGGCAGCTATGTGTCCGACTCTTTGTGACCCCATGGACCATAGCACGCCAGGCACTCCTGTCTGCCACTGCCTCCCGCAGTTTGGTCAAACTCATGTTTAATAATTTATATTTAATTCTTGGTTCCCCCCCCCTGCCAGATAAATCTTGATAACACCCTTTGCCATTCCTTAAAAACAACTCCTTAAAACAATTACCTATCAACAATAGGTAAAACTTGAAACAAAAACAACATTTTTGGCAATACATTCATCTTTATCACAGATATTCGACCCATCAAAGATCACTTCGAATTTGTCCACATATCCAAATCTCTCTTAATTTCATACCATAATTTATCATAATTATTTTAAAACGAATTAAAAATTTTGGTCGTCATATTTACTCCCAGATATTTCACCTTTTTTTTTTTTTTACAAACGTCAACCCCGTTGCTTCCTGCAACTCATTTACCTCTTCTGGTGTTAGATTCCCCCCCCCCAATACTTTGGTTTTCATTTTATTTTATTTAAAACCTGCAAGCTGTCCAAACTCCTGCATTATTTCCAGTGCTTTAACCATACTGGTTTCCGGTTCCTGTAAAGTTGATACTAAATCATCCGCAAAGGCTTTTAATTTATACTGTTTGAATCCCACTCCTATACCTTTCACTTCCTCATTATTCCCTATCATATTCAGCAAGACCTCCAGGACTGTTATAAAAAGTAGGGGGAGACCCTTGCCTGATTCCTTTCTCAATTCTAATTTCTTCTGAAACCATATTATTCACAATAATTTTGGCTTTCTGCTCAGAATAAATTGCATTTATACCATTAATAAAGCCTTGCCCAACCTTTATATTTTCCAAATTTATTTTCATAAACCTCCAAGAAACATTATCAAAGGCCTTTTCTGCATCTATAAAAATCAACATCGCTTTGGTATTCTTTCTTACTTCTAACTTCTCTAACACATCAATTATATTTCTAATATTATCTTTCATATGTCTAGTAGGTAAAAAAAAACCCTGCTTGATCATGATGAATTTGATCATTCAGAACCTTCTTCAATCTTGAGGCCATAATACTTGCAAAAAAAAAATTATAATCCACATTTAAGAGCAAGATTGGGCGATAATTCTTCATCTGAGCTCTGTCCACATCTGGTTTAGGAATCCGGGTGATGTACGCCTTCTCTCCAGGTCTCGGGCGCCTTGTCCCCCCCCCCAAGAATCTTATTGCAGACATCTATCAATGGATCTATCGACCAGTCTTTTAGAGTTTTGTAATATTTTTATGTCAGTCCTTCTGGTCCTGGTGCCTTGCTGATTTTCAATTTATTTATAGCTGACTCAACTTCTTGTTTTGTAATCATATGATTATACCCCACCCTTCCCGGTTTAAAATCTGGGCTCAGGGTGGCTAACAGGAAATATAAAACATTGATTAAAATGTGACTTAAAAACAGCTTAAAATACAACATAAATGAAGCACCAATGTCAATAAAATTCAAATATTCAGGGGTCATTTGGGGGAAAGAAAATCCCAGTCAGTAAACATCAAATGACCACCAGGGCTAAGTTGGTCCTACTAGGTCCTATTAGGTCATCATCATCATTGTTTTATAAATTTCACCTGCTTATACAGTGGTACCTCAGTTTAAGTACACAATTGGTTCCGGAAGTCTGTACTGTGCAACATCTCCTTTATTTGACACATTATGCACTGGTTTTCCAAAGATGTGTAAGAAATCCCGCAATCAACAATGTAGGATCTCAGCCCCATGGTAACATCTTCTGAAGGCTAAATGACAGTGGATCATTCACAAGAGAACATAATGGTTGCTGAGGTGCCAACTTCACCTTCTGTACTTCCTATAGAAAGAAAGCAGATTTTTATTTTCAGGGACATGCCTCGCACGGCATTTGCAAGAAACAGAAAGCACAGTCTACCAGAGAATATTCAAGCAGATTTTCAAGGACAAGGATGCTACTTCTGCATGAAAGAACTTACAGGTATCCCTATAACACAAGCTGGTGAATGTCATTATCTCCTTCAGCCTCCTCTCTTCCACAAAACAATAACCCAGGAAGGGAAGAAGAGGCTGGGAAGGCACCATGGATGCCTCTCAAACTTTTCCTTGACCCATCTTTTGACTGTACAGTGGTACCTCAGTTTATGAACACAATTGGTTCCGGAAGTCTGTTCATAAACTGAAGCGTTCATAAACTGAAGCGAACTTTCCCATTGAAAGTAATGGAAAGTGGATTAATCCGTTCCAGACGGGTCCACGGAGTACTTAAATGAAAGTACTCAAACCGAAGCATACTTAAACCGAGGTATGACTGTATGGCAGTTCTATTCACATTTATGGCAAAATAAGTCCCAGCTTCCTGGAACGTCCTTTTTGCAGCATAGATGAAGAATTGCAAATACAGTCATACTTCGGTTTAAGTAAGCTTCGGTTTGAGTACTTTCAGTTTAAGTACTCCGTGGACCCGTCTGGAATGGATTAATCTACTTTCCATTACTTTCAATGGGAAAGTTCGCTTCAGGTTAAGTACAGACTTCCAGAACCAGTTACAGTCACACCTTGGGTCAAGTATGCTTTAGTTTAAGTACTCTGCAGACCCGTCTGGAACGGATTAATCAACTTTTCATTACTTTCAAGGGGAAAGTTCGCTTCAGGTTAAGTATGCTTCAGGTTAAGTACAGATTTCTGGAACCAATTGTGTACACAAACCGAGGTACCACTGTATACCAATAAACTATTTGCTCACTTTTTATTATTTCTCTTTACAGTAGAGATCCACGATCTAGTCCTGAACCCCATCTGGGCCAGTTTACCCTTACCATAAAGGCCCAAGGGCCAGAGGCTTCTTTCAGCACTTTAATCCAAGGAATCCATTCTTTCCTTAAAAGGGAAGAGGAAATAATTGGTTCTTCCATGGGCATAGAAAATCAACAAATTGATGGTTCTATCTATCTTACATTGAGCATACAAGGCCAAGGAACAGATGCTGGTCTCAACAGATTAATCAATGAGATCCGTGATCTACTTAGAAAACAACAGCAAATAACTGATATTACCCTGAGCATACAAGGTCAAGGGATTGATGCTTCTATCAAAAGATTAATCAAAGAGGTCACTGTTTCCTTGAGCACAAATCATGAAACAATGGATGTTTCACCGAACCAGTCAAATCAGAAAGCCGATTTTACTGTGAACATAAAAGTCCAGGGGACTAAAGAATTTCTGAATAGATTACTTCAAGAGATCAAATATCTAATTGATAGAGAAAGACAAATATCTGGTGCTTCTGTGGATGTACAACCTGGAGATACTGGTGGGGACCATTTTCTTGTAAGGATACAAGGCCAAGGGACTCAAGACTCCCTAAGAAGATTACAACAGAATATAAATGCTTTCTTTAAGAAAGAAGGCCAATTGTCTAGTTCTTCCTTCGATATAGGACATGAGGTGAATTCACCTGACCAAGGAGACCAGTTTACCCATTTTACAGTGAACATACCAGTCCAAGGGACTACAGAATTTCTGATTAGATTACTTCAAGAGATCAAATATCTAATTAATAGAGAAAGGCAAATATATGGTCCTTCTGTGGATGTACAACCTGGAGATAATGGTGGTTCAATCAACAATGGAGTCCACGGGGACCGTTTCCTTGTGAGGATACAAGGCAAAGGGACTCAAGACTCGATAAAAAGATTACAACAGAATATTAATGCTTTCATTAAGAAAGAAGGCCGATTGTCTAGTTCTTCCTTCGATATAGGACATGAGGTGAATTCACCTGACCAAGGAGACCAGTTTACCCATTTTACAGTGAACATACCAGTCCAAGGGACTACAGAATTTCTGATTAGATTACTTCAAGAGATCAAATATCTAATTAATAGAGAAAGGGAAATATATGGTCCTTCTGTGGATGTACAACCTGGAGATAATGGTGGTTCAATCAACAATGGAGTCCACGGGGACCGTTTCCTTGTGAGGATACAAGGCAAAGGGACTCAAGACTCGATAAAAAGATTACAACAGAATATTAATGCTTTTTTAAAGAAAGAAGGCCAATTGTCTAGTTCTTCCTTGGATATAGGACATGAGGTGAATTCACCTGACCAAGGAGACCAGTTTACCCATTTTATAGTGAACATACCAGTCCAAGGGACTACAGAATTTCTGTTTAGATTACGTCAAGAGATCAAATATCTACTTGATAGAGAAAGGCAAATATATGGTGCTTCTGTGGATGTACAACCTGGAGATAATGGTGGTTCAATCAACAATGGAGTCCACGGGGACCGTTTTCTTGTGAGGATACAAGGCAGAGGGACTCAAGACTCCATAAAAAGATTACAACAGAATATTAATGCTTTTTTAAAGAAAGAAGGCCAATTGTCTAGTTCTTCCTTCAATATAGGACATGAGGTGAATTCACCTGACCAAGGAGACCAGTTTACCCATTTTACAGTGAACATACCAGTCCAAGGGACTACAGAATTTCTGATTAGATTACTTCAAGAGATCAAATATCTAATTAATAGAGAAAGGGAAATATATGGTCCTTCTGTGGATGTACAACCTGGAGATAATGGTGGTTCAATCAACAATGGAGTCCACGGGGACCGTTTCCTTGTGAGGATACAAGGCAAAGGGACTCAAGACTCGATAAAAAGATTACAACAGAATATTAATGCTTTCATTAAGAAAGAAGGCCGATTGTCTAGTTCGTCCTTCGATATAGGACATGAGGTGAATTCACCTGACCAAGGAGACCAGTTTACCCATTTTACCATGACAATACAAGGCCAAGGGACTGATGACACTGTCAACAGATTAGCCCAAGCAATTAATGCTCTACTTAACAGAGAAGGCCATATAAGAGATTCTTTTCTGAATAAAGAAAACCATGGGGGCTATTTTACACTGACGCTGAAAATCTGGGGGTTTCCTGCTTTTCTCAACAGAATAGCCCAAGAGATCCAGGCTTTGATAAGAAGAGAAGGCCAAAGAACAGAGGCTCCCCTGAACATCAAAGTCAACATGTTTGATGTGTCACCCAGCACAGGAGGTTTGCTTTAAAATATTCAAAATGTGTATTACTTGCAAGGGTACTTGCAGTGGGGATCCATCCCTCTTTGCATATCAGAATTCCATGCCCATTGCATGACTGGCAAAGGTGCACCATAACAGTCAAGTACATTTTGCTGAGTGGTGGCAAATTAAGTATAGAGCCTGATCAAAATATATTGAATACCAACAAAATAATCTTTAGCTAATGCAGGCTCTTAGAATATATGTTGATAAAAAAGAGTGGACTAAGACACATCAGCTGCTAATGTAGCTTAGAGAGCAAAGAAGTAGTAGAGAAGACCATGGATCAGTTCTTGCCTCTGAACCTCTAGGTGGTTCTACAGTAGCTGTTCTCCCATCTGCCTGGGTACAGAAGAACATTTACTGACCTGGGAGGATTAGTAGGACGGTTGCAATCAAAAGTAGCAGTCAGACATTCACAATTACTATAGGGGAGCACCCCCCCCCCAAAGGCACCAGTGTCTCTCGACAATACTCTGTGGTGTCATTATCAGAAAGGATCCAAAAGATCTTAGATCTTAGAGATCTTAGAATCTTAGAGTTGGAAGGGACCCAAGGGTCATCTAGTCCAACCCCCTGCAACGCAGGAATCTCAGCTAAAGTATCCATGGCAGATGGCCAGATCTTTCTGTTCATATGGTAAAGGTAAAGGATCCCTGGACGGTTAAGTCCAGCCGAATTCAACTATGGGGCGTGGTGCTCATCTTTGCTTTCAGGCTGAGGGAGCTGGTGTTTGTCCACAGACAGCTTTTCCAGGTCATGTGGTCAGCATGACTAAACCACTTCTGGTGCACGGTAGGACCATGACAATTGGCAGACCACCGTTTAGCTTCCCACCACAGTGATACCTATTAATCTACTCACGGAGGTATGCTTTCAAACTGCTAGATTGGTAGGAGCTGGGACAAAGCAATGGGCATAGCTGCCAAGTACCCCGTTTTCCCCCGGAAACCCCCGTTTTTACTTACCTTTTCCCGGTGTTCCCCCGTATCACTTCGTCTCCCGTTTTTCTCCGTTATTTTCTCTTGCCGGTGGACTTTTTTTCCTTTCTGCTTTGCCCTTCTATGGGCACCAAAAATGGCCGCCGCCGGCTTCCAAAGTTGCATCTACGCATGTCTGGAAGTGCATAGACGCTACTTCCGGGGTCGGTGGCGGCCATTTTTGGTGCCCATAGATGGGCAGAGCGACACTGGAAGTTGCGTCAACACATTTCCTGACATGCGTAGAAGCGACTTTCGAAGCCGGCAGCGGCCATTTTTGGTGCCCATAGAAGGGCAAAGCAACACTGGAAGTTACGTCGACGCAACTTCCGGTGTCACACGGCTGCCGGTCCTGGATTCTGCAGTCCGGGACTTGCAAGGTAAGGCAATGGGAACTCACCCTGTTGTGCATATTCGAACTGCTGACCTTAGGATCAGTAAGCCCAAGAGACTTGGTGGTTTAGACCACAGTGCCACCTGCATTCCTGTTCATATGATGGTACCCTGGCAGAAAGAGAAAGAACAGCCAAGGTGTCCTGTGCCTATTGTATCAGAATGTTACAAAATGCTTTTCTAAATGAGCTAATTTTCTCTTTCCAGTAGGTGGCTTCACTGTTGATTCTGCACAAAAGTGCTTGGAGCACTCGGGAACTTGTAGAAACATCCCATGTGATACTTACAATGAAGAACTTGGGAAATGTGGTGCAGGAGCCTACTGCTGTAGTATTTTGTAAGATTTATTGCTTTTTCAAACACATTGCCCACACAAAATGACTTCTCCAGCTGCCATCAGATTTATTAATTTTACTTAAAAAACAAACAAAAAAACAGTCACTTGCCTATATGGTGGGCCTATTCCTGTTTATACCAAATAAGCCCCGCCCTCCTGAAAAGAAATCATAGTTTTTATATATACACACATATGTATTAGAATTCCAAATATAATAAAACATTTATGCCCTATTTGTTATTTCTCTTAACAGTAGAAGGCCCACGCCTGATTATTCCATAAACATACAACCCAATGGGCACCATTTTACCCTGGCCATAACGGCCCAAGGAACAGACGCTTCTTTCAACAGTTTAGTCCAAGGGATCCGTTATTTCCTTATGCAAGAAAATCAAATAACTGGTTCCTTCATTAACGTACAGCGCCAAGAGACTGTTGGTTCACCTGTTGCTACAGGGCAAAGGGCTTATTTTATTGTGAGCATAGAAGGCCAAGGAAACAGTGCTTCTCTAAGAAGACTAATTAATCAGATCAGGGTTTTACTTGAAAGGGACAACCAAATAACATCCATTACCCTGAACATACAAGGCCAATGGAACGATGCTTCTGTCGAAAGATTAATCGCGGAGCTCAATGTTTCCTTGAACACAAATCGTGGAACAACTGATGTTTCATCCAACCAGCAGACTAGTTTTATCGTGAAGATAGAAGGCCAAGGGACTCATGCTTCTGTCAAGAGATTATCCCAAGCGATCAAGGATTTACTTAACAAAGAAGGCAAAGTAACTCATTCCTCCCAGAATATGCCTGAGATTGATTATTCACCCAGCCAAGGAGACCAGATGACACATTTTACCCTGAACATAAAACTTCAGGGGTTGTTATATTTTGTCAACAGAGTGGTCCATGAGATCAAATCTTTACTTGCAAAGGAAAGCCAAATAACAGAGTCATCTGTTAGCATTGAATACGAATGGCCCAATGCTTCACTAAGCACAGGAGAAGAGCACGAGGCGGTGAAAGGTGGGTGTGGTGAGTGTGGACTCCCCCGGGTGCCATCCAGGGGGGGGGGTTGAAATCGCCAGCGGCGCACCCCCAGGATGCTCATGGAGGGCGGTGCACCCCAGGGACCCTGGCAGCTGGTGACGCTATGGCATGCTACACACATTGCGTGCCTGGCAAAATGTGCATCGTAACAGTTAAAAAATCATAGCTAGACAGTGGCAACATTAGTATGGAGCCTGATCATTTGTGGAATGGAATTGGTGCAACAAAATATAATGAAACCAACAACAGATGATTTATGGTTAGGAGATGCCCATTGTTGTTGCTGCTGTTGTTGTTGTTGAATAGGACATCCCTATTTTCATCTGAGAAATGTTGGAGGGTATGCATGCTAATTACAATCATTATTACAATATCTACAAGCACCTTTCTGTCCAAAGGATGTTACCCTGGGGGGGGGGGCAGCCAAGATATCTGGTGCATGATGTGTCACATTTCAAGAAATAACTTTTGCTTAACTATCCTCTTTTCTCTTTGCAGGTCTTTACACCACTATTCAGTCTCCAGAAACATGTTCTTTGCAAAAGGGCTACTGCACAGAGGCCCTATGCACCGCTGCAGGGCAATTACTCGGCATGTGTAGTACAGGAATGTATTGCTGTGGTACCCTGTTTCCCCTTTTTTAATACGTAGTCATAAAGTAAGCCATGGCAGGGTTTCTAAGCATTTGAGAAATATAAGACATACCCCGAAAATAAGCCATACTTCCGCGCCGCGAAAACCAACCCCCACTGTCACCTCCACTCACAGAGTCACTCTATGTGGCCAGCACTGCAGTAGCACAATCAGCTGTGAAGCGGTGCTCCAAGAGTTCCACTTAACAGCTGATCGCGCTCCTGCCTTGTTGGCTGTATCACCGCGCTCTGCCTTCTCATCCACCGCCGTCCCTGCCACTTCTGTGCTTGCCGCCACCGCTGGGCTCATTGCTTCTTCCTTGCCTGGCCCGGCCCGGCCAAGGAGCTTGGAGCGCCCTGCAGCAGCGGGCAGAGCGCCTGAGCCAGCGGCCTCTGCCTGGCTCAGCCAAGGACGCCTGCCGCCCCGCCTGCTGCAGTGCCGAGCACTCAAGAGAGCCCAGCAGCGCCCTGAGCCAGTGCCCTGAGCCATAAAAACCGTACCGGTAATAAAAAAATAAGACATCCCACCGAAAGTAAGCCACCCTGTGTTTTTTTGAGGGGAAAAAGTTATAAGACAGTGTATTTAAAAAGAGGAAACACGGTATTGAAATTTATGGTGCTGATGTTTTACCCAAGGAGGGCCAGTTTACTCTGACCATATAAGGCCAAGGAACGGGTGATTCTGTCCAACGATTAGTGCGGGAGATCAACATGTTGCTTAAGAAAGAAGATGAGATTATCAATCCTTCCTTAAACATACAAAATCAAGGGATAAGAGGTCAGAGTTCTAGTTTTATCCTGACCATAAAAGGCCAGGGAACTGATGCCGCTCTCAACAGATTAATCCAAGCCATCCATGCTCTGCTTAAAAAAGAAGGCAAGATCAGCAGTATTTCTCTTGATTTACAAGGTCAAGGGATTGCTGATTCTCTCAAAAGATTAATCAAAGAGATCAATGTTTCCCTGAACAAATGAGGCCCTGTGGCTAACAACCTAGGTGGAGATTGAATTGATGATATTCAATATGTTTGTGCACAGAATATGGGTAATTGTAGGAAGAAGCCATGCCAGGGGAAAGAGAAGGATATTGGCTCCTGTGGTCCAGGCTTCTATTGCTGTAAAAGATCTTGATTTCTCTGTTCTGATGCTGTAAATGGCAGCATCAATTAAACATATATTTCAAAATTTGTGTTTCCTGTTTTCGTGTTATAATTTGTGAATGTGGTCCAAAAAAAATAACTCAAGCTGGCATTAGAACAATTCAGATTATTAATGTGCTTCTTTAAGGCAATTAGTTGGAAGCCCATGGCATGTAAGGGAGTCCTGATCCTATTGACACAAAAGCAAACCCCACAGGATTTAAAAGCACTGACTCCCTTCAAAATATTTTTTAAGATTTGAACTGTAAAAACATAATATTCAGTCAATTAAACATTTAAAGATTCCATTGTTTCAGGTCCTTCTCTCCAGAGTAGCAGAAAGCATATGTGCTCCATTTTCCATGTGAAGATGGCCACCATACATAGCTGCCAAGTTCTCCCTTTTTTTAAGGGAAATTTCCTTATGCTGAATAGGCTTCCTCGCGAGAAAAGGGAAAACTTGGCAGCTATGCCACCATATCATCTCTTGGTCTTCTCTACCCCAGGGTAAACATATCTAGCTTCTTCTGCAGTTCCTCATAAAGTTTGGTTTCTGGGCTGTTTAGCATCTTAGTCCCTCTCCTCTGTGACCAAAGCCCATCCTTGTTTTACTTTGACGGCACTGCTAGGACTCTCAATTAAGACTCACTCTCCCCCCCCCCCCCCCGGTCCTTATTAATCTACGTCACTCCTACGTTTTGTAATCTGAGTTTGTACCCTCTGCGCTTTCTGTTCTTTCTGTTCTGAGACTTTCTGAGCTATTCTTGACCTTCAGCTGAGCGAAGGAATGCTGTCCAGAGACTGTGAACCTGTTAACCCTCCCTCTCCCAATGTTTCTTCTTCTAGCTGTTCCTCATTCAGTATTTCCCAGCTCCTGCCTTCTGAACTATGTCCCTCTACAAACCACTGTTCCAAATCTACACAGTCTTCCTGTTCCTGGGAATATTCAGGATCAGGACGAGGGGGGTGGCTCCCACCATTCCTCCTCAGTGCAGCCTAGATGCTGCATTCTGGATTAGTTGTAGTTTCTGGGTCACCTTCAAAGGTAGCCCCACATAGAGCGCATTGCAGTAATCCAAGCGGAAGATAACCAGAGCATGCACCACTCTGGCGAGACATTCCATGGGCAGGTAGGGTCTCAGCCTGCGTACCAGATGGAGCTGGTAGACAGCTGCCCTGGACACAGAATTAACCTGCTGCTCCATGGCCAGCTGTGAGTCCAAAATGACTCCCAGGCTGCGCACCTGGTCCTTCAGGGGCACAGCTACTATAGTCAGGGCCAGGGAGTCCCTCCCCACCCACACCCTCTTCCCCATAAACAGTACTTCTGTTATGTCAGGATTCAACCTCAATCCATTAGCTGGCATCCATCAGAAATGTTGCCCAGGTGGAGGCCTTTGCTGGGATTCCAGCTGTGATGCATTTCCTTAAAATTGCACTATTTCTTTAAAAATAACAGAAACCCTCCCACCAGCAGAAAAAGTTCCAAAGTTCTAATTTATATGCACTCTTCAGTTCAGTTCACTTTAATTGCTTTTGTTATGGACAATAGCAGCTGGAAGCAGGAAAGAAAACACAACAATTTTAATTAAAACTTGAAAACAATAAAAACCATGCTTCAAGCCAATGGACCCTGGATTTATCTTCAAGTTAATGTACCTTGCTGCACTTATTTTGGGTGTCTTGCCATGCAGCCTGTTGTTTCCATGAAAGCCTGCAGTTCTAA
The DNA here is from genome assembly GCF_965207765.1 of Zootoca vivipara. Lineage (NCBI taxonomy): Eukaryota > Metazoa > Chordata > Lepidosauria > Squamata > Lacertidae > Zootoca > Zootoca vivipara. Next base: position 112,983,786 of record NC_142586.1, read on the forward strand.
CATGCAACCTGATAGCCATTCTTAGGCTCCTTCTACACCAAAGGCTGAAAGATACTCACAAGCCCATGAAGTGACAGTTTCAGGACACACTGAAATCAGAAGGAAAATGGGTGCTGACTGACTAGAGCCACTTGGTTTAGAAAGTGACATGGAGGTTGTCCCAGAAAGAGCAAGCTCTGAGAGAAAGCAATCGGAAATCGTGTCTGCATGGCTAATGGGGAAAGGGTGCACCCACTTTTCCTCTTCTCCTTGGGGAAACTGCTCTTCAGCACTCAGTTGAAACAAACAGCAATTCAGGTTTTCTCTGGATTGATGTATGCTCTGATTTAGCAATAAAGAGCATTCCCCCCCCCCTGAGAAAGGAACAGAGCAAGGGGGAAACAGCTCAGATCCATGCGTAGAAAGTGCAGATCAAGTGGGGAACTGCTTGGACACGTGCTTTCTAGGCATTGTACAAGCGGAAGTGTGGTGGAACCCTTGGCCAACTTCATCAAGAATAAAGGATACCCAGTGCCTTCACACTCACACCCACCCACATCCAGGGCTTTGTTTCTGCTGGAATTGACCGTGACTCAGTTGTCAGGAATGAGCCAGCTCCTAGTGAAACTCCACAGCCAGCTGCAGAACGGAGAGAGTTAGATCTGCAGCAGGCTGATCAGTGCCCAGTGCAACTCCCATGGGTATTGGAATGTTGGTTGCCAAGGGAACGACTGAGAGTGGGGTGGTCCATCAAATATCTCTAGTCCCCTCCCAAGTGGGGGGAGACTGCTTCTATTTTCTTCCTGTGTAACAGCCGCCACCATCTTTTGTCCTCCTCAGCCCGAGCCGCTTTCATGTCTGATCTTGTTTTGCTAGTTTCTAATCGGGGCTCTCCGCCGAAGACTGCCAATCTGGGCGGTTTCCAGCAAAATTTTAAAAATACAATAAAACATGAAACATAAAAAACGTCCCCAAACAGGGCTGCCTTCAGGTGCCTTCTAAAAGTCAGATAGTTGTTTAGTTCCTTAAGATCTGATGGGAGGGTGTTCCACAGGGCGGGCACCACTACCAAGAAGGCCCTCTGCCTGGTGTCCTGTAACTTCACTTCTCACAGGGAGGGAACCGCCAGAAGGCCCTCGGAGCTGGACTCAGTATCCGGGCTGAATGATGGAGGTGGAGATGCTCCTTTAGGTATACTGGGCCAAGTCTGTTTAGGGCTTTAAAGGTCAGCACCAACACTTTGAATTGTGCTCAGAAACATACTGGGAGCCAATGTGTAAAAGTAGCATAAAATCCTATAAATAGATTAGCATTCAGCTTTCCAAATGATGCTGAAAACTGATAGTGCAGGCGTCCGCAACCTTTTTCAGCTGTGGGCCAGTCCACCGTCCCTTCAACCATGTGGTGGGCTGAGCTATATTTTGAAGGGGGGGGGGTGAACGAATTCCTATGCCCCACAAATAACCAGAGGTGCATTTTCAATAAAAGTACACATTCTACTCATGTCAAAACACTAGGCAGGCCCCACAAATAACCCCTTTATTGCGTTTTCAATAAAAGGACACATTTTAATCACGTCAAAACACGCTGATTCCCGGACTGTCCGCGGGCCAGATTGAGAAGGTGACTGGACTGCATCCGGCCCCCAGGCCTTAGGTTGCCTACCCCTGTGATAGTGCATTGCTTCAGTATCTATCACTCACCTCGCCCTCCTTGAGATCCTGGTGAAACCTTAATCGTGCAAAATAAAAAAATTCCTTCAGTAGCACCTTAAAGACCAACTAAGTTTATATTATAAACTTAGTTGGTCTTTAAGGTGCTACTGAAGGAATTTTTTTATTTTGCTTCGACTCAGACCAACACGGCTACCTACCTGTAACTTAATCGTGCAAGTCTGCATGATTAAGGTTTCCATCAGATTTCAGTAGCAAAATGATAGAATGACAGGAGAATGGAAGTCTTATAGAATTGGGGCAGCCCACCCGTTGCCTACAAGCTAGATCTGCCCTTCCGAATTTTTTTTTTTTATCGAAGTTCCAAAAAATATTAATCAAGCCGTGGTAAAAAGGGACAGTGTATCTAAGGTTCATAATTACCTAGTATGGCATATGGGTATGCAAAATCCTTAATGTTTTGGTATATTGTGACTAAAGGCTATCTGCTCTTCCCCCCAAATTGTTCACTGCACTATCAGCATCTGGAGTCAGCTCTCAGTCAAGGAATCTGTTTGGTCATCAATTCCATTCCTTCTCAAGCAAGTTGGCTGAGTTAGACAATCTCCATTACAAAGATTTCAATGACCCATGGTGCTCACCATTATCCTTATTTGCCATGTGCCAAGAAGCAGACAACACATCAAAGCTCCACCTAATACAATAGCAGGAAAGCTACTGGCCTCCTACTGGTCACAAGCCGGCAAATAAAAAAGCTTTGAATGTGTACCAAGCTCAACTCCCATCCATGGTAGCACCATCTCATTTTAAGTGAAATCTATGAAATACAACATACAAATTTTACTACCCAAGTCCAGCCCCTTTAACAAGGAAAAGTATTGATTTACTGTTCTATAGTTGAGATATGAAGACAGGAGTGCCTGGCATGCTCTGCTCCATGGGGTCACAAAGAGTCGGACACGACTAAACGACTAAACAACAACAACAGTTGAGATATCATTCTCTGGCCAGCCTGGTTGGGGTATGGCATGGTGGGGCCTCATCATCACAATACCAAAAGCCTCCTGAAGTCTGGCATCCATCCTTTATTACCATCCTTTTGGCCCTAGCAACTAAGGAATTCCAAAGGTGGTGGATGGTAAGAAAACCAGCAACAAGGGTATCCTAGTTTGGTGAGTGTATGGTCCCACTAGGCTCAGCTGTAGCAGAGAAACAGAGATAGGTATCATCAACCTGTCTATATCAACAGATTGAGATTTTTCTTCATGTGATTGGATCGAAGGGACAAAGCCTCCAAGAAGCTCTGCTTATACGGATGACAACTAGAGAATTGACCCAACTCCCTGTGCTTCCTGGAAGATATTGGAGCAGGATTTAATCTGAAAAAAACACACACTCAAGGCTAGTTGCAAACTGGTCCAGAAGCCTCTGCTTTCTCCCTGCTGCTCTTACATAACTTTCTTGAAAGGAGAAATCAAGGTGCTGAGACAGCTCTAATGGAAATGTGTCTTTAAGCTGGCTCGGGGGAACGTGGGGAATTTACTGGCAAGTAAATTGTTCCCCATTTAGTCACATTAACCGCTGCTCCTGGTGCAAAGATGTTAGACACAATTCTACTTCCAGGGATGAAGTGGGGTGGTTTTAACAACATGTACATTAAAGTAGGCAGCTGCCTGCAGTTGAAATAATAGTGTAGCTATGTTAGCAATAAGTACATGTTTTCATATTTCTATGCACTATAGGCCTACACTTGGATAAAGGTATTGTCAGGGGATATGAACCTCAAATGTCCTCAGAAGTTCACTGGGGGACCTTGGGCCAGTCCCTGCATCTCAGGATGCCTGAAAGAGTTGTGGTGGGGATGAAGTAAAGTGGGGAAGAACAGACCTCTATCCCATGGTTGTAGTGGGGATTGCATGAGGTGAGGAAGAACTGTATATATCACCTGGAGTTCTTCTTTTAAGGAAATATGTGATATAGCTGCAATGAATGAATGAATGAAATGCCTCTACTGCCTTGTATAGTATAGGGGAAGTGTGTGAAGAAAAAGAATTGAAGAGTCTGGGGTGAAGGAAATGTCAGCCCCCAGCAAGGATGTTCTTACACAGGGGTTCTTTTCTTTCAGTGAGCTTCAGCACCCTAACCATTCCACATTTGACCTAGAGAGAACACAAATAACTTCATAGGCTTCCATAGATGAAGACATGGGTCCACATTAAAAAGTAAACCATGTCAGTGTCTAATCCTTCCCAGAAATAAAATATAATTGGAGTGCTCTAGGGAAATAATTCATTTTTATTAAAAGCTTGAACCGCCGTGTATGCACTGCGTCCCCCCTCCCTCCCATGAAATTAGGTTGAAGAGTGGATTATTTTGAAAGCAAAGTTTGGTGACCCTTGGCCTTTGAGGTCAGCATACCAGCTATGTGTGCTGACCATACAGGATAAAAATTATATCTTTTAAGAAAATCTTAGAAATTGTATAATCCTTCTTTCCAAACCAGTGAACCCTGAGTATAGTCTTAGAATAATGTAATGTCAATGTACCGTATTTTAGTTCTTCTTACTGGAACACTGCTTCTTGTAAAGGAATGATGCAACAAAACTCTGACCTCTTGCAAATGACATTAATGCACACATGGAAAAGTAGCATAGAGTCTTATAAATAGATGAGCACTGGGCTTTCCAAATGATGCTGGAACTTGGTAGTGCTCTGCTTGGGTGTCCATTTTTCACTGGCCTCCTAGGAATCCTAATGAAAGTTCTACCATGCAAGTCTACTGTCCATTCATAGCTCCTGTTTTATTGATGCGCCTGGTTTCTCCAGGTAAGTCTAATGCCAGAACTGCAAACCATCGGATTTCAGTTGCAGAACTATAGAAGTAAATTGGGGCAGCGTGGCAACAGGCTAGATCTGCCCTTCTGGGGACACGGACTCTCTCTCTCTCTCTCTCTCTCTCTCTCTCTCTCTCTCTCTCTCACACACACACACACACACACACACACTCGAAGCCCTACAAAGTGTTCATCATGGTGTGGTAAAAAAGGTATGATGTCATGAATTCTCATAATTACCTACTATCACAAATGGATTTGCAAAATTCTGTTTTGGTAAATTGTGACTGAGCGCTATCTCCTATTGCCCATTTGTTTAGTGGTGAGCAATGCAAAATTACATTTTGAATGGATGTATTGGGCATTCAGAAACTAGCTGGAGCTTAGAGGATTTGATTCTGCAATGTGCAGAGGTCTGCTTCACAAGTGCCTTCCCTACAGTTAAGGATCGTGCTAAAAAGCATCCAGCAGGGTTGAATCCTCTGCTCAACACCTGTTGAGTGTATTCCCAACAGAGCAAGCAGGGTTGATATGCCTTTCCCAGGTTCACAAGGCCTGTGTTGTTCAGTTTTTTCTTTGACACCATGTGCCGACTACTTCACGTATCCCCTACAATAGACCTACAATTCGAAACCAGCCACTGCAACATTAGTACACCTGTACCCTTAATGCCATACACTAGCCAAAGTCTGACCATATACCGTATTTCATGATAAGTCCTGAATAAGGTGTGAATATATTTCAGCAGACCTGCTCTATTTCTCCTCTGTTCCCGCCCCCCAAACACGCTCTACTATATGTTAAAAAACAACTAGTCAATTATGTCAATTTCTCTTTATTTCCATCTACAGTCGTACCTTGGTTTTCAAACAGCTTAGTTCTTGAATGTTTTGGCTCCCAACGCCGCAAACTGGGAAGTGACTATGTGAGCTATTTTTGGAAGCTGAATGTCCAACGGGGCTTCCACGACTTCCGATTGGCTGCAGGAGCTTCCTTCAGCCAATCAGAAGCCATGTTTTGGTTTCCGAATGTTTTGGAAGTTGAACAGACTTCCGGAACAGATTCTGTTTGACTCCCAAGGTACGAATGCATTTCTCCCTCTTCTATGCTATCACAGGATAAATGCAAGGAATTAGCAAGGAATCCAGTGCCAGGTCTACCAGAAAAAGGAACAGCTTTTGCGTAAGAACCACATTTTGTATTTACAATTGAGGGCAGTCTTGACAATGATCCAGCATGTGTGTTTGTAGAAAGGACCAAGGGAGAAAGATGTTTCCCCCCAGCTCATAGCTGCCAAGTTATCCCTTTTTTAAGGGATTTTCCCTTATGCTGAATAGGCTTCCTGGCGAGAAAAGGGGAAACTTGGCAGCTATGCCCCGGCTCTTGTGGGTGGGGCATGAACCAATGACTTCAGAGATTCTGACTAAACATCAGGCAGAACTTTCTGACAGAAATTGTTGTTCAAAACCTCCCTCGGGAGGTTTTTAAGGAGAGATTGGATGGCCATCCATTACGGATGCTTTAGCTAAGCACCCTGCATTGTGGGGGGCTGTACTAGGTGACCCTTGGGGGGGTCTCTTCTATCACTATGATTCTATGAGAACTAGAAGATGGGATCTTATGGTAGGGCGTGTTGAATTTTTCATCTTTAAAAATCCTGATTTGAGGGGTGTTAAAAAGTTGTGGTATGATTAGGTAATTTGAAATATATTTTGGTTATTTGTAAATATTTAGGTCTTGCTTGGTAAATCTCTATGTGAAAAGTTCCTACTTTTAAACATTTTTTATTTTTTTCTGTCATTTATAAACATATAGGTTATTCCCCATTTTTGATGAAAACAGATGCTGATAAGTGCCTAAAATTGATTACAAGATACAGTGGTACCTCGCAAGATGAAATTAATTTGTTCTGCAAGTCGCTTCGTATAGAAAAAAGCTCATCTTGCAAAGCATGGTTTAAATTTTTCCTGGTTTACCCAGTCTACCCATTTAGTTAATGCATTCCTATTTGTCTTGCGAAGCGCGGTCATGGGAAACTTTGTGTTGCGAGTCGCCTCGCGCAACGCAAAACACTTTCATCTTGTGAGTTTTTCGTTGCATGAGGAATTCGTCTTGTGGGGTACCACTGTATTGTAGTTCTCTTATATATGTATTGTAGTTATCTGTACTATTAATATTAATATTATACAACAGTATGTGATATCTTTTTTGCTTTCTACCACCAGTCCACCCACTGAGGTCGTTGGGGTTTCAAAGCCGAAATGCTCTGACAAGTAGATTTATCATCTATCCAAGATAGACAGAATGGGGTGGCATGAGGACATCTAACCAGCCCTAGCAATTGTCTTCTGTGTTGCATTGGAGACTGGGGGCTGGGGTCTTGCTTGAATATGTTACAGTGCATCTCTGGTACCAGAACAATTGTGTGGTCATCAAAGGAGCTGGGATCCTCACCCACCAACATCATTTTATTATACTATATATATATATACATATACATATACATATATATATACATATATATACATATACATATATATATACATATATATACATATACATATATATACATATACATATACATATACACTATATTCAGCAGAGAATTGTGTCCCTTTGTTGCTCACTTCCACCCTTTGCAAACAGAATTTTATTCCCATGAAGGAGAAAAGCATGTTTTCTTTGAAGAATAGCTATGATCATAAACACGATAATGAAGTCTATGCAGAGGACTGGATAAACTACTTGGAGGTGTTAAAAATACACTGTAAAGTAGAGCTACCAAAGTTCAGTCGAGTGACGGTCTTTCCTTATTGGATAAATTGGGGGTGCAAAAACAGCATTCTGATAGTATAGGATTCAGGCTGTTGGACAGGCACCCAATCTTAACAGAAGGATTGCCACATTTTAAGAAAGACAAGATTTTAGTTCCTTCTATAGTAGCATGGATAATAAGCACTATGGTAACCCTTCTATCACAGTGATGGAAGAATAGAAATACTATATATTCTCCTGCTTCAGAACCATTAAATGAACAGAAGTCTTGACTTGCATGGAATATGGTTTCTCTAAGTCTGACACCATCTTTGTGAGGATCAAGAGCAGGCCTTTAGATTCTACAGGAATCAAATTTTAACAGTGTACACTTCTTTTGAAGAGCATGGTCCAGGGGGCTTCTGCCAGTGGCTCTCCTACTCAGATGTGGGCCCTCAGCAGATACATGATCATGTGATACCAGCCCTTGAAGTTGTTATTTTTTTTTCTTTTTTTACTATAATAGGACGTTATATGATAAAGTAATGATATGTTGTTACAGCTGGAAACAAAATTTCTTTATATTTTCGCTTATATAAAATGATTAAAAACTTTAACTTCAAAATACTTCCATTTCACTGTATCTGAAGAAGTGTGCATGCACACGAAAGCTCATACCAAAATAAAAACTTAGTTGGTCTTTAAGGTGCTACTGAAGGAATTTTTTTATTTTACTTCAAAATGCGAGTTTTCGGCTTTTTTAAAAAAGTGTATTTCAAACATATCTCAATTTACCAAGTGCGACGTACCTCCCTTTCTCTATTACTAGCAGTGTGCAGAAGGAATTCAGTTATTGTTCAAACAACCCACTATTCCTTCTTTCTTCCAAATAAACTCCCTGTTTTTATATGGGTTTGCTAGTACATAGAGTACAGTTCCAGCTTTCCCAAATAACGTGGCTCTGTATCCTTTAAAACTCCAGGCAAATGTTACAGGAACAATCTTGTGCCCTCAGTAAGGTTTCCCTCTCAACTCAGGTTCACCTCAGCAGCTGTTTGCCTCAGCACTTTAGCCACTGCAAGGCACTCTTTCCCTCCACTTGCCTCCTCTGTGCGTGACTTTGAGATGCAAACTATCCACCTGCTCCTCAGGCTAAGTTTTATCTCCCCTCTTCAGTCACCACCCTTTTGAGTTTAGATACGTTGCTGGAATAAGGAGGAACATCCAATTTGACACAACATAGATGAAAGCTTTATTTAACTGGTGAACATGTATATTTCTTTATGGTTTCATTTGTTTAAACTCTTAGTTCATCATCTTCTTTTCATATAATGCAGACTTGTTAATACAGCTCCTGCATCCCTCACCAACACTCTACTCTCCACAACTTCCCACACGCTCACGCTCCCAAAACCCTCTCTCCCTGAATTAACAGCTACCCATCCTCTTTAAACCCGTGGCTGTCCCGCCCCTCATGGAATGGAATGCCGTCAATCAACTAAGAGGCTGGGTTTAACACTTAACACCCTGGAGTTCTACTCAAGCCAGCCCAATCCATCACACCAAGCAAAACATCAACCAATCATAAAAATAATTGCAGATTTGGATTCCTCATGTGCAATAACATATTTTTAGAACCCCTCATTGAGCAAATTTGGAAAAATAATAATTCGTCCTTAAATGACACACCCTAATCTTATGGTACAGTCCCTCATTGCTGCTATTTATCACAATATTGTGCATGGAGTGCAATGGTACTTGTAGTAGGGCCACATCTGTCTTTGTATACATAAGACACACAGGTTGAAGTCCTGGCCAGATATGCATGATAACTGAAAAAGCACTTATTGCTAGATGGCACCAATTTAAGTATAGCGCCTATGTGTGGCAAGATTATTTTATGTAACAATATACAGTGGTACCTCACAAGACGAATGCCCTGCAAGATGAATTTTTCACAAGACGAATGATTCTTGCAATCTGATGGTGACTCACAAGACAAATTCGTCTTGTGAAAAATTTGTCTTGCAAATTGCAGTTTCCCATAGGAATGCATTGAAATTTAATTAATGAGTTCCTATGGGCAAAAAAAAAAGAAAGTTCAATGTATTCCTATAGGAAACTGTGATTCGGAAGACGAATTTTTCACAAAATGAATTGACTCGCGGAACGAATTAAATTCGTCTTGCGAGGTACCACTGTAAATTGAAAAAAATATATATTATGGCGGAAGCTGCAATTCAAGATAGGAATGGAGGTGGCAAATAGACAACTAACCATTTTAAATGAATTCAAAACTGTATCCAAGGGTACTAAAGGAAACTGCAGGTTTAATGTCAGAGACTCTGTCTATAAACTTTGAGAATTCTTCGTCGCTGTGGATTGGAGGCAGGCAAATGTCCTTATCTTCAAAAGGAAGGAAAGAATACCCAGGCAACTACCAACCATTCCACATGACACTGATAGCAGAAAATCATAGAACAAATAATTAACTAGTTGAACTGTCTATGAGACATAGCTTGGTGGATCAGGAGAATGTTGTTGATCTAGTCCAGTGGTTGGCAAACTTTTTCAGCAGGGGGCCAGTCCACTGTCCCTCAGACCTTGTGCAGGGCTGAACTATATTTTTTGGGGGGAAATAAAGAAGAACTCCTATGCAAACTGCACATATTGTATTTGTAGTGCACAAAAAACAGGAAAAAGAATACAATATTTAAAGTGAAGAACGATTTTAATCAACATAAACTTATAAGTTCCTGCAGCCAATCCGAAGCTGTGCCACCGTCACGGCCTGCCCAGAGGTGGCCTGGATTTATGAGCCTGGGGGGGCAGATCTGGCCCACGGGCCTTAGTTTGCCAACCCATGACCTAGCCAATCTTGATTTCAGTAAGGGTTTCAACAAAGTCCCCTAAGATATTATTGCAAAGTGGTGGGTAAAATGTGAGCTAGATTAGTAGATGGTTGGCCAAACGCAAACCAATGTAAAAATCTCATAAACCTGGAAAAAAGTGGTAAATGGGTTATCTCCTGGGCCCCTTGTTCAATGTCTTTATAAACAATTTGGATTAAGGAATTGAGAGGGTGGTCATCAAATCTGCAGATGATATCAGCTAGGCGGAGTATCTAATACCACAGAAGATAGAATACAAATTCAAGTTACTTTAACACATTGGAGAATGGGGCCAAAACTACACACACACACACACCCAAAAAAGAGAGAGAAAATCAACAGGGACAGATACAAAGTCCCACACTTAGACAGGAATATCCAAATGTAAACCAGTAGCACATGTGAAAATGATCAGATGTCTTGGAAATAAAATCCTGTTGGTTTTCTCCAGGTGGACAGTTATGAATCCTTAGAATATATTTTGATCTAAAATATGGAGTAATGCCTGGCAGATGACAATGAGAGCTTGTGGTTTAGAGAGTGAACAAGAAGTGCAGAAGGCCCTGGATCAACTCTAGCGTCTGCACAGATTCCACTGGGTCGTTCTAGAATAGCTATTCTCCCATTTGCACTAGGTAGAGAATAACACTGATTGAGCTGAGAATAATAGTTGGAAAAGTTACAATCAGATATAGAGGCCAGACATTCAAAATATAAAAAAAAATAAGAAAATTGTCCTGTAGCAGCTTAGAGACCAACTGAGTTTGTTCTGGGTATAAGCTTTCGTGTGCATGCACGCTTCTTCAGATACACTTCAGATACACTGAAGAAGTGTGCATGCACACAAAAGCTTATACCCAGAACAAACTCAGGTGGTCTCTAAGCTGCAACAGGAGAATTTTCTTATCCCCACCCCCAACTGCATCAGAGAAACATGGTTACCTACCTGAATCTAGACATTCAAAAGATATTCGCAAAATGCTAAGTAGCTGGAAGAGGTTGTTAGAATATATTTTGATCTAAAAAATGGAGTAACACCTGGCAGATGACAATGAGAACTTGTGGTTTAGATATAATATCTATCTATCTATCATCTCTCTACCTACCTACCTACCTACCTACCTACCTACCTACCTACCTACCTACCTACCTACCATCTATGTATCTATATCTATCTATCTATCTTTATCTATATCTTTATCTATCTATCTATCTATCCTCCCCATCTGGCAGGTTTCCCCAGCCACTCTGGCCAACTTCCGACAAAATATTAAAAATACAACAAAACATCAGCCATTAAAAACTTACCTAAACAGGGCTGCCTTCAGTTGTCTTCTAAAAGTCAGTTAGAAAGTGAACAAGAATTGCAGAAGGCCCTGGATCAATTCTAGCCTCTGCGCAGATTCCACTGGGTGGTTCTAGAATAGCTATTCTCCCATTTACACTAGGTAGAGAATAACACTGATTGAGCTGAGAACAACAGTTGGAAAAGTTACAATCAGATATAGAAAGCAGACATTCAAAAGCAGTATATATTGTCACAATTAGAAAATATCTAGAATATCCAAATATTTTCTATTTGAATGATAGTACCCCGGCACTGTGGATTGGCGGTTTGAATCCCTGCAATGGGGTGAGCTCCTGTTGCTCGATCCCAGCTCCTGCCAACCTAGCAGTTCGAAAGCACGTCAAAGTGCAAGTAGATAAATAGGTACCGCTACAGCAGGAAGGTAAATGGTGTTTCCTTGTGCTGCTCTGGTTCGGCCAATAATGTGAGATGAGCGCCGCAACCCCAGAGTCGATCACGACTGGACTTAATGGTCAGGGGTCCCTTCCACAAAAAATATTAACAAAACACTAAACACATGACTCCAAAGGGATAGAGCATCCCAGAAGCTATACGTATAAGAAGGGTGCCAACTAGAGAAGCGACCCTGCTTCCTGGAAGATGGAAGAGCAGTATTTATTCTGCAGAAGCACTCAAGAGCTAGTTGCTTACTGGACCAGGCAGCCCCTGCATCCTACCTGCCATTCTTATGCAACTTCCTTGAAAGGAGAAATCAAGGTGCTGAGACAGCTCTAATTGAAATGTGCCTTTCACCTGTCCATGGAAAAACTGTCTAACAAGCAAATTATTCCCCATTTGGTAGCATTAATTGCTGCTCCTGTGTGCTGATATGTTAAACACAATTCTGCTGCTAGGAATGTCACAACACACATCCAATAATAGTGGCAGTTGCCTGCAGTTATGATTATACTGATACGCAGCAGAGGACATGATCCTAAAATGTTCTCAGAAGCTCTCTGGGTGACCTTGGGCCAGTCCCTGACTCTCAGGCCAACCTGTATCCCAGGGTTGTTGTGGAGATTACATGAGGTGAGGAAGAAGTGTGTATGCCCCTTGAGTACTACTACTACTACTACTATAGTTTATATACCACCCTATACCTAGAAGTTACAGCGTGGTTCACAGAAAAGATCGCAACATATATAATTAGATATTTATGTGTGCCTAGAATAAAAGCCACAATCCAATAACACCCCTTCAGAAAAGAACATTTTAAAAAGGTATAGGATGTCAAACAGATCAACCAAAGGCCTGTTTAAAAAGGAACGTTTTTGCCTGGCGCCTAAAGGTGTGTAATGAAGGTGCCAGGTGAACTTCCCTGGGGAGAGCATTTCACAGACGGGGAGCCACTGCAAAGAAGGTCCGTTCTCATGTTGCCACCCTCCAGACCTCTTGAGGAGGTGGCACATGAAGAAGAGCCTCAGAAGATGATCTCAGGGTCCAGGTAGGTTTATATGGAAAGAGGCGGTCCTTGAGGTATTTGTGGTCCTCAGCCATTTAAGGATTTATAGATCAAAACCAGCACTTTGAATTGGGCCTGGAAACTAATTGGTAGCCAGTGCAGTCAGAGCAGGATTGGTGTAATATGCTAAAACCAGCTTACTCTGGTGAGCAACCTGGTAGCTGAATTCTGCACTAGCTGAAGTTTCTAAATCTAAACCGTCTTCAGAGACAGCCCTACGTATAACACATTGCAGTAATCTAACCTTCACATTACCAGAGCATAGACAGCAGTAATTAGCACCTTAGCAGTAATTAGCATCTGAAGAAGTGTGCATGCACACAAAAGCTCTTACCAACAACAAACTTAGTTGGTCTCTAAGGTGCTACTGGAAGGATTTTTTAAATTTTGTTTCGCATACAGCAGACAAACATGGCTACCTACCAGTAGCAGTATTTAGGTTATCCCTGTCCAGATAGGCGCATAGCTGGGCCACCAGCCGAAGGTGATGGAAGGCACTCCGGGGTACTGAGGACACCTGAGTCCCGACCAATAACAAATGATCTAGGAGTACCCTCAAGCTACAAACTTGCTCCTTCAGAGGAAACGTAACCCCATCAAGAGCAGGTGACCGCCCACCCATCTGGTCTAGGGAACCCCCCAGTAACAGTGCCTCTTCAGTCTTATCTGGATTGAGCTTCAGTTTGTTGGCACTCATCCAATCTATTGCCGAGGCAAGACACTGGTCCAGCGCTTCCACTGCCTCACCTGTAGATGTAAAGGAGAAATAGAGCTGAGTGTCATCAACATACTGCTGACAACGTACTCCGAACCTCCGAAAAACCTCACCCAGCAGTTTTATGTAGATGTTAAACAACATGGGGGATAGGATTGAGCCATCATGAACCCCACATTGAAGGTTCCATGACGCTGAAAAGCACTTCCCCAGTAATACCCTCTGGGAACAACCATCCAAGTAGTACTGGAATGACCGCAAAGCGGTGCCACCCACCCCTAGTTCGGAGAGTCGTTCCAGCAGGATACCATGGTTGATGGTATTGAAAGTTGCTGAGAGGTCAAGAACAATTAACAGGGACATGCTTCCCTTGTCTCTCTCTCGACAAAGGTCATCATACTGGGCGATCAAAGCAGTTTCTGTGCCAAAACCAGGCCTAAACCCCAATTGAATGGGATCAAGAAAACCAGTTTCTTCCAAAAGCGCCTGGATCTGGTCTGCAACCACTTGCTTGAGAACCTTGCCCAGGAAAGGGAGATTAGCAACTGGCCAGCAGTTTGTTAGGTTTTCTGAATGCAGGGAAGGTTCCTTAAGGAGTGGTTTTCCCACTGCCTCCTTCAAACAGGCAGGGACCACCCCCTCTCGCAAAGAGGCACTGATCACTTGCCTGGCCCTGCCAGCTATTCCCTCCCTACTGGATTTTATCAGGCAAGAAGGGCCAGGTCTAAAGTGCAAGTAGTCGCCCTGACTGATCCAAGCACCCAGACCACACCCTTGAGCCTCCCAACTGAAATTTTAGGGGGAATTGTGTTAAAACTGCAATGAATGAATGAATGAGATGTATATTGTATAGGGAAAGTGTGTGATGAAAAGAAATCAAAGAATTTGGGGATAAAGGAAATGTCAGTTCCCAGCAAGGATGTTCTTACACAGGGATTATTTACTTTCGGTGAGCTTCGGTCCCCAAACCATCACAGATCTGACCTAGAGAGAACACAAATAACTTCATAGGCTTCCATAGATGAAGACATGGGTCCACATTAAAAAGTAAATAGGGTCAGTGTCTATCCATCCCAGAAATAAAACAAAACTGGAGTTATCCAGGGAAATAATTCATGTTTATTAAAAGCTTGGACCACCCATGTATGCACAGTTGTGCATAGATGCCTTATGCGGCACCGCTTCCCTGCTCCCTCCCATGAAATTAGGTTGAAGGGTGGATTATTTTGTAAGCAAAGTTTGGTGACCCTTGGCCTTTGAGGTCAGCATATCAGCTATGTCTGCTGACCATACAGGATAAAACTTATATCTTTCAAGAAAATCTTAGAAACTGTATAATCCTTCTTTCCAAACCAGTGAACCCTGAGTATAGTCTTAGAATAATGTAATGACAATGTACCGTATTTTAGTTCCTCTTAATGGAACACTGCTTCTTGTAAAGGAATGATGCAACAAAACTCTGACCACTTGTAAATGACATTAATGCACACGTGGAAAAGTAGCATAGAGTCCTATAAATAGATGAGCACTTGGCTTTCCAAATGACGCTGGAACTTGGTAGTGCTCTGCTTGGGTGTCCATTTCTCACTGGCCTCCTAGGAATCCTAATGAAAGTTCCACCATGCAACTCTATTGTCCATTCATAGCTCTTGTTTTATTGATGCTCCTGGTTTCTCCAGGTAAGTCTAATACCAGAACTGCAAACCGTTAGATTTCAGTTGCAGAACTATAGAAGTAAAGGAGAATAGAGGACATCTAGAATTGGGGCAGGCAACCGGGTGCCTGCAGGATAGATCTGCCCATCCAAATGTTTATTTGTTGAAGCTCTACGAAATATTCATCACGGTGTGGTGAAAATGTATGGTGTACTTTACTACTATCACATATGGGTGTGAAAAATTTAGGTAAAGGTCCCCCTGACCGTTAGGTCCAGTCGCAGATGACTTTGAGGTTGTGGCACTCATCTCACTTTATAGGCCAAGGGAGGCTGTGTTTGCCCGCAGATAACTTCTGGGTCATGTGGCCAGCATGACTAAGCAACTTCTGGCAAACCAAAGCAGCGCATGGAAACGTTTAGGTAAATTGTGCCTAAGCACCACCTCCCATTCTCCACCATTTGAGCAATGCAAAATTGCATTTTGAATGGATGTATTTGGAATTCAGAAATTGTCTGTGGATTGGAGGATTTCCTTCTAGTCTGCAGGGGTCTGCTGCAGATGCAGGGATGAATCCTCCGTTCACCAACTCTTGAATGTATTCCCAAGTGTGCAAGATAGGTTGATCTGCCTGCCCTTTGCTTCACAAAGAGCTGTTCTGTCTATTGTGCTGTTGGTTGCCACTTGCACGCACAAAGTGTTAAATCTTTGTGAACAGGTCCACCACCATCCTGATCACTGTCACTGTGACTCTGGTAGTCCATAGCTATTGTCTCCCATGGTCTTCTTGGGGTCGGTAGTGGTTGGAGAAACCCTGCAGGTGCTTCCCTGGTTCTCATTGCCCACTGAAAAGTCCCATGGGCCCTTACATACTCCTTAGTCTCCAAAACTGCCTCGTCACCTGGTATAGCGTCTTATGCTGCCCGAAATCCCCTGCTGTGGCGATATCATGGCACTGCCACAGGACCCTGGCTCATAATTCCCCCTCTGGAACATAGCGTGCTTCTCCTCTATACAGTAAGCCAACCTTTTCCTCAAACCCTCAGCACCGCCTGCATCTCTCCGCAGCTCCTCTAGGTTGTTTTTTGCAAACTCACCCTCTGCTGTCTTTGATTGGAATTTGGATGTATCTGCTACGGAGCCAGCTGCTAACTACAGTTGCTGCAGCTTCAGGATATGCCAACACACCAGAGCCAATTCTTTGCCCTGGTATTCCGGCTTCCTGGAAAGGGCATCTGCCCTTTGATTCTGACTGCCGGCCACATTCTGTACTCTAAAGTCAAACCTGGCAAAGAACTGTGCCCATGGCATGGAATTGTCTCATACATAGAATAGAGTCAACTTGTGGGCATCTGAGCCCCTGGTAGGAGGTCTATTTTACAGTCATAAGGTCTGAGAGGGGCATCCTGTCTGCTTCCTTCTCACAGAACCCATCCTGGTAGGCCTTGTACTGTGGATGGGGCAACTGCCCTTCCTCTCCTGTTAGGGAACCCAATGCCTCTGCCCCCCCCCCTTGCGGCTACAGCTACTGGGGCTTCAATACCTAAGCAATGTAGGTGGCAATAAGCTGAAGCAAAAGTTATGGAGCGCTGCCCCCATGCTATCACTGAATCATATCTGGACAATGACTTCATTCCCAAAACCAGACTTAGGTGGCCAATTTCGTGACGTGGAATGTGGCTTGTTCCCTGTGGCCAAGCAGTTCCAAGATCAGCGGCATAGTTGTGTGTGAAACTCTTCCTGACACTAGGGGCCTCCCACCTACGGTTTGTACTTTTGAGTGGGGCCGCCAGTCTCTGCATGGGCAGGCTATATTTCTCTACAAAGCCCTGATCTAAAAAGTCTGTAGAAGCCCCTGAATGTATGAGGGCTCTTAACTGCATCCTACGTCCATCTGGGAACTGTAGTACGGCAAGCAAGGTGAGTCTAGGAATCACTGGACCTGGTTGAGGCCCCTTGGCTAACCTTACTCTTAGTCCTGTGCCTCCTAGAGGGACTGGGACCTTTCGTTTCCCACCTGCTTCTCATTAGAGTCGGGCTTCTCCTCCACACTTGCCCCCAAGAGCAACCCTGCTGCCCCTCTGCCAGGACACTGCCTTGCTATGTGATTTGCTTTGCCACAGACAAAGAACAGTCTCTCCCTTCTCTCTTGCTCTGGCAGCGACGTCTTGAGCCTGCCTCCCAGTTTTACTTCCTTGCTTTAAACTCAGTAATTGTCGGGAAGCGGCAGCCTAACATTGGGGGTCCTGGAACATTGCATCCATTCGTTTCAGGAACGAGTCCAGATCTGACAAGCCTCAGTGTCCATCTACAAGGAGGGCCTCCCCCTCCAGCAAACCGATCACAAGAAACACCTTCTCACTTTCAGTAACCATTTCAAATGAATTCAATATTGTATCCAAGGGCACTAAAAGAAACTGCAGGTGTAATGTCAGAGACTCTGTCTATAAACTTTGAGAATTCTTGGCCGCTGTGGACGAGGCAGGGAAATGTCCCTATCTTCAAAAGGAGGGGGAAAGAAGACCCAGATAACTACCAACCAGTCTGCATGACATTGTTAGCAGAAAATCATAGAACCAATAATTAATCAGTTAGTGTATAAGGCATAGCTTGGGGGATTAGGAGAATGTTGTTGATCTAGCCTATCTTGATTTCAGCAATTCCGCTGAGATATTATTGCAAAGAGGTTGGTAAAATGTGAGCTAGATTTGACCCAAAGAGTGCTCACCTATGTATATAATAATAATGACAACAACAACAACAACAACAACTTATTATTTATACCTCATCCACATAGGTAGGTTTCCACAGCCACTCTCAAAAATTTGAAAAAAGTGATAAATAGGAGTGCCTGGCGTGCTATGGTCCATGGGGTCACAAAGAGTCGGACACGACTGAACGACTAAACAACAACAACAAAGTTTACTACAGGGTTATGTCCTGGGCCCCTTGTTCAATGTCTTTATAAACAATTTGGAAGTGAGAGGGGTGGTCTAATACCACAAAAGATAAAATACAAATTTGAGTTGCTTTAATGCATCGGAGAATAGGGCCAAAACTACCCCCCCAAAAAACACAAAATTCAACAGGGCCAGATATAGTGTTCCACACTTAGGCAGGACTAAACAGATGTAAAACAGTAGTACATGTGAAAATGATGTAGGTGTCTTAGAAATAAAATCCTGTTGATTTTTCCCAGGTGGACAGTTTTATGATTCTATTAATATTCACATAATGCTATGTAGCTAGAAGAGGTCCTTAAAATATATTTTGATCTAAAAAGGGAGTATTGCCTGGCAGATGACAATGAGAGCTTGTGGTTTAGAGAGTGAACAAGAAAAGCAGAAGGCCCTCGATCAACTCTTGCCTCTACACAGATTCCACTGGTTAGTTCTAGAATAGCTATTCTCCCATTTGCACTAGGTAGAGAATAACACTGATTGAGCTGAGAGATATAGTTGGGAAACTTACCATAAGATATAGAAATCAGGCATCCAAAAGCACTATATACTTGCTAAGTATTGCCACAATTAGAAAATATCTAGAATATACATATCCTTTCAATTTAAATGATAGAATCCTGGCAGAAAGGGAAAGAATAGATATAATGTCTGGTGCCAGGTGTGTTGGAAATCAAGGAACAGCATTTGCTTCACAATACCTTATTGAATTTCTTTACAGTTGATGGCTCCACTCATTTGCCCCTGACAGTAGAAGACCAAGGTATGAATACTGAACACAAGAGAGAAGTCAAGATAACCGATTTTACACTTAAGATACAAGTCCAAGGGGCTCAGACTTCTCTCCAGAGATTTGTCGAAGACGTCAAAGCTCTCCTTTACAAAGATGTTGAAATAACTGATTCTTCTATGAATATAGAAAAAAAAGATAATGGTGGTTTTCACAATAGAGAAGATGATCGGGGGGAATTCATAATCACCATAAAAGGTAAAGGGACTGAAGCTTCTGTCAACAGATTAGTCCAAGAAATCAATGCCTTAATTACCACATATGGTGAACTAATCCATTCTTCCATGCATAATGAAAGGATTGAATCGCCAAACAACAAGGTTCATTTTATCCTGAACATACAAGGCCAAGGGCATGATGCTTCTCTAAAGAAATTAGTCAAGAAGATCAAAGCTTTTCTTAAAAAGAATGGGCAAATAAATGATTATTCTATGAACCTGCAAGGCCAAAGCCAAGGGAATCAGGTATTGCTTTTTACATTAACCATACAAGGCAATGGGGATGATGCTTCCCTCAGGAGGTTACTCGAAATCCTCAATACCATCCTTCAAAGAGAACGCAGAATAGTACAAATTACCATAAATATACAAGGCCAAGGGATTGGTTCTTCTATCCACCAATTAATAAATGATATCACTACTTCCCTGAACAATAGGCCTCATGAGGTTATTAATATCTCAACCAAAGGAGGCCAGAAGGTCAAGTTTACATTGAAGATAAAGGGCCAAGGAGATGATGCTTCCCTAAAGAGATTCGTCGAAAAGATCAAGGCTTTTCTTGGCAAGGAGGGGGAAATACAGGATTACTCTATGAAGATGAAAGGAAAAAGCCAGGGCAAGCAGGTGATTCATTTTACTATCACAACAAAAGGCCACGGGACTGATGCTTCTCTTAGGAGGTTAGTGGAACACATCAATGCAATCCTTAAAGAAGAAGACAAAATAAAACACATAACCCTCAACATAAAAGGCCAAGGGATTGGTCCTTCTACCCACCAATTAGTAAATGAGATCAATACTTCCCTGGACAATAGACCTCATGAGGAAGGAGGCCAGCTGGTGAGGTTTACCTTGAAGATACAAGGCCAAGGGGATGATGAGTCTCTTAAGAGATTCGTCGAAAAGATCAAGGCTTTTCTTGGCAAGGAACGGCAAATAATTGATTATTCTGTGAACACGCAAGGACAAGGACAACAAAATCAGGTGCTGCGTTTTTCAGTCACCATACAGGGCCAAGGGACTGATGATTCTCTTAGGAGGTTAGTGGGAAATGTCAATACCATCCTTCAAGCAGAAGACAGAATGAATCACATTACCCTCAACATAGAAGGTCAAGGAATTAGTCCTTCTCTCCACCAAATAATCGAAGAGTTAAACACTTCCCTGAACAAAAGGCCCAATGTGGATGTTCCTCCATTCAAAGAAGGAAACCAGTGGATCCTGTTTACCTTTAACATACAAGGCCAAGGTGATGATGCTTCTCTAAAGAGATTCATTGAAAAGATCAAGGCTTTTCTTGGCAAGGAACGGCAAATAATTGATTATTCTGTGAACACGCAAGGACAAGGACAACAAAATCAGGTTCTGCGTTTTTCAGTCACCATACGGGGCCAAGGGACTGATGATTCTCTTAGGAGGTTAGTGGGAAATGTCAATACCATCCTTCAAGCAGAAGACAGAATGAATCACATTACCCTCAACATAGAAGGTCAAGGAATTAGTCCTTCTCTCCACCAAATAATCGAAGAGTTAAACGCTTCCCTGAACAAGAGGCCCAATGTGGATGTTCCTCCATTCAAAGAAGGAAACCAGTGGATCCTGTTTACCTTTAACATACAAGGCCAAGGTGATGATGCTTCTCTAAAGAGATTCATTGAAAAGATCAAGGCTTTTCTTGGCAAGGAACGGCAAATAATTGATTATTCTGTGAACACGCAAGGACAAGGACAACAAAATCAGGTTCTGCGTTTTTCAGTCACCATACGGGGCCAAGGGACTGATGATTCTCTTAGGAGGTTAGTGGGAAATGTCAATACCATCCTTCAAGCAGAAGACAGAATGAATCACATTACCCTCAACATAGAAGGTCAAGGAATTAGTCCTTCTCTCCACCAAATAATCGAAGAGTTAAACGCTTCCCTGAACAAGAGGCCCAATGTGGATGTTCCTCCATTCAAAGAAGGAAACCAGTGGATCCTGTTTACCTTTAACATACAAGGCCAAGGTGATGATGCTTCTCTAAAGAGATTCATTGAAAAGATCAAGGCTTTTCTTGGCAAGGAACGGCAAATAATTGATTATTCTGTGAACACGCAAGGACAAGGACAACAAAATAAGGTTCTGCGTTTTTCAGTCACCATACGGGGCCAAGGGACTGATGATTCTCTTAGGAGGTTAGTGGGAAATGTCAATACCATCCTTCAAGCAGAAGACAGAATGAATCACATTACCCTCAACATAGAAGGTCAAGGAATTAGTCCTTCTCTCCACCAAATAATCGAAGAGTTAAACGCTTCCCTGAACAAAAGGCCCAATGTGAATGTTCCTCCATTCAAAGAAGGAAACCAGTGGATCCTGTTTACCTTTAACATACAAGGCCAAGGTGATGATGCTTCCCTAAAGAGGTTCATTGAAAAGATCAAGGCTTTTCTTTGCAAGGAACGGCAAATAATTGATTATTCTGTGAACACGCAAGGACAAGGACAACAAAATCAGGTGCTGCGTTTTTCAGTCACCATACGGGGCCAAGGGACTGATGATTCTCTTAGGAGGTTAGTGGGAAATGTCAATACCATCCTTCAAGCAGAAGACAGAATGAATCACATTACCCTCAACATTGAAGGTCAAGGAATTAGTCCTTCTCTCCACCAATTAATCCGACAGTTAAATGCTTCTCTGAAAAATAAGTGCAAACCAGTTAACGAAGAAGGTAAGAAGGTCAAGTTTACACTGAAGATAAAGGGCGAAGGGGCGGACGCTTCTCTAAAGAGATTCGTCGAAAACATCAGGGCTTTGCTTGGCAAGGAAATGCAAATAATGGATTATTCTGTGAGCGTGGAAAGCAAAAGCCAAGGCAACCAGGTGATTCTTTTTACTGTCACCATAGAAGGCGAAGGACCTGATGCTTCTCTTAGGAGGTTAGTGGAAAACATCAATACCATCCTTCAAAGAGAGGGGAAATTGAATCACATTACCATGAACATCCAAGGCCAAGGGATTGGTTCTACTCTCCACCAATTAATCCAACAGTTAAATGCTTCCCTGAAATATAGTTCCATACCAGTTACTCCTTTCCCAGGCAAGATGGTCAAGTTTACATTGACGATACAAGGTCAAGGGGATGACACTTCTCTAAAGAGATTCGTCGAAAACATCAGGGCTTTGCTTGGCAAGGAAATCCAAATAATGGATCATTCTGTGAGCGTGGAAAGCAGAAGCCAAGGCAACCAGGTGATTCATTTTACTGTCACCATAGAAGGCGAAGGACCTGATGCTTCTCTTAGGAGCTTAGTGGAAAACATCAATACCATCCTTCAAAGAGAAAAGAAAATGAATCACATGTACATGAATATAGAAGGTCCAGGGATTGGTTCTACTCTCCACCAATTAATCCAACAGTTAAATGCTGCCCTGAAATATAGTTCCATACCAGTTACTCCTTTCCCAGGCAAGATGGTCAAGTTTACATTGACGATACAAGGTCAAGGGGAGGATGCTTCCTTAAAAATATTTGTCGAAAAGGTCAAAGCTTTTCTTGGTAACAATGGGCAAATAATGGATTCTATTGTACGCATGGAAGGAAAAGGCCAGAGTAAGCAGCTGATTCATTTTACAATCACCATACAAGGCCAAGGGACTGATGATTCTATCAGGAGATTAGTGGAAAGCATCCATGACATCCTTCAAAGAGAGGGGAAAATGAATCACATTACCATGAACATCCAAGGCCAAGGGATTGGTTCTACTCTCCACCAATTAATCCAACAGTTAAATGCTTCCCTGAAATATAGTTCCATACCAGTTACTCCTTTCCCAGGCAAGATGGTCAAGTTTACATTGACGATACAAGGTCAAGGGGATGACACTTCTCTAAAGAGATTCGTCGAAAACATCAGGGCTTTGCTTGGCAAGGAAATCCAAATAATGGATCATTCTGTGAGCGTGGAAAGCAGAAGCCAAGGCAACCAGGTGATTCATTTTACTGTCACCATAGAAGGCGAAGGACCTGATGCTTCTCTTAGGAGCTTAGTGGAAAACATCAATACCATCCTTCAAAGAGAAAAGAAAATGAATCACATGTACATGAATATAGAAGGTCCAGGGATTGGTTCTACTCTCCACCAATTAATCCAACAGTTAAATGCTGCCCTGAAATATAGTTCCATACCAGTTACTCCTTTCCCAGGCAAGATGGTCAAGTTTACATTGACGATACAAGGTCAAGGGGAGGATGCTTCCTTAAAAATATTTGTCGAAAAGGTCAAAGCTTTTCTTGGTAACAATGGGCAAATAATGGATTCTATTGTACGCATGGAAGGAAAAGGCCAGAGTAAGCAGCTGATTCATTTTACAATCACCATACAAGGCCAAGGGACTGATGATTCTATCAGGAGATTAGTGGAAAGCATCCATGACATCCTTCAAAGAGAGGGGAAAATGAATCACATTACCATGAACATCCAAGGCCAAGGGATTGGTTCTACTCTCCACCAATTAATCCAACAGTTAAATGCTTCCCTGAAATATAGTTCCATACCAGTTACTCCTTTCCCAGGCCAGATGGTCAAGTTTACATTGACGATACAAGGTCAAGGGGATGACACTTCTCTAAAGAGATTCGTCGAAAACATCAGGGCTTTGCTTGGCAAGGAAATCCAAATAATGGATCATTCTGTGAGCGTGGAAAGCAGAAGCCAAGGCAACCAGGTGATTCATTTTACTGTCACCATAGAAGGCGAAGGACCTGATGCTTCTCTTAGGAGCTTAGTGGAAAACATCAATACCATCCTTCAAAGAGAAAAGAAAATGAATCACATGTACATGAATATAGAAGGTCCAGGGATTGGTTCTACTCTCCACCAATTAATCCAACAGTTAAATGCTGCCCTGAAATATAGTTCCATACCAGTTACTCCTTTCCCAGGCAAGATGGTCAAGTTTACATTGACGATACAAGGTCAAGGGGAGGATGCTTCCTTAAAAATATTTGTCGAAAAGGTCAAAGCTTTTCTTGGTAACAATGGGCAAATAATGGATTCTATTGTACGCATGGAAGGAAAAGGCCAGAGTAAGCAGCTGATTCATTTTACAATCACCATACAAGGCCAAGGGACTGATGATTCTATCAGGAGATTAGTGGAAAGCATCCATGACATCCTTCAAAGAGAGGGGAAAATGAATCACATTACCATGAACATCCAAGGCCAAGGGATTGGTTCTACTCTCCACCAATTAATCCAACAGTTAAATGCTTCCCTGAAATATAGTTCCATACCGGTTACTCCTTTCCCAGGCCAGATGGTCAAGTTTACATTGACGATACAAGGTCAAGGGGATGACACTTCTCTAAAGAGATTCGTCGAAAACATCAGGGCTTTGCTTGGCAAGGAAATCCAAATAATGGATCATTCTGTGAGCGTGGAAAGCAGAAGCCAAGGCAACCAGGTGATTCATTTTACTGTCACCATAGAAGGCGAAGGACCTGATGCTTCTCTTAGGAGCTTAGTGGAAAACATCAATACCATCCTTCAAAGAGAAAAGAAAATGAATCACATGTACATGAATATAGAAGGTCCAGGGATTGGTTCTACTCTCCACCAATTAATCCAACAGTTAAATGCTGCCCTGAAATATAGTTCCATACCAGTTACTCCTTTCCCAGGCAAGATGGTCAAGTTTACATTGACGATACAAGGTCAAGGGGAGGATGCTTCCTTAAAAATATTTGTCGAAAAGGTCAAAGCTTTTCTTGGTAACAATGGGCAAATAATGGATTCTATTGTGCGCATGGAAGGAAAAGGCCAGAGTAAGCAGCTGATTCATTTTACAATCACCATACAAGGCCAAGGGACTGATGATTCTATCAGGAGATTAGTGGAAAGCATCCATGACATCCTTCAAAGAGAGGGGAAAATGAATCACATTACCATGAACATCCAAGGCCAAGGGATTGGTTCTACTCTCCACCAATTAATCCAACAGTTAAATGCTTCCCTGAAATATAGTTCCATACCAGTTACTCCTTTCCCAGGCCAGATGGTCAAGTTTACATTGACGATACAAGGTCAAGGGGATGACACTTCTCTAAAGAGATTCGTCGAAAACATCAGGGCTTTGCTTGGCAAGGAAATCCAAATAATGGATCATTCTGTGAGCGTGGAAAGCAGAAGCCAAGGCAACCAGGTGATTCATTTTACTGTCACCATAGAAGGCGAAGGACCTGATGCTTCTCTTAGGAGCTTAGTGGAAAACATCAATACCATCCTTCAAAGAGAAAAGAAAATGAATCACATGTACATGAATATAGAAGGTCCAGGGATTGGTTCTACTCTCCACCAATTAATCCAACAGTTAAATGCTGCCCTGAAATATAGTTCCATACCAGTTACTCCTTTCCCAGGCAAGATGGTCAAGTTTACATTGACGATACAAGGTCAAGGGGAGGATGCTTCCTTAAAAATATTTGTCGAAAAGGTCAAAGCTTTTCTTGGTAACAATGGGCAAATAATGGATTCTATTGTACGCATGGAAGGAAAAGGCCAGAGTAAGCAGCTGATTCATTTTACAATCACCATACAAGGCCAAGGGACTGATGATTCTATCAGGAGATTAGTGGAAAGCATCCATGACATCCTTCAAAGAGAGGGGAAAATGAATCACATTACCATGAACATCCAAGGCCAAGGGATTGGTTCTACTCTCCACCAATTAATCCAACAGTTAAATGCTTCCCTGAAATATAGTTCCATACCAGTTACTCCTTTCCCAGGCCAGATGGTCAAGTTTACATTGACGATACAAGGTCAAGGGGATGACACTTCTCTAAAGAGATTCGTCGAAAACATCAGGGCTTTGCTTGG